>NC_056731.1:1877240610-1877453110 GCF_019279795.1 Protopterus annectens | reverse complement strand
GTGATACATGTGTAGCTGTATCTTTATTGTGACTGGTGATGAGTGCTTGGAACAGTGATACATGCATAGCTGTATCTTTATTGTGACTGGTGATGAGTGCTTGGAACAGTGATACATGCATAGCTGTATCTTTATTGTGACTGGTGATGAGTGCTTGGAACGGTGATACATGCATAGCTGTATCTTTATTGTGACTGGTGATGAGTGCTTGGAACAGTGATACATGTGTAGCTGTATCTTTATTGTGACTGGTGATGAGTGCTTGGAACGGTGATACATGCATAGCTGTATCTTTATTGTGACTGGTGATGTCTACTCATTATCCAGATACGTTCAAACTCACTGTGTATCTGGCAGTTGATCAGCAAGCTGTGTGTAACGCCAAATAACTATGGAAGCATCTAGTCCTGCATTTTGTTCCATTACAATAGTGTAGAATAAAAGAGATGGCAGTGAGACTAAACTCTGTGTGAAATGCTGGGATGGAAGAAGCAACAAGTTTGGTGGTTATCAGAGCTAAAAAGGAACTCTATTACTAAGGACAGAGGTGTAATTAGGGTTTGGTAACTGTGTGCGAATCACAGAAGTCTTTGAGAAATTAATCTCAGGGCAAGTACTGAGAAAAACTAAAAGAAAAAACATGTTTGAAGATGTGTGTGTGTAAGGGAGAAAGCCCAATTAAAAACAAGTAATCGCCTTGGTATCCCCAAAGTCTCAAAATAACCCACTAAAGTGTAGTGGGTCCAAAAACAAAACAGTGTAAGAAACTTCTCTGTGTGGAAGATTTTCAGTCCATATATTTCTAGTTAATCACTGTATATTAATCAGATCAGACAATAGTAGTAGAAGTAGTGAACGTAAACTCGTCTTAAGTCAAAACAAAACAAAACAAAAAGTAATAGAAAATATATAATTGTACAGCATTACTAAGTATTCGAAAGTAATCCAAGCAAGGCAGGCAGTCTGTTTCCAGTCGAAAATCCTTTATTAAGTACACAGACAAGCGATCCAAGTAAAACAAAATTAGAGTAATAATTTCCTCACAAGCTTTCTAAATATATATAGATATATATATATATATATATATATATATATATATATATATATATATATATACTTTTTTATCAGGCATGGGAGTGGTTTATTGTTCTGTAAAACAAAGTGTTATTGGTACACATGTTAAATTCACATCCCTTCCCCCATCAGTGTGACATCTGAGCTGGTCCTGCCCTACTTAGTAGCTGTCATAATAATATATAACCCTTATGTACTTTAAATAAAATTATATAATGATGTGGTACCTCTTATTTAACCAAACTATTAAGTAGATTATTAAGTCTGTGATTTTATCCAAGACAACATACTACATGGCTGGAAATATATCAACCTTAGTTCATTTGGCAATCAAAAAAAAAAAAAAATATATATATATATATATATATATATATATATATATATATATATATATATATATAAATATATACATATACATTTTGCATGTAAAATTCAGTTTCTATTCTCATAACCTATTGTTAACAAAGATCACTTTCATCCTTCTAGACTTCTTCAGGTCTGTGTACAAGAACCCTAAAACCCTATAGAATTGTATAATTAGTTAGTATTGTTATTACATATCATTTTGAATAAAGTGGAAAAAAGAACCAGAAAAAAATAAGAAAAAATGTATGTATGATGATGGAAACAAAATATACACTTAAATTTCAACTGATTTAAAATGGTATTTAAAACCAATTTGTAGAATAAAATAAAATACAATTAGTCATGTAAACAATGTGGCAATTTTCTAAGTTCCAGTGCACTTTTAATTGAACAGTAATAGTTTAGTCCAGGCTTCCTAAAAGAGTTCAGCTTTAATTGCCACGAGTTCATGTTTCTCCAGAATATTCGGGATTTCTCCTTCAAGATCACTCATGTCTATGCGATCCAGGATCTGGAACTTAAAACCTGTGTGTCTTTTATGAAGAGAAAGGTGTTTGGCTAGTGCATTATTTTTACATCCAGAGCGGATTTCTGACAGATGACATGGAATTCTACACTTGAGTTTATTTACAGTCTTGCCCACATAGAATGCATCACATTCATTGCACTGTGCCCTGTAAATTACATTTTTAGTGTTACAGTCACTCCCTGCACTGGTTTTAATGATCTTCTTTAAATAAGGGCAATAAAAACAATCACCTTGCTGTATAAATATACAAAATGTACAATTAGTTTCACATCTTTTAGTGCTTTTCTCATATGGTCTAGGTTTAAATTCAACAAAAGTTCTAATGCTCCTGGCCTTCATATAAACAAATGATGGGGCTTCACCTAAGATGTTAATCAGAAAAGGGTTTCCTGTGACAATGTCCCAGTTTTCTTCAATAATATTTTTGATACTGTGATAATCTAAAGTGTATGTCAGGATGCAGCTATTTTTGCATTTGTTATTCTCTGTGGAATTACTTATCATTTTTTCTACTGGGGAGGTTGAGTGAAGGTGCTTCAGTCCTTTTCAGTTCTATAATGGGTTCCACGATGTTTTTTAACATCTGACTTTCATAGCCTCTCACTAGAAAATCATTCTCTGAGTTGTTCAGGTTTCTCAAAAATGGTTTAATCTCTGTGGTAATTCGAGCTAATCTATAGCCTTGGGACTTTACTACATTATACTTGTTTTTTGTAGGATGTAGACTTTTATTGTGGAGTAATAAGTTAACCCTCGTTGGTTTTCTGAACAGATCAGTGGTGATTCTGTTGTTGTTGGTGTCCTTGGATATCTGCATATCTAAGAAAGTGGTTGAAGTACAGCTATGGGAAGAGGAAAACTTCTGGAAGGGGGTTGTTTGATTGAGGTAAGTGATAAAATCTCCAAGCTGCAAGGGGTCACCTTCCCACACAATAAAGACATCATCAATAAAACGTAAATAGCATGTGATATGCTGCATGTAATATGTGTTGTTTAACACAAAGTCCTCCTCCCATTTTCCCAGGGCTATGTTAGCTATGCTGGGAGCCATGGCAGCCCCCATTGCTATACCACTTTTCTGTTTGTAGTGTTTGCCATTGAAAGTAAAGAAATTGAAGTCCAGTACAAGATTAATGAGCCTGCTTAACTTTTGCAGTTGTGCCTGTGTACCCTGATTATGTTTCTTAAAAGACTCCATAGCTGCTGTTATACAGTAATTGTGAGGGAGCACTGTGTACAAGGATTCCACATCAATAGTTACCAAAATGCTGTCAGCTTCCACTGTAATGTTTTTTATTTTCTTCAAAAAAATAATTGAATCTCTTATGTATGACTTATTCTTTTCTGCTAGAGGCTTCAGCAAGTAATCAAGGAAAATGGCTGTGGCTTCAGTAAGGGAACCTCCACTTGCTACCACCGGACTATAAGGTAGGTTCTCTCTCTTCTTGTGTGGCTTTGATATTCCAAAAAAGTAAGGTAAATGTAGGCATGGGTTCCATAAATAATTATAAAGATTTTCAGTGATAAGTTTTTCTTCCCATAATGTGGTGAGATTAGTGTTCCATAAATCATATGCTCTTTTTATGTCACCCATGGTAAATAACTCATAAAATCTGTTATCCTCCAGCAAGTTGTCTATCTTTTGGTTGTAGCTAGTGGTGTCAGTCACAAGTATACCTCCTCCCTTGTCTGCCTTCATTACACGCCTGGATTTATCATTGCCTAGCTCAAGCAATGCTTTTCTTTCTCCCTGTGTTAAGTTATAAAGTGTTTTAGGAGGTTTTTTAAGCAGTTTACTGATATCCATCTCACATTTGACTTCGAAAGCAGCTAGTGTTTGATGTAGTGGTGGACAACAGCTGCTAGACCTTTCTATAGTTTCATCAATAGGCTTATTTTCAATGTCATTACTTTATTTATTAAATCTAATAAAATAATTAATGTAGTTTTAGTACACAGCTGCAGCACACTCCATATCAGCCAGAAATATCACGTGTTACCAGTTCTTATGTTATAGCAGCTTATCTTGCTAATATCTGTAGATGCAAATAAAATCACCACCACTTGATATTGTTATACTGATCATTCACATCTTTCCAATATCATTTCCAGACTTTTTTCTGAATAAAGATTTAATAAAAATAAAAAATACTGATGATAATGATTACACTGATGTAATACATTGTGAGTTAATTTATTGTCTCTTATTCTTGTTTTTCTGTCTACCATTCCTCTCCCTCTTTCTTATTTTAAATATACTTGAATTTGTCTTTCTTATTTTTCCTTTCTCTTCCATTTATATTTTCTTTTCTACAGGACCAGGATCCCTAAGAACAGCCCAGCCACATTCCTTCCTGAACAGGTTGTATTCACCTTCTTCCCATCCAGAAACATCCTCACAAGGTCAGGTCAGTGGCACTAGTCCTGTACGCATCCTGGCACATGGCAGCCTGGCAAGCTTTACTGAATGGGGGCTTCAGGACTTGGTTGAAGATGTGGTGGAGCAGGAAAGTGGGGAGACATATTTGACCAGTCCAGGATATTCTTCAGTTTGTTCAACACTCACTGCCCATGTCACTGCTGATCATTGCACCAGCACAGGCCTCTGGTGTCCTCCACTGCAACACCATAAGGCAGTTGAAATATCCGAGGCCGTGTTTACCAGGTGTCCTCCTGACTGTCACCACCATCCTTCCCTAATCTTCTCTCCTACACCCTCTAATCTACTTTCTACCCAAAGTACCCCTTACATTTAAAAAAAATTGAAAAATGGGGCTCTATCCCCACCCAAAATATAGTACTCCCTCCTCTCCCACCTCCACCAGCACAACTGCCTTGATGTGTTCCTTCTGTGATTCCTTCTTTGTTAGGTCTGTTTTTTTGTTCAGTCTTTCTTATAGTCCCCTTTCCACTCTTTTATGAAATGAACCAGGGTGTCCATGTCAGGACACCCCTATAGAAAACATATAGAACCCCTTTATATATTTTTTAAATGTAATATAAAAGCTGCACTGCATTCTACTTGTCTTAAATAATTCAATGGTGCTGTGCTTAGTCACATTCGTCAATAATACCGAATACTGCTGAAACTGTATGAGCAGTTACCACTGAAAAAGGTGCCCCAATCAAGTGGAGCCGCTGTGGAGTAGAACGAAACTGCAGCTCACCAAAAGAATCCAAGGCCCATAAACGTTCCAAAAGCTTTATTGAATATTACAAACAGAATCTATTCTGTTTGTAATATTCAATAAAGCTTTTGGAACGTTTATGGGCCTTGGATTCTTTTGGTGAGCTGCAGTTTCGTTCTACTCCACAGCGGCTCCACTTGATTGGGGCACCTTTTTCAGTGGTAATTCCATTTGTGGTTTTCGATTCCTGGTTTTTTGGTGTATGAGCAGTTATGCTTTCATTCATGCAGTACTTTGCATGCACTTATGGATTGCTTTCAGCTAGTCTATGCAGTTAATGAAAGTGGGCATTTTTTTTTTTACAAAAAAAAATTTGTATTTACATATTCAGTGTGAATAATCTGAGATTATTGCATTTGCATATAAATGTAATGACTCTGCTCTAATAACTGCTACACAATTCCAAACTTCAGGACTATGAATACCGGCATCAAATTACTGGAAGATATTCAAAATGACGAAGATGCTAGCAGACCTCACTCTTATGAAATTAATCATCCACCTACTCATCCTAACATGAAATCTTCAAAACATTCTGTCCCTTCACAATATCCCCATTTCCCATACACTTTCTAACTTTGAGTGCCAATTAACACAAATTTCAGTTGAACATCATCAAACTTAAAATGCATCTAGCACACGTTAACTGGTCCACTTCTGAGACACTTACTTAAGAGCATACAAATCACTTTTTGCTCCAATAATTACCAGACTTTACAAAACAAAACCAATGGATGGCCCTACAAAATAAAAGCTCTTTTAAAACTTAGAAATATTTATGGCATGCTTGGAAATGCAATCCAACAATCCTTACAAACCAACACTATACTCAGCTGCACAGCCTAGCAAAACAAGTCATCAGATGTCACAAATCTAACCTGCTCAAATCTAAACAAAATACCTTACTTAATAGACAAAGGCTCCTTTGAAATAGGTTAATAATCTTGGTGGTTAAACAGATACTCAGCATCTAATTCCTCCTTTAGTCCATTTACATCCCCAGAATTCCTAAAATAATTCACAAATCTTCCTGGCATACCTCTCAACTATCCAGATTTTCACAGACTGTCCAGATTTTTGCCTCTTATTTTTGGTCTGTTGCTCATAAAATTTGTAGTTTTCTGACAAATTACAGAGGATTGAAGTCACTAAATAATAACAAATAATCACAGACATTTAAGTTTCAGACTTTGTATCCTCCAGGAAATATATAGTAAAGCAAAATCTGTAATTCTGGCAACTTTCTAACTATATAAGGGCAATATATAAAATCTGTCCGTATTTTGGGCCTTTGTCTTCCCATTATTTTCGGCTTTGTCCAGATTATTTGCACTGAGAGGTTGAGAGGTATGCTTCCTAGCATAAGAGATTCTACTCCCAGGGCATCTAACACTGATCTTCTTAACCCTCCTTTCATTCCTCCCTTCCAGTTTTAGCTAATTAACTTTAAAGATATCCAGTCTCCACTTGGACATATTCCACATGATGCCTCACCTGGAACAGACGACTTACACCCATGGTTCATAAACCACTGCAGTGGCTTCTATCAATCCCTTTCATTAACAGATACAGTTATATATAGTTTATATCTCACACAAAACACCAATAAAATAGCTAGAAATGTAGTCAAATCCTTACCTAAGCAAACCATACCAAACCAATTACAGCACCACATTTCCATTCCATCTCCACCATAGCCACACTAGGTAAGATATTTGAAAAACTAATCTTCACTCAGCTAGTCAACAGTATCAGTAATTGTAAACTACTATTTCATAAACACCATGTCTTTTGGACTGATCTAACACTACGACTACAGTCTGGACATAGACAAAATACACCTTAATATAGACAAAGGCCTATTTACCAAGGCAATCTTTATTGACCTAAGTAAAGCTTTTGATGTGGGAGACCACTCCATTCTTGTAACCCATATACTAGAACTATGCTTAAGTCAGGAAGCAAACATGTAATTCCATATCTACCCTTCAAAAGAAGGTTTTTCCCAGTGGTACCTCCATTATTTGTAAACCTCCTCATAGTCAAAGGCATTCCTCAGGATCAGTCGTAGCACCATTCATTTTTTCCATCTTTATCTACAAATTTTCCTGTGCCTTAACTTAACTCCCAGTGTTACTGTAAACTGATAGCATGGTATGTTTCACTCCAGTGGCTTCCTGTCCAACACTGAATGCACCTACAATTCCACTTTAATAAACTCACAGCCTGGATTTCTTAAAAAATACTTCTAAATCTTCCAAAATAAATTCATGATCTTAGCATAAAATCTAGACTAAACAAAATTACCAACTCCTTTAATATTGGCTCTACAGCAATACACATTAAAATGTCTTGTCCTTTAAATACTTAAGAATTTAGATATACTCACTTTTTGCCTTTCAAATCAACAGAGACAAAGTTAGAATAAAAATAAGTCACCTCCTGTTCTGGGCCAGTCAAACATTTTCTAGCTTACACTACAAAAAGGCATCCTTCTGTTAATCTTGAATATGGCCTAACATTTGTTGCCACTTCCTCAGAAATGAACAAAATACTATTACTACTACTGATATTATTATTATTATTATTATTATTTTAATTCAAAATATTTCTAATATATTTGTAGATTTATCAGCCTCTCACCCAGTCAAGAACACTACTGCTAAACCACAGCAATCGTCAACCGACTTCGTCAGTCAGAGGGTAGACCTGTGATAGACCTCTCACTAACTTAAATTATTGCAGTCACATTCCTTTAGCCCAGTAGCTGCTAAGCTCTAAACAAAATTCCCTCATGCATTCTCAGAACCTAAAACACTCTCCCGCAATCTCAGAACCTGAAACACCCTCAGGCAGTCTCAGAACCTAAGATATTAATGGGCTACTCCTCAAAACACTATCTTCCATGCTTCAATGTACTAGGGATAGCATTTTAGGCTCAAGACTTTGGGAACCTTTTCCTCTTAATCTCAGAGAAATTGCTTGGTATCCAACATTCAGAACTGAGTAAAATCCCAGGTGTTGACTCAAATAAAATGTGAATTCTTGAACAAGACACAAAACACCTCTTCCACCTCAGACAATAACTCGCTCTATCACATAAATCCTATTTGCCTGTAGATTTTTATTTAATCTCATTACATTCATGTCCCTCCTTCATTCCTCCCCCCATTTATTTTTCCCCTTCTCTACTTCCTCTGATATTATGTAAATATGTAAATAGCTCTAGTCTGAATATACTGTAATCTGTAGCAAAACACTAAAATTTTGTTTATTACTCAGATGTTCTAAAATGATTTAATATCACATGTTCTACTCACACTGACTTTACCTACGGTACAATGTGAGTTAATCTGCATTATTGTTATGGACTTCTCCAGGCTGGGACTGGAATTGCTTCACTGAAATCAGGCTCTACTCTGCTCAACAAATAAAAAGTAAACTAAAATAAAAAATATATTCCTGTATACAGAGAATAATTTCCCAAATAAGTGCACAAGCATTTTATTTAAAATTCAATTAATTTCTTGAAAATTACAACTGCTGTCTGTTTTGCTCCACAGTGCAAAAGCCTTTCAGAATGTCAGGTTTATTTCTGACTACATGCCATAACAAGATTTGTAAGAGTCAATCACAATGCTTCATAGGCTGGAATGGTTGTACGACCTATATCTGCAGCATTACATTTTTGAACAGTAAACACTCAAGGTTTATTTTTCCTGGAACTGACTAAGTCATGCCAATACTAACAGAACATAGTGAACATAACACACTCCTTTTCCAAGAAGCTTTGAAATAAATGGAAGCCATTTGTCATCTCAGCAATATTAAAGTTCAGCATATTTTAATTTACAAAATAAATAGGTGTTTTTTTGCATACGTAAATTATTTGTTGTCAGGGTTCTGAACTGGTCACTTTAATTAGTATTTCCTTTTGAAGATACAAAGCAGATCACGACTGTAAAGTAAATCAGAAAGCTAGAATTGAAAAAGTATAATGCTAGCACTCAACTTGCAGACAGCTGATCTGTACATGTTAAATGAATGCTACACAACTTCCTTACATAGAGTAACTGCTGTTTAAATTAATACTATATAATTAAGCACTGCATGCTATCTTCCTTTGTGGGTCATAGCAATCAATGAGTTTGCAAATGGTGGCTTAATGTTCGCCATACTTAATATGAAAATAAAACATCATTCATACAGTCTGTAACATCAGACAGTTCAATGACAGTGCTAGTTTCATATATTTTCTTTTTTTTTTCAATTTTACTCTAATATAATTAATTTAAACAATCTCCAGGTAAGTACCAAAAGCTGTGTTTACAATAGGCCCTTCATGGGGGCAGGGGTACTGTTGAATATCAGTTTTAACAATATAATTTGCATTGCAGACAAAGTATTATCTTCATAAATTGCTTACTCATTTGAACCTAGGACGTTTTGCATTTATAAAGAAAGATTTCAACTTTGGTTTTAGGACAACATAGGAGCGAGTAAGGTACAAACCACAAAAGCAAAATTGGTCTCTGTATTCATGCAATCTGATATATGTGCACCATTAAGAAATTACATAAAGTTAACAAAGCAGATCAATGGCAAATCTGAAAACACAGAAAGCATGGTGTCTAGATGTTACAGAAGCTAGTAAGCTTGTGTGTCTAATACAATCATTAACCAGAGTTAAAACACTGTAATGTAACAACCGTTACAGGACTAACCAACAAGACTGTTATTGTTATTTTTACAGTAACAGTTGGAGCAGGGTGGCATATTTGATCAATAATGCTAACTGCATTACTCCCCCAGCTAAATTACCCTGGTGGGCCATGGATGTGTTGTTAACTGATCTCTTCTATTTATTTATTTTTTTTTTCATTTTTTTCAACTATGTGTCATGTCTCAGTCCCTTTGATGTGTCATATAGTCAGCACAGATGTTAGAGCTGCTTTTTTTGGCTTGCATTGCACTGTACATAATATGTACTTTAATTTGTTGTAGTATTCATATATAAATATTCCTTTTTTGGATCTATGTATACTACAAAAATGTATGTACCAAGATTCACAAAGAATTAATGTGAGTATGAAACCTGAACATGAGTATTTTTCCCCTGGCAGTAACCCTTTTCAGTTAAGAGATTCTCCAAATACTGAGGTTTCCTGTTAGTGGGACCATCAGCACGTGGCAATGGTAGTCCTTCTAGCCAAGCTGCATGGTAATGAGGCAGTCAGAAAAAGCAGTTAATTAGCAATGTGTGTTCTTACCCAAGAATGTCACAGAGAAACAGTCAATTTTGTAAATGTCCATTCCAATGGAAGCAGTCATTGTGCAGGCAAATTCAGCGAAGACGTGGAAGTGGGGAGTATGTTAGTTTGTGTGTGTGTGTGTGTGTGTGTGTGTGTGTGTGTGTGTGTGTGTGTGTGTGTGTGTGTGTGTGTGTGTGTGTGTGTGTGTGTGTGTGCATGACTGTAATGAGCACCTTTGCCAACACAATATATAAGTTCATAGATAGGTACTAGGCTATTGGCCCAAGGGCCTAAGTAAGCCTAGCCAACAAAGTTCCCTGGCTTACGCCATGCCAAGAAAGTTATTTTCTTGTGCCCCTGTCGAAGAGAGCCACAGAAGTGATCCCTGGGGTGTATTTCCTATTTCCCATCCACTCATCAAGATTTTTCTTGAAGAGTGTTAATGAGGAACTTTGCTTGACATAGATGGGTAGCTTGCTCCAGAGTATGAGAAGTCTCTGGGACAGGAATCTATCCCTCCAGCAAGTCCTGTTTATAGTGGTGACAATGTTTAGGTCCCTAGAGCGTGTAGTTCGGAGGGATTGGGATTTCTTTAGGTGTAGCATGTCCAACAGCTCTGGGCTTGACATAGCTTTATATGTTAGGCAGAGATCACCTCAGAGTAGGCGATATGCTACAGAGTAAAGCTGGAGTTGTTTGAGACGATCAGTGTAGGGCATTTGTTTGAGGCCAGTAATCCTCTTTGTGAGGTACTTCTGTGGCCTTTCCAGCTGCTGCAGATGTCTTGTGAGGTACATTCCAAAAGGGGCGTTGTACTCTATAATGGGTCTCATGAGTGTCGAGTAGAGGGGAACAATTACCTCTTTTTTCCCTGGATGAGAACCCTTTTGTGATGAGGTGTGCCATGTAGAAGGATTTCCTGACTACTGTGACAATGTGTTTATCAAAGGAGTGACTACTGTCCATCTGGATCCCAAGGTCTCTTATCACACATTTAGTGTTAAGAAGACTGCCACCTATGTGGTAGTTCATGGGTACAGAGTTTTTACCAAAGGGGATAACAATGCACTTTTTGGCATTGAGCTTGAGGCCATGGCAATGACACCAGGCATCTGTCTCAGTGAGGCCCTTCTGTAGGATGTCCATATCATTTGGGGACTCGACTATAGCTCCTAGTTTGCAGTCATCAGTGAACTTCATTAGCCAGAAGCCTTCTGTGTTAGCATGTACTTCAGAGAAGTAGATACCAAACAGGAGAGGTCCCAGGAGTGAACCCTGTGGTACTCCACTTGTCACTGGTTTGAAGTCAGATTTGGAGTCTGCAACTTTTACAGTGTGGGTTCTGCCAGTGAGCCAGTTGGCAACCCATCTTGTGACATAGGGATTTATACCTAGTTTGGTGAGTTTAGCTATAATTCCAGAATGAGGGATGGTGTTGAAAGCCTTAGCAAGGTCAAAATAGGCTGTGTGAACCACCGTACCCTTGTCTATGGCTTTGGTGACTGCCTTAAAGAAGTTGACCAGGTTCAGGAGGCATGATCTGCCTTTCGCAAACCTGAACTGGGTGGGGTCCTGAGTTTGGAGGTTACCAGTGTCTTTGTTTATGAATTCCATGATGATACGTTCCATGGCCTTGCAGACCAGGCTCGTCAGGCTAGTAGGGCGATAGTTCCCAGGATCAGTGGTGGCTCCCCCTTTGTGGAGTGGGATAACTGTTGCTGTGCACCATTCAGTGGGCACAAAGCCTGAAGATGAGGCTATGATTGAACATGGTGCTTAGGTGGGGAGCCAGTTCGTTCTGAAGTTCGTGTAAAACAGTCTGGGATGTTGTCCAGTCCCATAGATGCTGTGTTTTTGGCTTTAGAGAGTATTCTTTTACCTGTGAAGTTGTGATTATAGATACTATGCATTCTTCCTGTATAGATATGGGCCCATTAGGGGGTGAGAGGGGGTAAAGTTAGCACGGAACCTATCTGCCAGGATGTTGGCAATATCAGTTGGTTCTGCAATTTTTGTGCCATTGTGCCGTAACTCAGAGTAGATCTGGATGTTGCCATTGAGATTCTTGACATAGCTATAGAATGCTTTGTGGTTGTCCTTAGAATCAGTGGCAATCTTGTTTTCATAGCTAGCTTTGGAGGATCTTACAAGGGATCTCAGCTTCTTACTGAGGCTAACCAGGGAGCTCCTCCACTCATGGGATTTTACTCTCTTTTGCAACAATTTCTTCTTTCTGTTGTAGAGTTTGTTTATGGCAGGGGACCACCAGATTGGCTTCCTTTTTTGGAAGATAGCGTCTTGGTTCTGTTTCAGATAGCATGATCCATTCACTCGTGTAAGTGCTTATAGAGTGCATTTGTGTAGGATTCAGCAGTCATAACTGTATTGTCTATCTGCATAGGTGTCATGAAGTTCACCACTTCTGTCTTGAGAAGCATGAAGTTGACTTTGGAGAAATTTTTTACCTTGGTTTCCTTAATGGGAGGTGGGGGCAGGATGTGGATATCTAGGGTGATTAGCTTATGGTCGGATCTGACCAACGAGGAGTTGACTTCAATTGTGGAACACCGGTCACTTATGTTGGTAATGACTAAGTCTAGAATATTGTTACCCCTGGTGGGGGTGTGGATAAGTTGATCCAGGGCATTGGAATTTATGAATTCCAGAAAGCACTGAGCAAAGGAGTTGGTAGATGAGTAGTTTTCCCAGTTAATGGTGGGGTAGTTGAAATTTCTCAATATTAAGGTGTTTGGTTGAACCCTAATATTTTCCAGTATATCAAGAAAAGAGGAGTGGGAATTCCTGGTCATGGCGGGGGATCTGTTGCAGGCTACAATTTGGACTGCAGTTTTGCCCACAGTTAGTTGCACTTGGATAACCTTGGATGCATTATGCTGAGCAACTAGCCTGGAGGTATGGATATCCTTAATGAATATGGAAACACCTCTGCCTTTGGTGTTCCGGTCCAGGTTAGATGGCCAAAAAGTGTGGTATGAGTTATAGCCTGGTAATGCAGGGGGTGCTCTCTAGAGCCTTGAACCAGGTCTCAGTCACTGCACAGACATCAACGTTCTCCATTTTAAGGAATGCCCCGAGTTCGTGCATTTTGAAATTTAGACTTCTAGCATTGAGTAGCATTACCTTCAGTTTTTGCTTGCCTGTTCTTGTTATGGTGGTGAATTTGTCATTTGAACCTTGTTTAAAAAAGCACTATAGGGGTGGCAAGATCCTTTGCCAGTATCCGGAATCCCAGGGGTGACAGGTTCAGGCCATCTCTGGCAAAGCATCGTGGTCTGTCGACCATGTCGACCCAGGCAGAGAGATACTGGATCCCCCTAGAATGACATCAGAATCTTAGCCAATTGTTGAAGTCAATCATTTTGTCCTTGTATTGCGATATCATTCTGGGTGATGGCAGGATGCTACTCAGGGATAGGGTCATACCTGCCTAGGTTACAAGATCAGAGAGTTCTTCCATGTCTCTTTTCATGTAGTCCAGGGAGGTACATCTCAGGTAGTTTGCACCAACATGGACAATCACAGAGTCATATTTGTACTTGTTGTGGAGTGACCTGAGTGTGTGGGTTATGTGGCAGATCCTGGCACCCAACAGGCAGCTGACAGTGACCCTCTCCTTGTTTAGCCTGGTGAGTGGGACATCAGTGTATCTGACTATAGAGTCACCTATGACTAGTGTGTTGGGTACTTTGTTTTGCCTTATAGGCTGTGGTTGAGTGGCACACTGAGTCTGTGGGCTATGTGTCATTTGGGTTGTGTTGGTGGTGGGAGGTTGCTTGCGTTTCTACTTTGGAGGTCTTAGTTGCTTGAGCAGATTATTATTGAGAGGCTCCACGAATGTTTTTGTGTTTCTATGTGTGGATTTTGGTGGTGTCGGTTTAGTGGGACTATGTGATGAGTGTGGTGTGGTGCAAGTGTTTACCTTCTCCTCTTGACTATCAAGTTCAGTCTTGGTTGGAGAGAGCTTTACCTCCAGTTTGGCTAGATAAGTGCATCTCTCACAGGTTGTAGTGTTGGGTGGTAGGAGGAGAGGGTTGTCTGTGTACATGAGGCAATTGCTACATTGCCCCAAGATGTCCAGATTCATCATATAGACAGGAGAGAACACTGGGAGCTGACCCTTGGGCATGCCTGAATAAAAAAATATTTTCCTCTAGACAAGTGAGGAAAGTGAGTACAAGAGCTGTTTTTCTCTAAGCAAGTGAGGAAAGTGAGTACCAAAACTGTTTTCCTCTAGGTAATGAGGAAGGGTGAGTGCTGTAGTAATTTGTAGTTTATTTAGTGCTTACAAGTTCTGAACAAGTTCTGAGCACGGATAAGCAAATTCAAGTGCTAAAACTAAGAATATGGATCTGGATCTTGTTGTAGATAGACTACCTAGTGCTTACCACTCCCTCTGATAGGCTAGAAGACTTCCCTCCAACACAGAAAGGCTTGGGGGCACAGAAGCTTACAAACAGTCCAGAGGAAACTCTACCACTGTCACAAGTCTGACAGAGCTATTGTTAAGCAAGGGTGATTCAGATATATGTTAATGAGTTCTTTCTCACTGTGGCCATAGCTGCCTCTGAACTGCACTTCCTCATAGTCACATGACTTGACCTACTTACAGAAGTTTTGTATATGAGTGGTGAAAATCTTTTTTGTACCTGGGGGTTAGCTTCTTAGTAGTTTTTTAGATAGCATTTTTGATATACAGCATTCTGTGATAGGTCGGTGAGATTTTGTTTTCTGTTTAGTAAATAAGATGCAATGGAAAAAACATATTTTGAAGTTTCAGTGTGAACTTATCTGTTAATACTACTAGCAGTTAACTGTTATCTTTTATCATAATGTTGTGAAAAACTTACAAATGTTATGTCTTGCTGGTATGGTTGCAATATAATTTTTATAGTAGTTTTTTTAATATGGGTAATTTCTTTATTCATGTAATTTTTTAATAGTGCAATAGGGCAATTTTGATTTCTGTGTTATATGGGAAATGTTTGGTTAACTGCAACATTTATGCTATTGTAAATTTAGGTATAAGATGATTTAATAAACTAAATGCAAAATTAGTTGTGAGCTGCTTATGTTTGAAACTCTGACTACCTTGGCCATGGATATACATAATTTACATAAATTATGGCAGTTAGGTGTCCCTGTTCAATGGCTTTGTTCTCAAGTGCCCCTGACAAGGCTAAGACGTACACTAGGCAACCTCACAACTACACATATCCTGTCAGCAGCATTTTATTCTGGATGGTGTAGTGGTGCAGTGGTTGTCTTGTCACCTCACAGCAAGAGGTTCTCCAGTTCAATTCTTGGCTGGGGTGCCTTCTGTGCAGAGTCTGCACATCCTCCCTGCATTCCTTTGGGCTTTCTCCCATGTTACAAAGACATGCATCTGGAGTGTTTCTTCCTGGGCCTCTGCTGAAAATTGGCTTTGTTCCAAGTTGGACTTTCCCAGTGAACAAATGTTAAATAAATAAATAAATATCCACCTTGTTGTGAACTTTCATTAGTGGCTAAGCAGTTCTGCCTGTGTCCCTGGTTATTGTAATTATAGAGAAACATGCATATTATGACAATATGAACAGTGTATGAGCAAAATTTAATATCCAGAGCTTATCTAACAGCCCTATCTTGATTCACGATTTACTGAGGAATTGCCAGGAAACAGAAGTTTTATTTGAATTTAAATTTTATTTTTTACCACTATGTTTCTCTGTTTATAGGAAGGAAGGGATGGCTTGTAGACAAAATTTACTTTGATTTATATTTTGTTGTTTTACCTTTAACTTTCACTGTTTGTTGTTTGAAAGGATAGGTTTTAGACGGGCAAACTCTAAGCAACCCAAAGGGCCTAGTTAGCTGTAAATTCACATTGAGTGCAGAGAGGGCAATGCAGAGCTTATCTAAACAATCCTGTCTTAGTTTGAGATTTATTTATTTTTACAGTTAAAAAAAGGTGCGATTGTGAAATATAGTGATGTGTGACATAGATTCATGGGTTCATAAGTGTGTACTAGGCTAATGGCCCTGGAGCCTTTACAAGCCTAGCCCATAGAAGTGCCCTGGCATCGTGCCACCCAATGTTAGTTCCCAGTGACTCTATCAAGTAGATCCACTGGAGTGATCCCGGGGTGAACTTTCTATTACCCATCCACTCATCAAAATTTCTCTTGAAGTGGGACAGCGAGGTGCTCTGTTTGACATGTATGGGAAGTCTATTCCAGAGCATGGGCAGTCTCTGGGTGAGGAACCTGTCCCTCCAGCATGTTCTATTGATTGTGGTAATGAGGTTGAGGTCTCTGGAGCATGTGGTGTGGAGGAATTGGGATTTATTTAGATGTAGCATTTCTAACAGAGCTGGGTCTGGCATGGCTTTGCAAGTCAAGCAAAGATCGCCTCTAAGTAGACGATATAAGACAGAGAATAGCTGGAGCCTTTTGAGTCTGTCTGTGTAGGACATGTGTTTAATGCCTAGGATCCTCTTCATGAGGTACTTCTGTGGCCTTTCCAGCTGTTGCAGGTGTCTAGTGAGGTACATGCCAAATTGGGCATTATACTCAATGATTGGTCTAATGAGGGAAGAGTAGAGATAGATGATGACCTCTCTCTTCCTGGATGCAAAACCCTTGGTAATGAGATGTGCCACATAGAAGGACTTTCTCACCACAGTGGCAATGTGGTGGTAGAAGGTGAGGTTGCTGTCAACCTGTGTCCCCAGATCTCTTATAACACCTTCAGTGTTCAGTGGGCTCCCATTGATGTGGTAATTAGTGGGAACTGAGCTGGGTCAGACCAAAGGGGATGATGACACATTTTTTGGCATTAAGCTTAAGGCCATGGTTTTGAAACCAGTCATTGGTCTCAGTGAGGCTTTTCTGTAGGATGTCTGCATCACTTGGGGAGTTAATAATGGCTCCCAGCTTGCAGTCATCTGTGAACCTGGTCAGCCAGAGTCCCTTTGTGTTGGGCTGGACTTCTGGGAAGTAGATGCTGAACAGGAAAGGACCCAGGACCAAACCCTGTGGGATTCCACTCATGACTGGTCAGCAGTCTGACTTGGAGTCAGCTACTTTCACACTGTGGGTTCTATCTGTGAGCCAGTTTGCAACCCACCTAGTGATATAGGGGTCGATGCCTAGCTTAGTGAGTTTTTCTATGATTCCTGAGTGGGGAATGGTATCAAAGGCCTTGGCCAGATCAAGGTAGGCTGTATGAACCACTTTTCCTTCATCCACAGCTCTGGTGATTGACTCAAAGAAGTTGACCAAGTTGAGCAGGCATGATCTACCCTTCACAAAACCAAACTGTGTAGGATCCAGAGTTTGGAGCTTCCCTACATCCTTGTTTATTGGGTCAGTGATAATGCGTTCCATAGCTTTGCATATCAGGCTCGTCAGGCTAATTGGGCGATAATTCCCGGGGTCTATAGTCACTCTTCCTGTGTGGAGAGGGATGACTGTAGCAGCGTGTTATTCAGTAGGGACAAAACCTGAGGTGAGGCTGTGAGTGAGCAGGGCACACAGATGAGGTGCCAGTTCACTCTGTAGTTCATGTCACTGTCACTTATAATTTATGGTGGTAATTACATATTTCTGTTTGTTTTATTTTGTGGGGATCAAAATTAATTACGTACAATAGAGCACTGGAATGTTCTTTTAAGTGAGTTTTTTGCACTGTACTTTAATTGAAGTGATTCAGTCTCATGCCATTTATGTTGTGAAGCTGGTCATTATGTTTTCAGTGTGATGTGTAACTACTACTTGGGAAGTTAGACTTTATGTTTAAAAGCATGGGAAACAACAAAGGAATGTGTTGTCGCCATTTCTGTTTTTGATGTTATGGTTTGTTGATGTCTTAGTGTTAATTTTTCAATTTTATGGTCTGTCAATGTTTTGGTCTTACTTTTTTGATGTACATTTTGAGGTTTTGGCATTACGATATTTTAAACTTGCGATGTTCTGGTTTCACTGTTATTGGATTGGATTGTTCTTTGATGTTATCAAGTAGAACTATAGATAGACATGTTGTCTATTATGTATACTTTTAAGATAAAATGTTTCAAAAGTTGTTATATAGCATTGTTTTGGAATTATTAATGCAAATAGAACAGGCAACGTTAGCCACTGAACGGTGTCACAAAGGTGATCTTACAGAAATACCTGGAGGCATCACAAGGATTTAATGAGATTTTGCTGCAACACTGGTCAATTTAGTGTGTTGTAAATTATTTTATTGATGAAAATATAGATATCTGCTTTATGGTTTTCTGAGGCACTGTATTGTATAAAAGAACCTTAATCAATATGTCTCAGAACTAAAGGACCTTCTGTAAAGCATGAAGTAGCGTTACGAGACATGGAATGATCTGAAGTAATTTCAGATGCCTCAGTAAGGGGAGGACATGTGTCATAGACAGGACCTCAGATTTGACTGGTAAATGTAATTTTTAATTGTGTTTCTTTTGCTGTTTTATAAGCCTGGCAAGAGTAACTCAGTTTATTGTTGGCAGACAATGTTATTTGCTGTACTATGTATAACAGAGTAAAAGAATACAAATGTAGTCTGATAAAGTTTGTACAGTAGAAATATTTCAAGTACTCTAATGAAGACTGTTATGTAATAAAGTGAAGTCTGTAATGCAGAACTGTTCAAAAGTAATCAGATGAACTTTTAAAATTTCTAAGATATTTAATACATTACTGGATGACTGTAAATGGCATACATTTTTGCTAAACAGTTGTATCCCACATTTTGTTTTGGGTTCTATACTTGATAATGGTGTTCTACAGATGTTTCTTAAGTTGTGTGATGTACTCATTTCAGTGACTGGTACTTAATAATCAATTTCATTATAGGAATGTATGTTGGAAAACTTAGCCACAAAATTTCAGATATGTGCAACTGCCTGCTCCTGCATGGTGCAGATTTTCTTATTAGACAAGAAGATTTGTCTCCCTCCCCACTCAGTCCCTCACCCCTACATCCATTAGACCTTCCCAGTGGCTCATCTGTCTTCTACTAAATTGACAACATTTTGCACTGGAGATAAGGGCTAGAAATCACTGTTCTAACAAAGAACTATGCAACCCGTTTGTTAGTTGCAACCCATTTGTTCCTGCAACTCATTTGTTTGCCGCAGTTCATTCATTCACTGCAACCCATTCATTCCTGAAACTCTTTGGTTCCTGCCTGGGGATCCCAATCATCCCATTCATCACCTCTGTTGAAAGTCTTTTGGTAGGGAATTGCCCTATTCCAGGTACAGAAAGCAATGCACTAGCTCTCTGTATAGGGCTTCTTCAGTGTCATCCAAGAGCTCCACAAATGTTGGTTTATCTGCCGATCATAAGTACAACTACACATGATGCCCCAGCATATTAGGAGCACAACAAGTGAGGACGAGCAAAGTGAGCTCACTCCTGTGAGTGCAGTATCTAGTGTTCCATCTAGTTCTCACCCAAGCTGCAACACAGAGTAAACTCCCTTCTGCCAGGACAGGTGAATAGGTGTTGAATGCTGACTCAAATTACCCCTAGACCAACCACTCCAATACCTGTGCCTTTGATCAGACATGTTTCTTGTGTGTTACCAACATGACTTGCTTTCTCTGTGCCACAGGACCAGGATTACATAAAGATTTATTAATGTTACTGTGGTTAATAAAATAGTTTCAGCTGCCAGCTGTGGTCACAGAGAAAATTAGAGTTTATTTGAAGAAGTTTCCAAAGACATGCTTGCCTAGAGGTAATAGAGTCTTAGTTACTGGATATGATTTACAAGGAAATATTTTGATTTTTCAAATATTTGCACAAACATCTCCTTCTTCTCCTGCCTCCTACCTATCCCTAATGGTGTCTTCAGGACCACAGTGTTGTGCTAACCTCCATTTTATACTTTCTGACTAGGATTGTAAGGATCCTACTACTGCTTTAAACAAGCATACGGACCTTCCCTCCAGCTGACTGAACCAGAGAACCAGCTCAGCCCAGCCCAATTGAAATCATCATAATTTCCACAAGTTTGTGTATGTTATACCCTATATGTTAATTTGCCTTACCATTCCTGTGTTTTTGTAACTAACTGAGCATTACGCACACCACCATACCTGAACACCCACCCCCCCCAGATATTAACCATCTTGTAACCTACATTGTGGCTAATATACCTTAGCTTTCTACCTATCTTCCTACATATCAGTCCATGCCTTCCCACTCTGTTATCTCTAGGTAGCTCTTCCTCTTACCGCTCTACCTGAGGTCACCCTGGTCTCAACCCCTCCACTAAGACACCCATTGTCAGCCAACTGCACTCCCACTTCTCTGTTAATACTGCCCAGTAACTGGCACACTTCCCTCTCTCTAAAATACTATTTGCTGGCTAAAACACATTAGAAATTAACACCTCTATCGCCTCTTAGACTCATGCCTCTTCAGACTACTTCACCTATTACACAACATAGTTTTTAGGACTTGCTTTCCCCATATAGTGTCTACTTCTGTTCCTACCATGTTAAACTTTTCTCCTTTACATTCTCATATTCAGTCACCTTACCTGACTGATAGTTTTCTGCTCCTCCACTCTTTTCCACAGTTCAGTGACCTGGGTTGATCCACTCCATTCGCCCTCACAATGCCTGGGCTCACTCCATTCCCCTACCCTACCCCCATTCTCACCCACCCCCACTTTCCTTAGATTTATACTTTACAAGCCACTTCCACATCTTTTCTCCTCCTGGTCACATTACTTAACACTCACAATATCATCACACTGAGTCCACTCTCTCACTCCTCCTCCTCCCAATCACAATTCTCAACAGTCACAACATCACCACTCTAGAGGCCATTCCCACACCCCACCTTCCTCCAATCAATACATTTAGCTCCCCTATATCTTATATCCACTCCTAATAAACAGCACACATAGCTAAGCCTACATTTACATCAGTACCACCAAGCCATGCTTCACACAAGTATTTACACATCATCAATCCTAACAATTCTCATGATACTTACTCACATTACCAGTTATCAGAACCTACATCACAATGCTCTACCTCATAAGGCCACCTCTACTACTTACACCTCTATATCACCACCTCTCAGTTTCCTCTCCCCATCCATCTTACATGAACACATCCCTCCTTATACCATTAAACTCACTCTACCAGCTGCCCATCCCAATAAGCTATCCACTAAATACAATAAGTACATAGCTTACCTTATCAAAGCCAAAGTAGACATTGCTACCAGTCTCTCTATAAGTGGAGACATTCACCCTAATTTAGGCCCAGCAGATGATAGACCCAAATAACTAACCAAAATATATCTCTTAAATCATACCGATGTCCTAGAAAACCCAATGACCTGCTCATGCTAAATATGAATATTAGGAGCATTGGTAATAAAGTCCATGACCTTCATGCAAATATTGTCCTATATTCTCCCAACCTAGTATTACTAACCAAAACTTGGCTTAAACCCAGTACCTCCAATAATTAATTTCTACCACCAGGCTATAATATTGTAAAAAAGGATCATTCATCCAAGAAAGGTGGTGGTGTAGCTTTACTTTTTCAAAACCAACTTAACTTAGGACACTTAAACATAGATACCCCATATTTATTCAATACTGACATTTTAATGGCTAAGCTAATACTTAAGACCAAGAAAAGTATCATTATAATCAGCTGCTATATACCTCCTGGGAGCAACACTCCCATACTAGAAACCTTAATTCACTGGGCATCCAAGAACCTCCAACATGAAACTATCATCTTGGGAGACTTTGACATTGATTGGTTAACCTGCAATTTTGACTCCCCTACCAACTTCACCAACCTCTATGGTTTTGCCCAAGTCATCCAAAATCTCACTAGAATTGACAAATCCACCAAAAGACAGTCAATACTTGACTGGAGTCTGACAGACAAACATTAATCAGCCAGTCTGGTTGCCTCCCTGACAGCCTAAGTGACCACCTCCCAACTTTTGTAATAAGACATCACGCTTATCAAGAAAAGCCCACTGTTTTACTAGACAAAAAGAAACAGGAAAAACTTCAACCAAACCACCATTATTAATGCACTAAAATTTTGTAACTGGTTTCCCCTTATAAACCTCAACCTTAATGAATCTGTACAATACTTTAACTCTACCTTCTTAGACATCCTAAACTCCCAAGCCCCTCCTAGAACCATCAGGGTAAAATCCAACCATGCCCCCTGGATGAGTAATGAGACTAGGTCTCTTCTGAAAGGGGCGTGCACATTGGGAAGGATAACAAGTACACACACAGTAAAGTACAATTTAACACCAGTGAGGGGCGTGCACATTGGGAAAGATAACAAGTACACACACAGTAAAGTACAATTTAACACCAGTGAGGGGTGTGCACATTGGGAAGGATAACAACTACACACACAGTAAAGTACAATTTAACACCAGTGAGGGGTGTGCACATTGGGAAGGATAACAAGTACACACACAGTAAAGTAAAATTTAACACCAGTGAGGGGTGTGCACATTGGGAAGGATAACAAGTACACACACAGCAAAGTACAATTTAATACCAGTGAGGGGCGTGCACATTGGGAAGGATAACAAGTACACACACAGTAAAGTACAATTTAACACCAGTGAGGGGCGTGCACATTGGGAAGGATAACAAGTACACACACAGTAAAGTACAATTTAACACCAGTGAGGGGCGTCCACATTGGGAAGGATAACAAGTACACACACAGTAAAATACAATTTAACACCAGTGAGGGGCGTGCACGTTGAGAAGGATAACAAGTACACACACAGTAAAGTACAATTTAACACCAGTGAGGGGCATGCACATTGGGAAGGATAACAAGTACACACACAGTAAAGTACAATTTAACACCAGTGAGGGGCGTGCACATTGGGAAGGATAACAAGTACACACACAGTAAAGTACAATTTAACACCAGTGAGGGGCATGCACATTGGGAAGGATAACAAGTACACACACAGTAAAGTACAATTTAACACCAGTGAGGGGCGTGCATATTGGGAAGGATAACAAGTACACACACAGTAAAGTACAATTTAACACCAGTGAGGGGTGCACATTGGGAAGGATAACAAGTACACACACAGTAAAGTACAATTTAACACCAGTGAGGGGCATGCACATTGGGAAGGATAACAAGTACACACACAGTAAAGTACAATTTAACACCAGTGAGGGGCGTGCACATTGGGAAGGATAACAAGTACACACACAGTAAAGTACAATTTAACACCAGTGAGGTGCGTGCACATTGGGAAGGATAACAAGTACACACACAGTAAAGTACAATTTAACACCAGTGAGGGGCGTGCACATTGGGAAGGATAACAAGTGCACACACAGTAAAGTACAATTTAACACCAGTGAGGGGCGTGCACATTGGGAAGGATAACAAGTACACACACAGTAAAGTACAATTTAACACCAGTGAGGGGCGTGCACATTGGGAAGGATAACAAGCGCACAAAGTAAAATACAATTTCCCTTAAGACCACACAGAGATCACAGTCAGTCTGGGGTTTTTCTTCCTTTCTCTCCAGATCCCCAATAAGACTCCCCACTGGCACAGCTATAGGGTTCAGATCTCAGCTGAGTGGTGGCTTGGACAGTATCACCAAATACATGCAATGAACTCTAAGAGCTTAAATTACCTTTACACAAAACAACTACAGTTGAAAGGTTTAAAATGATTTAATAATGAAATAATAAATGAATGAATGAATAATAAATAATAAAAACACACAACAATACTTATTACTTCAACAGAATGACATTACAGACTTCTGAAATAACAGGTAAATCCTTTAAAATAATTCTGCAGAATAGTCTGACATAAATATAGAAAACCCCTAGACTAACCGGGCTATTTCTATCTATCTCTAAGAGAAATACTAAGATCTGAGATGCTACTTACAGAGGAAAGCCAGAGTGCTGCTGAGTTGATGTGTTCAGGTTCAGACAAAATCCAAAATGCTTCATTCTCTCTCTCTCTCTCTCTGACAAAATGTTAAATTGATAACACAGTACTGCTGAGTCATTTCACATTACATCATTCTTGACACTTCTCATTTAGTTTACCAGGCTCACAGAACTTAAAATTTATATTTCTTTTTGTAATCCGCACCTGCAGTAAGCCACAACAATGAACAACATTATACATGTAAAACCTTAGTAATTATCTCTTACATCAAGACAATAGAAAGAATTTCCTGGTCCAGACATCCTGTCTCTGAGCTTGTGATCAGTCATACAATGCTTGACTTATAAGCTTTCTTCCAGCAGAGTGCACTGTGGTTACATTTTTGAAGCTCAGTACAAGATATAGTTTAATCATAGCATAGTTCTATTTAATTTGTAAACCAAACCTGTGGATTATATCAATATTCACAAATTACATATAATTATCTACAAAACTCTATCTATCTAGGCTGGCAGCCTTCACAGAGCCTCCCTCTATTCTAACTATATTGCTAGAAAATGGAACTCTCTACCCACTAACATAACAGCCACATAATGGAACTCTCTACCCACTAACATGACAGCCACAACATCCTTATCTCAGTTCAAAAAAAATCTCTAAAAACACACCTACAAACTAAATCGGTGTACCGCTGTGATCCTACTACATCTTTTCAGGCTGACCCCCTGTCAGATCTCCTCCATCTTTGTCATTCATTTGACTGCTCTTTTTATTGTTAGTCTTACTTCTCTATGTTCACTTTTCTTCCATATCCCCTTTCCCACTTCCAAAAGTATGATAATTATGTACACCCTATAATTTTGTGTCACTGTATATTTCTAATGACATACTGCTCACTGTATAATCATAGCTTAACTTTCTTAGGCTTTATTGATATGTAAATAAATCTAATCCTTGTCTTATAATGACTTAGTAACATGTGCTGCAACTGGAGCCTTTCTCACCTGGGCCTCCGCTGAAAAAAGACTTGTTTCCAGTTGGACTTTCTTGGTTAACAAATGTAACATAAAATAAATAAATAAATCAATAAATGCTATTAAGGGTCATGAAGTCTGACCTTTTGTTTACAGCAGTATCTATCTGGGTGTTGGGAGAAGGGGGAGGAGGGGTTTTAGCTGCTTGATGATGGCCACAGGGAAGAATGAAGCTTGTCTTTTTTACCACCAGCTGCCCCCTAAACATCAAACCCTCTGCTATGAATCAGCCCTCTACTACCCTGTAGCCAATCATGGAAGATGTCATGCATACAGCCATTACTAGTCCACTGCACATGCGCATTTTACAGCACCCTGAGGGTTGGGCAAGCAATGAGCATGTCTTGTGCTAGACATTCCTTCACTTCTACAAAGGATGTAAGCTACAGTGATTACCCCTTCCCCTACCAGCAAAACACTGCATGCTATTTTTCCACTCTCTACAGAGGAAATCATACCTACTATGTGCTAGTAGCATCGTACACCCACAACCTCCCCACTGAGAGAGGCAAGTGTGAACTAGCCATTCATTCCTCTTTCAACCATGATATGCTATCTAGTACCAAGGCGGTTAATCAAACACCAGTCACCTTGGCTATAATCAGGGATTTATCTCTCTATGCTACAGAGCTGGCATGACAATGAGTCATAACTGCAGATGTTTTCAACCAGATGTCAACCTAGGATGCAGAAACTTTGATGGAGAAATCCCCACTCCAAAAAGGGAACTTTTTTAGCAATCTTACATAATAACATGTCTGCACTAGGTAAAATAGCCTCAGCCAGTACTCTTAAAGGTGCCTGAATGTCTGTGATATCCCAGATGTGGCTGTCATTATTTACTGTTGTTCATTATCAATATAATGTTTTCATAAATATGTGGGAATAGCTACTAGTAAATATTCCATGTGCATACTCCTAGAATGTTCTATTTAAATGCTGAATGTTTTTTGAAAGCCTTTAGTTACATTAACTAAAACATGTGCCCTTTGTCCATGAATAACGTTTTCACTATGTATTGAAGTGAGAGGCTAACAGCTATGGCTTTAACTTGTGGGTAAGGGCCAAACTGTCAATTTCTTTTAACCCTGTTGCTTGAAATATTTCAGCCTAGAGATCCTTACCTACGCAGTATGGTCCACAAGAAAAAAACATTTCTGGCAATAATCTTTTTTTGTTGTCAGACATTCCACTACCATATCTGCCAGGGAAGTTTCAACATTTTGAGCACTTTTAATGCATTTATTTCATTTTTTAGCAAAAATAGTTATTTCTCTGTTGGCTTTTCAAGTTCTGTTTGCTCCAAATCTCCTTGCAGAGTACCCACACTACATTCCTCATGCATATTGCTTACCACACAAACAGATTGTCTTATGCTGAGGCATGTAAAAGAAACCTTCCCAAATCTCAAAGACTTCCAAACCCATCTAACAGCAACACTGCTCCTCAGCAAACACTAAAACACACATCAAAAGCAGCACCAAATATCTCACATAAGCCTACACCCAATGGTCCCCCAAGACCAAAGCCCATAACAGGCACGCATCTTATCTAATACTCTTGTCTTTGGGGACACTGTTGTGTAACATATAGGTACCTCTCTCAACAGGTTAGATAAGAAGGTGATAACGTTTAGTTGCCTATATGGAGCCAGGATCCACAGTATCACACATGCATTTGAGTCACGGCACCTCAGGTACCAATATGATTTTATCATAATCCATGTGGGTATAAATGACCTGAGAGGTACCTCACCGGACTATATGAAAAGAGGCATAATAGATCCCTCAGAATATGTGTCGCAGATAGGTATGAGCCTTGCATTGAACAGTATTCTACCTTCACCGAGAATGATGCCACAATATGAACATAAAATGACTAAATTTAATATTTGGCTTGGTGTCTTGTGTCACTCCTGGGGAATGCAATATCTGTCAGCATGACAGGACATATTCAGCAGACCACATTGCTTTGCCAAGGATGGGCTGTACCTGCCCATTCCCCAGGTATTAGGATATTAGCTACATTATCCACCCCCCTTTGAACCTTTTTCAGACAATGCCAAAAAGGCAAAGGTACCAAAACAGTGAAAAAGTCTGCAAGCTACCTTTTGGTATTACTGCTCAGTGTTAAGAGCCTAAACAAAAACCTGCACAACCTTCATGCTCTCCTTACTCTGCAGAACGTAGACAGCTGAGGTGTGACTGAGACTTGGTTTAGTCACAGAAAGTACTCCTGCAGTGCAAGGCTACAGTGCCTCCCACATTTAGACCAGCAACAGCACTGATTGGTATTATGGGGGTTGGAATAATGCTTACGGCATTTGCCTCACAGACAAGAGCTACAGGGTTTGAATCACACCTCTGAGAGAAATTAGCTAGGTTTAAAATAGCTCACAAGGGCAGCTAGCCTAGTTCTTACCTATGACCCTATGAACTGGGACCAAAGGTTGAGGTGCCTCGATCTATGTTAGCAACTGGCATACCTCCAGGTTGGTTAAACATGATGGTACCATAGATTCATAGGTTGGTTCATAGGGTAGTACTAGGCTATGAGCCCTAGGGCCTATACAAGCCTAGCCATAACAATTCCCTGGCTATTTCTTCCCACATTATTTACTTTCCTGGACCCCTGTCTAGCAGGGCAACTGACGTGATCCCTGGGGTGAATTTCCTTTCTCCCATCCAATCATCAAGGTTCCTCTTGAAGAGGTCCAAAGAGGCACTCTGCTTGACATGTATGGGCAATCTATTCCAGAGTCTGGGGAGTCTCTGGGTCAGGAACCTATCCCTCCAGCATGTTTTGTTTATTGTGATGACAAGGTTTAGATCCCTGGAGCGTGTAGCTCTGAGGGATTGGGATTTCTTTAAGTGTAGCATGTCCAACAGCTCTGGGTTTGACATGGCCTTGTATGTTAAGCAGAGATCGCCTCTGAGTAGATGATATGCGACAGAGTATAGCTGGAGTTTTTTAAGGTGGTCAGCATAGGGCATCTGCTTTAGGCCCGTGATTCTTTTAGTGAGGTATTTCTGAGGCCTTTCCAGTTGTTGCAGATGTCTTGAGAGGTACATACCAAATGGGGTGTTGTATTCTATAATGGGTCTAATGAGGGATGAGTACAGTGGGACAATGACTTCCTTTTTTCTGGATGAAAAGCCCTTCATGATGAGGTGTGCCACATAGAAGGATTTCCTGACTGTTGTGGCGATGTGGTTATCAAAGGTGAGACCACTGTCCACCTGTGTCCCTAAGTCTCTTATCACACTTTCTGTGTTTAGTGTACTGCCACTTATATGGTAATTCATGGATACATGTTTTTTCCCAAAGGGGATAACAATACATTTCTTGGCATTGAGCTTGAGCCCATGGCTCTGGCACCAAGCATCTGTTTCTGTAAGGCCCTTTTGTAGAGTATCCACATCATTTGGGATTCAATAATGGCTCCCAGTTTGCAGTCATCTGCAAACTTTGTTAGCCAGAGTCCCTTAGTGTTGACCTGTACTTCAGAGAAGTAGATGCCAAACAAGAGCGGCCCCAGGACTGAACCCTGAGGTACTCCACTTGTCACTTGTCTGGAGCTGGATTTGGAGTCGGCTACTTTTACAGTGTGGGTTCTATCAGTAAGCCATTTAGCAACCCATTGGGTGACATAGGGATTAATGCCCAACTTAGTAAGTTTATCTATGATTCCAGAGTGGGGGATGGTGTCAAAGGCCTTGGCAAGGTCTAGATAGGCTGTGTGGACCACCTTACCCTTGTCCATGGCTCTGGAGACTGATTCAAAGAAGTCAATCAGGTTCAGGAGACAAGATCGTCCCTTCACAAACCCAAACTGGGTGGGGTCCAGTGTTTGAAGGTTGCCAATGTCTTTGTTTATAAGTTCTATGATAATACGCTCCATGGCCTTGCAGATAAGGCTTGTCAGACTGATGGGACGGTAGTTTCCGGGATCCAAGGTGGATCCCCTTGTGGATTGGGATAACTGTAGCTCTGCGCCACTTAGTGGGCACGAAACCTGAGGTGAGGCTATGATTAAACATGACACTTAGGTGAGGTGCCAGTTCATATTGTAGTTCATGTAGTACACAGCCCGGGATGTCATCTGGTCCCATGGATGCTGTATTCTTGGCTTTAGAGAGTGCGTTTTGTACCTGTGTGGCCGTTATTACTGGAATTTGGCAATCTTCTGGTATTGAGATGGGCCATTTAGGGGGTGAGGGGGGTGAAGTTGGCACTGAATCCATCTGCCAGGATATTGGCAATATCCTTCGGATCAGTATATTTAATGCCATTCTGTTTTAGCTCAGAGCAGATCTGAGCATTGCCATTTAGATTCTTGACATAGTTATAGAATGCTTTGTGGTTGTCTTTGGAATCTTTGGCAATTTTATTTTCGTAACTAGCTTTGGAGGATTTTATGAGGCATCTCAGTTTCTTACTGAGGCTAGTAAGGGAGTTTTTGCATCCTGGGATTTTCCTCTTTTCTGCAAAAGTTTCTTCCTTTTGTTGTAAAGTTTGTTTATGGCAGGGGACCACCAGATTGGCTTCCTTTTTTGGATGAGAGCATTTTGGTTCTATTTGGGATGGCACGATTCATGCATGAGTGGATGTGCTTGTACAGTGCCTTAGTGTAGGATTCAGCAGTTGAACTTTCAGTTCCCGTCTGCATGGGTATCATGAAGTTTGTCACTTCTGACTTGAGTAGCATGAAGTTGGCTTTGGAGAAGTTTTTATGGTGGTTTCTTTACTGGGGGTGGGATGTGGATGTTAAGGGTGATTAGCTTATGGTCAGACCTGACTAACGAGGGGTGACCATAGGTATGGAGCATTGATTTCCCATGTTGGTAATGACCAGGTCTAGGATATTGGAGCCCCTGGTGGGACTATGGATTAGTTGATCCAGGGCATTGGAATTTATGAATTCCAAGAACCGTTGTGCAAAGGTGTTGGGACATGAGTAGTTTCCCCAGTTAATGGCAGGATAGTTAAAATCACCCAGTATTAGGGTGTTTGGTTCCATCTTAATATTTTCCAGTATATTTAGAAAGGTGTAGTGAGAATCTTGGGGTATGGTGGGGGATCTGTAGCAAGCTACAATTTGGATTGCAGTCTTACCTAGTGTTAGTTGCACTTGGAGAATTTAAGATACATTGTGTTGGCCAACTAGCCTGGTGGTGTGAATATCCTTGGTGAATATTGACACTCCTCCACCTTTAGTATTTCGGTCCTGGTTTGGTGGCCGAAAAGTGTGGTAAGAGTTGTAGCCTGGTATTGCAGGGGTGCTCTCTGGAGCCTTGAACCAGGTCTCAGTTACTGCACAGATATCGATGTTCTCCATTTTTAGGAGTGCCTCGAGAGAGTGCATTTTGAGGTTTAGACTTCTAGCATTGAGTAGCATTACCTTCAGATTTTGCATGCTTGTACCTGTTACGGTTGTGGTTTTGTCCTTTGAAGTTTGCCTAAAAAAGGCACTATAGGGGTGGCAAGAGCCTTAGCCAGTAACCTGAATCCCAGGGGTGACAGGTGCAGACCATCTCTGGCAAAGCATCGTGGTCTGTCAGTCATGTCATCCCAGGCAGACAGATACTGGATCCCCTTTGAATGACACCATAAGCTTAGCCAATTGTTGAAGTCAATCATTTTATCCTTATATTGTGGTATCATTCTGGGTGAAGGCAGGATGCTACTCAGGGCTAGGGTCATACCTGCCTGGGCCACATGATCCGAGAGCTCTTCCATGTCTCTTTTCATGTAGTCCAGGGAGGTACATCTCAAGTCATTCACTCCAGCATGGACAATGACAGAGTCATATTTGTACTTGTTGTGGAGTGACTTGAGTGCATGCATTATGTGGCGGATCCTGGCACCAGACAGGCAGCTGACTGTAATTTTCTCCTTATTCAACCTGGTGAGAGGGACATCAGTGTGCCGGACTATAGAGTCACCTATGACTAAAGTGTTAGGTACATTGTCTTGCCTTAGGGGCTGTTGCTGGGTGGCACACTGGTGTTGTGAACTATGTGACACATTGGTTGTGATTGGTGTTTGTTTGCGTTTCAGCTTCAGAGGTCTTTGTTGCTTGGGCAGGTTACAGTTAAGGGCCTCTGCATATGTGGATTTAGTGTTGCTATATGTGGGTGTCGGTGGTGCGGGTTTAGAAGGGCTATGTGTTGCTTGAGGTGTAGTGTGGGTGTTAACCTTCTCCTCTTGACTGTTTAGCACAATCTTGGGTGGAGAGAGCTTTGCTTCCATTTTGGCTATGTAAGTGCATCTCTCACAGGTTGTAGTGTTGGGTGGTAGGAGGAGAGGGTTGTCTGTGTACATGAGGCAATTGCTGCATTGCCCCAGTATGCCCAGATTCACCAGGTGGACAGGAGAAATCACCGGAAGCTGACCCTTGGACATGCCTGGTTTGGGGCTTTTTTTCTTTTCTTTGTAAAGTATAGGAGCTGTTTCCTTAGCAAGGTACTTTGCAATTATAGGCTGTTTAGTGCCTACTATTAATTTCTCCTTGTTAACAAGGAGAGTTCAGTGTTTGTATGAGTTTAAGGCTTCCTAGTGCTTTCCAGCAGGTATTAGAGAAAGTGCTAGTCACAGGGATGCTTAAAGGTAAGATTGAAAAGAATGCACTCTGCAGTGTGCACTAGAGAAGTTAGATGTGAAAGTAGGTAACTTGAGTTTTACCTGTTTAAAGGTTTAGTGGAGAGTTACTATTTTTAAAACAGCAAGATGGATTGAAAGGGGTGGTCACTTTTGTATTTTGGTACTATGAAATACTGTAGGATGGCCAATAAATTTAAATAATTGAAGGGGTGGGATTTCAAAAATGATGATTTTGTGATTACTCACATAAGCCAGTGAAAGTAGAGAGAAATGAGATATATGGTCAGATTAACATAAGAGACGGGCAACTAGAAAGACAGTGGTATTTAACAAGACAACTTAAATGGGTGGGAGGGCGGAAAAAATTCTGCCTGACTCAGAACAGAGAGAGCTGTGGTCTCTTTTGAAGTTTTAATATGCTGTTAAAACAGAATGCAAGCAAAACACAAGGTAAAGAAAACAAACTACAGTATTCAAAATATAGAAAGGCAATACATTAATACAAAAAATAAAAGCAAACTAACCTTTCCTTCACAGCAAAGTGTAGCAGAGTATGGATGAGCCTTTCTGGTAAAGCTCTGAAATGTTTTAGTTTACTCCTTAAATAGAAATTTTAGTTCCTAGCTCCACCCCCTCTGTTAACAAGTGATTAACCTTAAGTGACCTCTTCTGTCTTATGAATGAGTCCTTGATTAATCAGTTCTTATTTCTGCCTGACTCAGAACAGAGAGAGCTGTGGTCTCTTTTGAAGTTTTAATATGCTGTTAAAACAGAATGCAAGCAAAACACAAGGTAAAGAAAACAAACTACAGTATTCAAAATATAGAACACATACACATGCAAGTCATCATAGATATGGTTGAAACCACATCATGCCTACCTATAGATCACCATCTGTGCCCCTAAAGCCTTGAGACAATTACTTAAACCTACTAAAGGCACTCATCATGTAACCAAACACCCTCTTCATGGGTGACTTTAGCTATCCCTCTATAGACTGAGAAGCATACACTACCGCAAACTCACAACACCATGCTTCCTGGTTTTTATTAACACAAACACACTGGAACAGATAGTGCATGCTCCAATCAAGGGATCAAACATACTGGATCTGGTAATTACCAACATGGGATAGTGCTGTATCCCCGTGTCACATCCTCACTAGTGAGGTCGGATCACTAAGCTGTCTCCTTTGAAGTAAAATCAGTCTGGAAACCCAGCTAAACCAGTAACAGTTATGAACTATTCTAAGTCTAGCAGGTGGCACACAGGATTAAGAATCTGTTAACAAGTTGTTTTCTGTGGTCCAGTGGTCCAGAGTTTGATTCACTCAACTTTCATTGCCAAACTGTGTGACTTTGAGAAAACCCCCTTAACCAGACAGCTCTCCCGGGCTGAGTCTGAAAAGAAAGATTCATGCAGATCAGTGTTATGCCCCAGTAAACAAATTCAAATAAAAGTAAAAATGAAATAAGGCAAACTATATCCTAATAAGTGACAATTTGTTAAAATTCAAGGCTCCCTCTATCCCTGATACCACAGCTTTCTATGCAGAGTTGTTCACAGAAACCTTGTACAAACTTTTAAAAGGCTGCATAGAGGCTGCCATACCTACCAGAGGTAAATCCAAACAAACAGTAAAAACAAGCCCCACTGGTGGAATCCTCACCTAAAAAGGGCATGTAGTAAAAGAAAAAAACAAAATCAATGCCATAATCAGGAAGAGCAATGCCCTTAAAGACTAAACAAGAAACTATGAAGCCTAATTAAGTACACCAAGGCCAACTATGATGTCAGATTAGCCTTGCAGGCTAAGGATAGTCATGAGGCCTTCTTCAGCTATGCCAAGAACCTTAATGGTACCACACAGCAGTGTGTTGATCTGGTGGTGAATGGTACCACCTTCACCAATCAGGGTGACATAACAAAACTACTAGCCAATAATTTCAGCTAAAATTTTAACCCCCAGGGCCCTCAGCTCTTCCAGGTGAAATCCCCTCAAAAATACTTCCCTCAACTATTAGCAAGGAACAGGTACTGGCAGCACTCACTGAAGCCAAGAACATTGCTTCTGTGCATCCCAAGAACATCCCCAGTTGCCTTCTGAATAGTATAAATGTGACCCATCAGTACCACTTAAGGCACTCTTCAGCTGCAGCCTCAAAACCTGCAGTGTTCCAAGTGAATGGAGGACCACAGCATTCATTCCCCTCCACAGGGGTGGGCCATCAACTGACCCAGGAAACTATAGTCTCATCAGTCTAGCAAGCCTAATATGCAATGCATGGAATTAATCATCATGGAAATAGTAAGCATGGACATTGGCAACCTATAGACACTGGACATGACCTAATTTGGCTTTGTTAAGGGAAGGTCACACCTACTTAACTGGCTAGACTTCTTTGAGAGGATTACCAAGGCAATGGACAAGGGAAAAACAGTGCATACTGTGCATCTTGAACTGGTCAATGCATTTGATACAATACCCCACTCAGGCATTGTTGACAAGCTCTCTGAGCTTGGCATAAATTCCTTTATAACTCATTGGATTGCTGGTTGGCTCACAGACGGTACCCAAGAAATCAGGATTGTTGAGACCACCAAGAGACCATTCACCAGCAGGGTGCACCATGTCTCCATGCTGGCCCTCCTCCTGTTTGGCATCTACTTTTCAGAAGTCAAGGCTAAAGTCCAAGACTTCTGGTTCACCAAGTTCACAAATGACTGTAAACTGGGAGCTGTTATAGATCCCCCAAAACACCAACATCTTGCAAGAGGGTTTAACACAAATGACTGCTTTCAAAAAAAAAAAAAAAAAAAAGCCTAAAACTCAATGCAAAAAAATGCATTATAATTCCCTTTAGGGAACTGTACACCCAAGTTAATTACTTCATTGATAAAACACCCCTAAGAGTCAACCCACTAGTAAGAGATCTGGAACATATGTAGACAGCAATCTAGCAACTAACACATAGCTAAGATAGCTATGATAGTAAGAAAATCATTCTATGTCACAAAATGTATAAATAAGGGTATGGCATCCGGGTCCAAGGAAGTTATAATACTTCTCAGACCTATTCCTGAGTACAATGCCCCCTTTTGTATGTACCTAACCAGACACTTGCAACTGTTGGAACATCCACAAAGTCTCTTCACCAGATGAATTCAGGCCACAAACACGCTGCCTTACAGAGATCACCTAAAGGCTCTGTCTCTGTATTCAGCCTCCTACAGACTACTGTGATGGGTTCTATGTCTGCTTTACATGGCTTCCTCAGATCCATCCTTGATGGATCTGTTTCACATGTGCAAAACAAACAACACCAGAAACACTATATTCAGGGATCTGAACTTTGCTTGTGACATAAACATAAAGTGCTTGAGAGACAGATATGTGACGCAAAGGGTCCCTGTGCTATGTAATAGGTTCTCCATCCATGTAAAACAGAATTCATCCCTGACCCTATTCAAGTGAATCCTTGACAATTGGATAGGATATCGCAAATTTACCGCCAGTGTGGCCCCTATGTCTCTTATGGACAGAGGCTGTCAAAAAGAAAAATTTATTTATTTATTTTTATTTATCATTTGTTGACCGGGAAAGTCCGACTAGGTTCCACAGAGCCTGTTTTCAGCGGAGGCCCGGGGAGAAATGCTCCATATCATCCTAATTAACCATCCACCCCAAATTCCTTAGATGTTTTCAGTTTTCATTCTATCCTCAACTGTTGTGTCCGGATCCGATGCTCAGATCCAGCTCAGCCATTACTAAAGCTCATGGCAACCAAGAAACTCTCAAGCTTGTCCCTTACCCATAATGCACCAGCCCTAAGCTACCTCAGTTCTCATTTGCCACTTTCAGTGAAAGAAGTGGCTGACCTCAGTCTTAAGCTTTAATAGATAAGTGATTGTTATTTCTTCATGTACCATAGTTGGTATTGTTTCTTCTCTGTATCTATTGTAGCTGGTATTGTTCCTTCTCTGTATCTATTGTAGCTGGTATTGTTCCTTCTCTGTATCTATTGTACAGTGCATGTACTTCTACAATTACTATCTCTAGTAATTATTTTCTTCCCTTTTATCTTTCTAAACTTTAATGTAACCTTTTATTACCATTGTTAGTAGTTTTTTCTTTGCGCCTTCCTTCTTTCTAAAGAAAAAAAACAAACAAATTCCATTTCTTACTTAACTTTTCTTGTTTATAGTGATTAGTATAATGGCAGGAAAAGGCCCCACAGGATTTAAAAAGTATGTTAAGTGCAGGCGCAAGCTTCTAATGTCAGATGCTTACACTAAGTGTGTTTATTGCCTTGGACCATTACATTTACAGGAGGATTGTTTCATCTGCCAAGGTTTCAGTACTAGGGCTTTAGTAGAATGAAAAAATAAGCTTATTTTAAAAGGTTTACCACCATCTGTATTTGGAGAAGCAATATCTGGGGTTCAATCCCCCAAAAGTAAATAACTGAAACCTTCATCTCCGAGACCATCTACCTCATCCACCCCAGTTTTGGAGCCATCTAGGAAAAGGCACAAGCTGGATCCAATTAGATCCAAAAGTTCCTCACTCTTTGATCTGAGGATGAAAAAAGTGATGGATCCAACTACCTTGAATCCGACAAAAAAAGCCATCAGATTCAATTGCCTCCAGTCCTATATCTCTTCCCAGGATGAGATATTCATCATCCATTGATCTGGTACCTTCAAGGGTGTCCTTGCCCTTTTTGGAACATCACTGGTCCAGGTCCCCATCTCTTGTTTCAGTTCACTCTTCCAGAAGTTTGACAGAGGAAGATGTGGAAAAAATTGTGCAGAAGATTCTCTCAGTGTAGACTCAGATGGGTGTCTTATTAGCTCCAACCCCTTTGGGTCAGGAGAGCCATCCTTCAACTACATCCACTCTTCAAGCTCCTCCTCTGATTTCTACTGTTGCTTCAGAGTCCCTGGATCTGAGCATTCTGTATCCATCTGGCTCAGATACAAAGATACTCTTGTATTCTTATCTGAAGCTTACTCTGAGTGCTTTGGTTCAGTTGGCTCTCAGAGCCGAAGCTTCCCTGTCAGATTCAAGGCATTGGAGTCAACTCCAAAGTTGTTGGAGCCATCTGTGCTCCTTGGAGCTTTGGCACTGGATAGCTTGGATCCTTCTTCTTCCTCAGGGAGAACGCTTTCAGAGTGGGGGAGGACAGTGGTCCAGAAGCTTGTCTTCTTGGTGCTGAAGTCTTCTCTCTCTCCGAGGTGATCAGCCTTCAATGTTGTGAAGAGGGTGTTTTCTCTTCTCTTCTTCTGGCAGAACAGATGGATTCAACCCCCTCAGATCTTCAACCTTCTACTCTGATGTCTCTGCACTTGGAGCCTCATCATTCCTTACCACAGAGACAGCCAGTCCGAGACCCCCAGGTTTCCCAGCAGGGTATTACCATTTCACCCAATACATCCCCAGAATATCTCACTGAGGAAGTCCCTAGGAAGAAGAAGAAATGCAAGAGGAAGCAATTGGACTCTTCACAAAAGTCAGTCACAGAGGATATAGACTTCAATGAAGGTGAAGGGTCCCCACAATCACCTCCTGAAGACATCTCATTTGGAGACATCTTAGAAATCCTAAAACACAAAGGTGGTTGGGCACCCAGCAACCCTTCATCTGAGAAGTCAGTATTCCTGGAGGCCTTCACTACTGGCCCATTTACCTCGTGGGTTACTCCACCCACTGATGAGCTTATAGATATGGTGTCTCTGTGGGCGTGGAAGGGTACTGGTCCATTTACCTCCTGGGTTACTCCACCCACTGATGAGCTTATAGATATGGTCTCTCTGTGAGAGTGGAAGGTACTCTGACACAGTTGAAACCATACCCAGAAGGTCAGACAGGATTTTGGCACCACCTTAGGGGAAAGAGTTGTGGGCTAAAGGGGTGCCCATTGATACCATGGTCATGGCAGTGGCCACCAAAAAGAAACTTGCTGAAGCTAGTTCCATTGTTCATTCCCCTAACAGGGAGTCTAGGACAATGGATAAGTTTGGGCAGTGTCTCTATGCTTCAGCAACCTTTGCCCTAAGGTCCCTGCATTATTTGGCACATTTTACAAGGTTACAGAGGGATTTGATTAAGAAACTGTCAAATACCCTCTCAGGATCCATTACTACAGACACCCAATCATCTGAATTCTCATTAGGCTACCATACAATCTATTTTGAATTCATCCATGAGGCTTATTTCACATGCAGCAGAAGGATCCTCATGGGCAGGGGGTTCAGGCATTTCCATCAGCTGACAGGTCTGGATGCACTTATGTGATTTTGAGGAGCCTTTCAAGTTGTCATTCGTCAATGCTCCTTTTGATGGCATGTCTTTGTTTAGCCCCAAAGTGAAGGACACATTATCCAGGTATGAGAAGGATGGAAAGACCTTCTCTGCAATGGGTGAACATTTTTCAACACCTCAAAGATCCTTTTCTAGGAATCAATGAGATTGTCAGAAAATGCCATTAGTCCCAGGGTCCTTTCCAGAACACACATGAAGAAGGTTCCCCTAAAGGCAGAGGGAAGAACTTCAATTGTTGATGCTGCCCTACCCCCTGGCAAAGGAGGCCCACAAAACCAGGGCTTCAGAAATTCTTCTTCTGACAGACCCTACCAACACTCTTGAAAGGAGGCCCAATTGTCCACCTTTGCAGGCAATCAGGGGTCAATTATCCCTGCACAAGAGATCCTTACTAGACATAACAAAAGATATTGGGTGCAGAAGATTATATCCAGAGGTTATATAATATCCTTTTTCCTTCCATCTCCGATCCCAAGAAAAATCCACAATTTTCCACCCAGTCAGAGGGAAGAAGCAGCAATTCAAATAAAAAAGCTGCTAGAAAAAAAGAATCATCCAAGCGGTCCTTCCAAACCAAAGAGAATCCATAACTTACTCAAGATTATTTTTAGTGCCAAAGAAAACAGGGGACTGGAAACCAATCTTGGATCTCGGCAACTTGAACAAGTTAGTTCAACATACCAAGTTTCAGATGGTCATGGTTCAGTCCATTCTCCCTTTTCTGGGCAAGGGTGACTGGATGTGCTTGATATACCTTCAGGATGTGCACTATCACATAAAGATGAATAGATGATCCAGAATTTATCTATGCTTTCATCTGGTAGCCAGTCACTGTCAGTTCAGAGCTCTGCCTTTTGGTCTCACCACAGCCCCCAGGATGTTCACAAATGCATGGTAGTAGTAGCAGCTCACTTGAGACTGCAAGGATTCCAGGTGTTTCCATATCTAGATGACTGGCTCATTACCACCCTGACCAGGCATCAGTTGATAAGGGCAAGAGATTGCATTCTTCAGACTTGTTCTCATCTCAGAATAACCATAAACTATGACAAGTCTCAACTACAACCATCTCAAAGTTTGGAATTTATAGGAGCAATTTTCAATACAAAGTCAATGATGGCTTCACTACCTCAATCAAAAGTACAAACTATCGGATCACAGGTCAGAAATATAATCTGTAGTACCAAAGTTTCAGTCCACTTGGTCCTTCAAGCTCTAAGATCAATGTCAGCAGCAATGACCTTAGTAACTTTGGCCAGATTCCCCAATGGATACTAGCAACACAATGGTTAAAGCTTTACCAATCCATGGCAATTCAGAAATGAATCACTCAGACATGCAAGAAAGATCTCAGGTGGTGGACACAGTCAGACCACATTCTTCAAGGTCGTCCATAAATTCCCCATCAGCTCATGGCTATAGAGACTATGGATGCTTCCAAGTTGGGATGGAGGGGGCACTTTCTGGGGAAAACACTCCAAGGCACTTGATTTCCTGAAGATGCCCACTTGCATATCAATGTCCTAGAGATGAGAGCAGTGCTCTTAGCAATTCAGGACTTCCAGGATGCTCTCCCTCCAGGGATGATTGCAATTCAAATGGACAACATGCCAGTAGTTTGGTACATCAACAAACAAGGAGGGACAAGAGCATACCCCTTGTATCGAGAAGTACTCAATGTGGCAATGGGCGATCTCATCCAACCGCTTTCTCACAGCAATGCACATTCCATGGAAGTCCATTGTGACAGCAGACATATTGAGCAGGTACATTCTTCTACCACACAAGTGGTGTGTCAACAAGAAAGTGACGGGAATGATTTTTCGTCAATGGGGCCAGCCTTGCTGTGATCTTTTCACGTCCCCCTAAACAATAAATGCAGCAGCTATTTTGCCCGAATACCCCCAAAGTGGGAATCAAATAAGGATGCTCTACTTCATGATTGGCCCCCCAGTCTACTTAATGTCTACCCACCAATCCCATTGATTCTGAAATGTCTGCAGAAAGTTGCCAGGTTGAAGAGCAAAGCCATCCTCATTGTACCTTACTGCCCGCCACAAGTTTGGTTTCCCTTCCTTTGGCCTCACTTGCTTTACCAGCCTTGGATTCTGGATTCGATTCCAGACCTCCTGTCTCACCCAATGGGCATGATCCATCCAGACATTTTAAACCTCAGGCTGACAGCCTTGTTTCTCCAATTCCATTATTAGCCAGACAACCAATGCTCTCGTCCCCTGTCCAATATATACGTTTATCTTCCCATGCACCTGCAACATGAAAACTATATACAAGTAAATGGAAAAGGTTTTTTAAGGAGCACAACAAAATTGTTTTGACTAATTCTCATCTGGAGACACAGCATACTTGAGTTTTTAGCTTTACTTTTTAAAGAAGGACCTAGTTCCTCTATTATTAAAGTTTATTTTGTAGCAATATTGAATTTCCACATTGGTTTTGAAATTTCTTCATTAGCCTCTCTTAAATTCTGCAGAACTTTCTTGCAAGCCACTCTTCTTTTGAGACCCCATTTAAAGACCCTACTCCCCCATTGGATCTTAACCTAGTACTGTAGGCTATAATACATTCCCCATTTGAATCAGCAGCTAAATGTGAGCTTAAATATCGTACTTGGAAAACTGCTCTTCTAGTAGCTATTACCTCGGCTAGACGAATTTCAGATTCAGACCTTGTCTTCAAAACCTTCATACTTGATCTTTCACAAAGATAAAGTGATGCTACAAACTAATGCCTCCTTCCTTCCTTCCCAAGGTGGTTCCAGAATCTAATGTCTGTCAATCCATTAATTTGCCAGTATTCTTTCCAAATGTTGGAAACAAGAGTGAATACATGTTACAGTTATTGTATGTTGACAGGCAATTATGTTTCTACCTGCAAACAACAAAAGAGATCAGCAAAACAGACCATTTTTTTGTTTCCTTTGCAAAACTGAAAATGGGTAATTCAATTGCAAAAGTAACTTTAGCCAGAAGGCTAATTGATTGGATTTCATTTATATATAACAAATTGGGTATTACCTTGCCAACACTGGTACAAGCTCATTGAACTAGATCCCTGGCAACTTCTTCAGTTTTTCTATCCAGAGCTACCATGGACTTGGAATAATGGTTAAGGTGTTTACCTTATGTATGTGCAGCAGCAACTCGGTCTACTCCCCATACATTTGTTACTCATTACAAATTGGAGCTGGTCTCCAGGGGTAGAGCAACATTTGGTTCAACTGTGCTCAGGAATATCACTCCTCAGAGTCCACCCATGATTGCAGGTAGCTGGGGACTCTGTCCTAACAGTTGAGAATAGAATGAAAATTGACAACATTAGATAAAGAAGTTATGTACTCACTACAGCATTCCATCTGTGTTGTCCATTTTCATTCTTCCTCAACTACCCGTCCACCAGCCCCGATCCCTTTTGTTCACAAACTTCTGAGCAAATGAGTTCATAGAGTAATGCCATTATCATTTATACTGACCTCCAGATATAGTTTCTTACTTTATGGAACACATGCAAGTTTAAGTCTTCTATAGTTATGTATGTTAAACATTTCTTTTCTGATAAATTCAGCAAACAAGATCCGAGGTAGTTTAGGGCTTGTGCATTATGGCTAAGGGCCAAGCCTGAGAGCTTTTTGGTTGCCACAATCTTTAGTAACTTCCAAGTCAGATCTGAGGATCAGATCTGAACCCAGCAGTTGAGGAAGAATGAAGATGGACAACACAGATGGAACATTATGGTGAGTACGTAACTTATTTTTACCTCCCTACTACATGACCCCCACCCCACCCCAGGATACTTGGGGGTGCAAATGGGTTTGAGATGTGTGGCTAAGCTTGTAAATGAAAAAGTGGTCATTAGCCTAGGAACAACCTATGAACTGAACAAAGTTCATGTAGAAAACTGGATATTTTGTAGTCACTTCTAAAAACATGTCTTCATGGTGGGTGCCAAGGCTGAGCAAGGCCCATAGTGCATGTCTTACAGACAGTCTAGGCAGTCATTTACCTAATGGGGCCTCACATGCTAAGTGGGATGCAGAGCGCAATTATCCATGGTCAGAACTTATTTGAGGGTTTGTAACAGACACACAATGGGCTGCAAGTGAAGTAAGCTTATCTACAGGTATGTCATTTGCGTGTGGCAGAGGCAGTATTATGCTCTGTTTTAATGACATTATTTCAGTATCTGCAGAGATTTTGTGTTACTGGTTTCTACACAGCAGTACATTTGTGCTATGTATTTTTTTAATTTGTGTTTCATAGTGACAACATACTGACTTCTTTCCGGTCTGAAGTGTTAACATCTAGTTTGTTGTGTCCAGCCATGTTGCTAGATTCTTGTTTTTTTTAAATTGTTGAGAATATACAAGCCTCATTGGCTACATTGTTGTCAGTTGTCATTCCTGTCCTGCTGTGGTAATAGTCACATATCCAGCAGTGTTTGTTAAGTTGTCCGTACTTATAATGCCAGCAGCACTATTTTTACTAAATATCATGATGTATTCCATGTAACACTATTTTTAACATCTAAACATAGGCTAAAAGGTAACCGATTCTCATGCATTGTGATCTTTTATTTACTAATATTGCATCTTCATGGACTACCACATGGTCATCCCATTCTCAGGCACAAATTGATGGAGAAAGATTCTTTGCCAGTAGGATTGTGAGGGTGATTCAGAAAGGGTGTTGTGGACCTTTTTTGGCATCCACTAGATTAGGTGCATTGTATCATGTGAGTTTAAAATACAAATGGAAGGAAGAGGTGAGAAATTACTATATTTTACACCCCCTAAGGTGTGATACCCACATATTGCACATCGTGTACAAAGATCAGACATGTTTGCATAAGCATATAGAAAAAAATAGAAAGAAGCAGCTTGCATGATGCTGTCACTGCTGCTAGAACAGGTAGGATGCAAAATTAGAGGTCAGATTGGTGGCCAAGTTAATAATCGGCCAATGAGCAGGCCCCACTACAGAGGTTTCATTATCCCCAGCGATGGTCTAAGTAAATGACCTTATTGGAGAGAGCTTTTCATTACCCACCAATCTGTATTGTTCTGGATATCCATATGCAGATCTCTGTGCAGGACCACGACACACTTGTGTGCCTTCTGCATGTGCCAGTTATGTGTCTGCTTCTTGAAAGTCTGTAGAGGAGCGTTATAATTTAAATTCAAAGATACGTATCTGGAGCATTTCTCCCCTGGACTCTGCTGAAAATTGACTTTGTTCCAAGTCAGACTTTCCCAGTAAATAAATGTTAAATAAATAAAACAAATGTTAAATAAAATAAATAAATAAAAATAAATTATGTATCACTCTTTCATTAGTGATATGTTGTGTGGCCACATCTGTTACCATCTGCTTATAGGTTCATAGGTTAGTACTAGGCTAACCACCCTTGTGGGACATTTTTAGTCTAGTGAATTCACCTTCCATGAGAATCAAACTTGTATCTTTTGTCCATGAGATAAACATCTTAATCATTACAATTCCCCAGTCCTTCACTTATGACTTTTGCTGTACGTCTCCGTATTGCATAGTTATATGCAAATGTGTGATTTCTACATACCTCTCAACCTCTTAGCACAAGAAATCTGGATGAAGCCTAAAATAATGGAGAGGCAAAGGCCCAAAAATAAGGACAAATTTTAAATATTGTTCTTATAATCTCAGAAAGTTATTAGAAAACAGGTTTTGTGTAAACATTTATTTTCTGAAGGATGTGAAGTCTGAAACTCACATGCATGCTATTACATAGTGACTTCAGTTCTCAGTGAGTTAACATAACACCACTAATTTTATGAGGAACAGTTCACCAACATGAGGCAAAAATCTGGACATTCTACAAAAGTCTGAAATCGAAGTTTGATTCTCAAGGAGGTAGATAGCTTACTGTTGTTTTTAGCCTGCAAATTAGTTTTGGAAAAAAAAAAGAAAAACTGTACAAGTTGACTTTAAAGCAGAAAACATGTATCATGGGATTAAAGAAAACAACTTGCACATTAATATAAGATGGTAGCAAAAACAGAGTAATGCTATTAAGCATTTTAATTGCTCACAAGTAATAAAAAATGCACAGCACATGTGCCATTCATGATCAGATCACCAGACGTATACATAGGATTCACCAACACATTAGAGGGGGTTAGGGAATCTTATCAAGCTGATGTGTTGCATGTTACATGTTATACATGCCGAAATTCAAGAAGTATGTTTCTTACTATAAATTTTCTTCTGCTGTATCAAAACTCTGTTTCAGCCAGTTTTATTTTTTAATTAAACTATCCAACACTATTGAGGTACAATTGCAATAACAGTTTTGTGCCAACAAGTAAACATACTGTTGTGGTGCATATAACCTATGTATTACATATATAATAACAATACTATGCCAAAAAGCAAATACACTATTGTGATATTGTGATACACATATAACACACACACATATATTACATTTGCAATAATAATGACACCATAGTAAAAGTAAACACACTATTGTGGTGCACATATAACACAAGCTACATTTGAAATAATAATATTATGCCAAAAATGAATGCGCAAGGTACTTTTGATGATTTGGAGTTGCAGAATTTATTAAACATGTGATCCTAAATGCATGTGTGACAGAGAGACATTATTATCACATACATCACTATGACAATATAAATATTAAAATGCTACATAGCTTACTATTTCATGTCAGATATCAATAAAACTGCGTGCCCAGGTATAGCATTTTTCTGAAATCTGTATTGTTATATGATACTTTGGTCCTCACAGACAAAGTATCAAAATTCAATTGTCTGAATCAGTTATGTGTGTACAACTTATTAGATGGGGGTTAGGCAGATGTTAGAGAAACTACATCTATAATTAAGACAACTTATTAGAATGTTGTGTTGTAGCAGAAAGTTGGGTAGAACAAAAAAAAAAAACAGGGTAACGCCACTAAGTCATTCATTCACAGTCAGGGTTATGAGGAAATCAGAGCTAATTGTGGTAAGCAGTTATCAAATAATTGTAAGTACTTACCAAGAGCAGAGGGCCAGTGCCATGAAAGATATATAGTTGCCAGGGAAATGAAGCAAGATACATTGTTGCCATGGTAATGAAGAACTGTTGTTGCCTTGGTGATGAAGATCTACATAGTCTTATCTTCCTTTGTGTAATAAAATTAATGTCTGCAAATTTAGTGTAACTACAGTAAAAATGGGCTTATTTTTGAATGTATTATATAAAAACACATGTTTGCACAGTTATGAATAGTTTTAAATTCAGTAATATAAAAACCCAAGCAATGTCAATAGAACATTTCAGAAAATGTTGGCCTTTCCTAATTCAATTAATAGAAAACACATAACATTATGTTCATCATCTAAGAAATTCATAAAATTCTGATATAATTCACTTTGCCATTATTCAGAGCCCTTTAAAGCATTATCAATCATTATCCACCCCATCCATTATCCTACTAAAGACTTTTTCTCCAAGTGTAATATGTGTAGGTATCAAACTCTGCTTTAAGATATAAGAAGTTTCACTAATAATCTTCCTTTAATCACTCTGAAAATTTCTTGGCTGCAGGGAAACTGAGGATTGGGTTTTTAGGTAAAATGTAATTACTCAAGTTCTATTAATTCAAACACTTTGGTGTAAAACTGGAGAGCTTGTATAAATTTGCCAAAGAAATGAGAAAATCAAACAGGCAAATAGATATGCATGCATGTAAGTGCGTGTGTGTGTGTGTGTGTGTGTGTGTGTGTGTGTGTGTGTGTGTGTGTGTGTGTGTGTGTGAGAGAGAGAGAGAGAGAGCGAGAGAGAATGATAGGGAGAAACTGCTTACAGAAGCATTTCTCTTTTCTCTTTGTGAAAAGAAAGCCAGAGGTGATTAAATCAGGTGTTATAGCTACAAGGGCCAGGGTCCTGAATTTGTGGTCACTAACTGGCTTGTCTCCAGCAGTAAACAAATTTTTCCAGATCTATATTCACAGACTTCAAATCCCATATTTTGCTTTCAATGCGTAGGAAACCTATTTACAGACACTGTGTCAAGCACTGCCAGGAAATCAATCTTAATAGTCGTTCATTTTTGTTGTTTCATTGTGCTGTTTTTCAGACTGAAACAAGTTAAGTGCATACATGAAAAGATGCCTGTTAAGGAAAGAAAATATGTAAACAAAATAAATAACTAGGTAAATAAATAGCATGAGGAAGTAAATTAATGAATAAAAATGAGACCTTCAAATATCTGGATGATGACTCTTATTTAGTGCATAGTCAGTGTTGCACATTTGTGATATTAATTGGTATGTAGAGCATTGTATTGCTTTGCAGTATATTGTATTTTTTTATTTTAATGTTATAATGTCTAAAACAAATTACTTAAACTCTACATTTCATCTGACTGTTTAATAACTTTGTTGAAAAAATAATTTTAATTCCAGTAAAATCTGAATGTAATGTCTAGGTGGAAATGTCCTGCCCAAAGGTGGCTAGCTATTATTTTCCCTATATAAGCATTTGTTCTCCATAAATCCCCTGGCTTTTTGAGACTGCTGAGATCTGTCCATCACCATAGCTCTTGAAAACTTGTTTTAATGTCTAGTCATAATGTAACTACAGTTACTATTGCCATCATAACTGATACAAGGGTTATGTCACTCAGTATAAAGTCCTGAATCTGTATAACTTAATTGTTCCTTGGAGAGAGAAATGTTTTATTCAAATTAATTGTGATGCAGGACAGTCTGGATTTTGGTCAATGTGTCTTTGGTTCAATGTGAAATCATGAAAATAACAGATTCTCCAATATTTAAAAAGGGTACTTTTCAACAAATCCAAATATTTCTGAAAACAGTTATACTGTATCTGAAAACCTTTTTATGTTATGAAAAATAATAGTAACATCTAAACATTCATAACAGTATTTTTGTAACAATGTGTAATAAGTTGCAATGATATAAGTTGTTTGTATACATACAATTTCTAAAATGTTCATATAAAGTAGATATACGGAAACCTTTCTTCTACTTCTGTGGTATAAAGTCTATATAATAATGCCAAGAAAATGTTTGCAAAAATATTTGAAATTTAAATTTCAAAATAAACCCTTATGATGGAACCCAGCTATAAGCATGTTCTACAATAAAAGAAAAAGAAAAACACATTGCACACAATAATAAATGCAACGATCAGGATGTCAAAAACAAACCTGCTAAACTTTACAAGAAATGTCAGTCCCAGATGAAATCAACCAAAGCTAGATGTTGTTGTTTGTCTTTTAGCTTTTCCCGGTTAGGGATCACCACAGCGGAACTCCGGTCTGCTAATGATTGGCAGTAGATTTTCACGAACGCCGAGGTGCCAGCTCAACGCCCAACCTTCAACGAAGGCACGCCCATTTAAGCATGTCTTTCGAATGCCCATCCAACCATGGGGAGGACATGCAGACTCCACACAGAAGGCACTCCCTGCACTTCAGCCGAGAATCGAACGGGAGAACCTCTTGCTGTGAGGCAACAACACTATTGCTGTACCACCGTGGATGTCAACCAAAGCTAGATATGATGTAAGAATAGTCATCCAACCATAAAGCCTTCTTTAGCTGTGTTAATAACCTCAGAAACAATGTTCATTACTGCTCAGAGCTAATAGTTAATGGTATTATATGACTGGACCCAGAGGACATAGCCAGTTTACTACCAGATAAATTTTGTTGTAATTTCACCCCCACCACCACCACCACCATTACCAGAACACATACCTGTATCTACACCCCCAAATATCCCAAGAACAAGTCCTCAAAGCACATTCCAAGACCAAAAACTGCCACTATGGGGCCAGATAACATATCACGCTGCCTAATGACCAACCAGAAACAGGATCTGTCAAACCCTCTACAGATGTTATTCTGTATGGACTTTGTGCCAGGTGAATGGGGGGAACAGTCATCCTCCTGCACAAAGGTGGGGCATCAATGAACCCAAGAAATTATACTCCCATAATTCTGACCAGACTTCTCTGTACAGTTAAATAGAGGATTATTATAATAAGTAAGGACATAGATACCTTACACACTCTTGACCCAAGCCAGTTTGGTTTTGTCAAGGGTAAATCCTGCCGCCTTACCCTGGTCAATTTCTTCAAGAAGGATACTGAAGCAATGGACGATGCAAAATCTATACACACCACTTGGGTACACCATCCCTCACTTAGGTATTATTGACAAACTGCCCCAGCTAATGATCAATCCCTATGTAATTTGTTGGATAGCAAACCAGATCACAAACAGAACCCAAGAAAATAGGGTAGATAGCTTTACCTCCTACAAAGACCCATCACTATTAGTGTAGCCCAGGGTTCAGTCCTTAGGCCAATCCTCTTTGGTATTTACTTCTCAAGAGTTCAAAGCTAATGAAAAGTACTTGTAGATGACCAAGTTTGCAGATGATTATAAAATGGTGCTACCATAAACTCTCCAGAGGACACCAAGATCCTCCAAGAGGGATTTTCCCAAACACATACCTCATGTCATAACCACAGACTAAAACTGAATACCAAAAAGTGTGTAATAATATCCTTTGACCAGCATAATGCCCCCTGTGGCCCTAACATTGACAGCACACCCCTGAAAATTGATTTGGTAGTGAGGGAGCTGGGAACCTATGTGGTCAACAAACTGTCCTTCGATCACCATTTATTAGTAAGGGTATGTCATCTACTCCCAGGAATGTGATCATTCTGCACTCATTAGGTTGATCATGGAATATAATGCCCCCAACCTGTCCAAACATTGACAAATTGAATAACCACAACGCTTTCACACTAAGAAAATTCAGGGCCTAAATCATAAAAACCACACTGACCATCCGAAAGCATTGCTCACATTTTCAGTATCATACAGGCTACTGAAGGGGAGATTTATGCCTCACATATACAGCCTCAACAGACACTATTCCCTTTGATTTACTACACATCTCCAACTCTAATTGTGGAATAAACACTCATTCAAGAGCCTTAATCTCCTCTACAAAATAAATAGAATATATTGGAGTAATAGACGTGTACCACAGAAAATCATCTTCTTCTCCTCATAAAGTGGAGTACTTCCCTAACTCTATTCAAACTTTATCTGGACGAATAGATGGGAAAATGCAAATTTACCCCTGGCTTAGCACCTTTGTACCTCTTAGATAGGGGTAAAATCTAAATGTTCTACCTTGATCTGGGTTATTTGTACTTAAATTGCAAGAGTTAAAAAGTTCATGGGAATGCAGGGCTAAACTTCTAAATATCTTCACTGATTAATAGCTTAGAACATAGAACCTATGTATTTTCATTTGATTTCTTGCTTTGGAAGCGTGATATAATTCTTACTTAGTATGATAGACAATGAGAGATTCAGAATATCAGGATTGTTAGAATGTGTGCAGATTGTTACTATAATGCAGATTATAACATGATGGGATCTGTTTAGAAATGCAGACATATGTGCATCACAGAGGTGAGCTAAGCACAGGTAATTGATACAGTTTCTTGATATGTTACTATGGTCTTTTTGAAATACAAACATGTTTTTGCTCTGGCTATAATTTAATTATGCATGGAATACAGATTGTGTCCCTCTTTTGGTGCAGGAGATGGGAGATGGATAATAAATGTATCATTCTTGGATGACAAACTTTTTTTGAAATTGATAGCCTAAGATGTAATTATGTATAAAGTAACCAGCTAATTTAACCAGAAGCTAACACACAGCTAGCATAGTTAAAATACTGAATGAAATAAGTAATATTATACACTTTAAAGTTATGGTTATATATGTAAATGAGAACATTACATGATTTTCTGCATAAATATTAAAAGCATTGCTGCATTTCCTGTTGAGCATAAAGAATATGAAGGCAATAAAATGCATTATTGTTCATTATTTTGACAATATCACCATTTTAATATTCAGCATAACCTGGTAGCTTAGGGCAGAGGAATAAAGCTATGTCCTCTCAATGTGCTTCTTCTTGTAGTCCAGGGCTTGAACCCTTTAACGTCTATCTGCCTCTACTACATAACTCTGAGCCAGTTATTTAATCAGACAGTGTTCCTAGGTGACCTCTGGAAAGATGCTTGTGCCTAACTGGTTTATCCAGCACACAAACAGATTTTAAAAAATTGCACATACAAATGTGATAAAGTGACTGATGCAATGCATTTTGAACAGGAGGCAGAAAAAGAAAAACATATTTTCCTAATTTTGTCTGGAAAACCAAAGTACTATATCATCAGCATATCATTGCTGGAGCCTTCCTGTGTCCTGACAGAGTGCTCTTCAAACTATCTGGAGATATACAGAGCTGAGTATATTTTTCTGGCACTTCAGAGTTGTGTACTGGTAATTGTTGTTTGACTAATTTTATATCATTGCTGGCTGACTTCAGAGTTGTACACTGTTATTTTTGCTTCACTGTATAGTTTTTCTGATCTCTACTGAGGGTGTTGGTTTTCCCACACCCACACACCCTATTCCTGTCTTGTTGTTTAAATTTGGAGGCTTTTGCAGTTGCCCGTCCCCACTGTAGATTTGATCTGGGACACTCCCCCCAGTCCCATCTCTTTACCTCATTCTACCTAATAGACTCCTTCTGCACTTGTTTTTAGTCATTTTTAATTTAATTGCATTTTTTAAACTGTTTGGTCTAACATTGCTACATACTCAAGTGTGCCATCTTGCACTGCATTTGAATTATTTTTATTGCTGTTTTAGCTACTTTTCTGTATATATATTTAAAAACAAAATTACCTTTCCTGTAACTAGTGTAGTCCAGATTCAGATTTGCTGTATCCAGGACTGTATGTAAGCTTCTAACCCCCCCTCCCCCCACACACACACCAAGCTTTCTGTGTTGGAGGGAAGCCTTCTAGCTTATCAGTGGGAGTGGTAAGCACTAGGTAACCTATCTACCACATAAGGAGTGGTTTTAGCCCAGAAATTGTAGTTATTGGCCGTTTGGGCAGTTTTTCCATCTCTCTCAACTTTCTGATTTAAAAGCCCACATTTGCACTTGGTTCCCCCCTTTCCTGTAACTAGTTTAGTCCAGATACAGATTCTTAGTTTTAGCACTTGAATTTGCTTATTTGTGATCAGCACTTGTTCAGAACGTGTTGTAAGCACTAAATAACCTACTAATTACTACAGCACTCAACCTTCCTCATCACCTAGAGGAAAACAGTTTTAGTACTTACTTTCCTCACTTGCTTAGAGAAAAACAGCTCTTGTACTCACGTTCCTCACTTATCTAGAGGAAAATATATTTTTATTCAGGCATGTCCAAGGGTCAGCTCCCAGTGTTCTCTCCTGTCTATCTGATGAATCTGTGCATCTTGGGGCAATGTAGAAACTGCCTCATGTACACAAACAACCCTCTCCTACAACCTGTGAGAGATGCACTTATCTAGCCAAACTGGAGGTAAAGCTCTCTCCAATCAAGACTGAACTTGACAGTCAAGAGGAGAAGGCAAACACTTGCACCACACCACACTCATACATAGTCTCACTAAATCTACACCACCAAAATCCACACATAGAAACACAAAAACATTCACGGAGGCTCTCAATAATAATCTGCTCAAGCAACAGAGACCTCCAAAGCAGAATTGCAAGCAACCTCCACCCCCCCCCCCAATACAACCCAAATGACACATAGCCCGCAGACTTAGTGTGCCACTCAACCACAGCCAATAATGCCAAACAATGTACCCAGCACACTAGTCATAGGTGACTATAGTCAGGCACACTGATGTCCCACTCACCTGGCTAAACAAGGAGAAGCTTACTGTCAGCTGCCTGTCGGGTGCCAGGGTCTGTCACATAACTCACGCACTCAGGTCACTCCACAACAAGTACATATATGACTCTGTCATTGTCCATGTTGGTGTGAATGACCTGAGACTTACCTCCCTGGACTACATGAAAAGAGACATGGAAGAGCTCTCCGATCTTGGTATGATCCTAGCCCTGAGTAGCATTCTACCATCACCCAGAATGATGCTGCAGTACAAGGACAAAATGATTGACTTCAACAATTGGCTAAGGTTCTGGTGCCATTCTAAAGGGATCCAGTATCTGTCTACCTGGGATGACATGGTCGACAGACCATGATGAATTGCCAGAGATGGCCTGCACCTGTCACCCCTGGGATTCCGGATACTGGCTAAGGTTCTTGCCACCCCTATAGTGCCTTTTTTAGGCAAGGTTCAAATGACAAATTCACCATTGTAACAGGAACAGGCAAGCAAAAACTGAGGGTGATGCTACTCATAGGTTTATAGGTTCATAGGTAGGTACTAGGCTATCGGCCCTGGGGCCTATACAAGCCCAGCCAAAAAGGTACCCTGGCTTTTTCCACCCAAGAAAATTATTTTTCTGTGCCACTGTCAAGCGGAGCCACAGAGGTGATCCCCAGGGTGAATTTCCTATTTCACATCCAATCATCAAGATTTTTCTTGAAGAGTGCTAAAGAGGAGCTTTGTTTGATATAGACAGGTAGTTTATTCCAGAGTATGGGAAGTCTCTGGGATAGGAACCTATCCCTCCGGCATGTTCTGTTTATTGTGGTGACAAGGTTTAGGTCCCTAGAGCATGTAGCTCGGAGGGATTGGGATTTCTTTAAGTGGAGCATGTCCAACAGCTCTGGGTTTGACATAGCTTTGTATGTTAGGCAGAGATCACCTGTGAGTAGGCGATATGCGACGTAGTAAAGGTGGAGTTTTTTGAGACGGTCTGTGTAGGGCATCTGTTTGAGGCTGGTAATCCTCTTTGTGAGGTATTTCTGTTGTTGTAGATGTCTTGCGAGGTACATACCAAAAGGGGCGTTGTACTCTATAATGGGTCTAATGAGTGATGAGTAGAGGGGAACAATGACCTCTTTTTTTCTGGATCAGAAACCTTTTGTGATGAGGTGTGTCATGTAGAAGGATTCCCTGACTACTGTGGCGATGTGATTATCAAAGGAGAGACTACTGTCCACCTGTGTCCCAAGGTCTCTTATCACACTTTCACTGTTAAGTATACTACCGCCTATGTTGTAGTTCATGGGTACAGAGTTTTCACCAAAGGGGATGACAATGCACTTTTTGGCATTGAGCTTGAGGCCATAGCTTTGACACAAGGCATCTGTCTCAGTGAGGCCCGTTTGTAGGATGTCCACATCATTAGGAGTTTCAATTATGGCTCCTAGTTTGCAGTCATCGAGAACTTCATTAGCCAAAGTCCTTCTGTGTTAGCCTGTACTTCAGAGAAGTAGATACCAAACAAGAGAGGACCCAGGACTGAACCCTGTGGTACTCCACTTGTCACTGATCTGAAGTCGGATTTGGAGTCTGCTACTTTCACAGTGTGGATTCTGTCAGTGAGCCAGTTGGCAACCCATCTTGTGACATAGAGATTTATACCTAGTTTAGTGAGTTTATCTATAATTCCAGAGTGAGGGATGGTGTTGAAAGTCTTGGCAAGATCTAGATAGGCTGTGTAAACCACCTTACCCTTGTCTATGGCTTTGGTGACTGCTTCAAAGAAGTCTATCAGGTTTAGGAGACATGATCTACCTTTTACAAACCCGAACTGGGTGGGATCCAGAGTTTGGAGATTACCACTGTCTTTGTTTATAAGTTCCGTGATGATACGTTCCATGGCCTTGCAGACCAGGCTTGTCGGGCTAATAGGGCGGTAGTTCCCGGGGTCCATGGTGGCTCCCCCCTTGTGGAGTGGGATAACAGTTGCTGTGTGCCATTCAGCAGGCACAAAGCCTGAGGTGAGGCTATGACTGAACATGGTACTTAGGTGGGGTGCCAGTTCATTCTGTAGTTCATGTAGAACTCAGCCTGGGATATTGTCTGGTCCTATGGATGCTGTGTTCTTAGCCTTGGAGAGTGTGGCTTCTACTTGTGCAGCTGTGATTACAGGAACTTTGCATTCTTCCGGTATAGAGATGGGCTCTTTAGGGGGTGAGGGGGGGTTAAAGTTAGCACTGAAACTATCTGCCAGGATGTTGGCAATATCAATTGGGTCTGTATATTTAGTGCCATTGTGCTGTAACTCAGAGCAGATCTGAGTGCTGCCATTGAGATTCTTGACATAGCTATAGAATGCTTTGTGGTTGTCTTTAGAATCAGTGGCAATTTTGTTTTCGTAACTAGCTTTGGAGGACTTTATGAGGGATCTCAGCTTCTTACTGTGGCTGACCAGGGAGCTCCTCCACTTGTGGGATTTTACTCTCTTTTGCAACAGTTTCTTCCTTCTGTTGTACAGTTTTTTTATGGCAGGGGACCACCAGATTGGCTTCCTTTTTTTGGAGGATAGTGTCTTGGTTCTGTTTGGGATAGCAAGATTCATGCACTCATGTAAGTGCTTATAAAGTGCAATTGTGTAGGATTCAGTAGTCATAACTGTATTGTCCATCTGAATGGGTGTCATAAAGTTCACCACTTCTGTCTTAAGAAGCATGAAGTTGGCTTTGGAGAAAATTGTTACCATGGTTTCATTAATGGGGGGTGGAGGCAGGATGTGGATATCTAGGGTAATTAGCTTATGGTCGGATCTGACCAATGAGGCACTGACTTCAGGTGTGGAACACCGGTCACTCATATTGCTAATGACTAGATCTAGGATATTGTTGCCCCAGGTGGGGGTGTGGATAAGTTGATCCAGGGCATTGGAGTTTATGAATTCCAGAAAGCGTTGAGCGAAGGAGTTGGTACATGAGTAGTTTTCCCAGTTAATGGTGGGGTAGTTGAAATTGCCCATTATTAGGGTGTTTGGTTGAACCTAATATTTTCCAGTACATCAAGAAAAGAGGAGTGGGAATCCTGGGGCATGGTGGGTGATCTGTAGCAAGCTGCAATTTGGATTGCAGTTTTGCCCAGAGTTTGATGCACTTGGATAACCTTGGCTGCATTATGCTGAGCAACTAGCTTAGAGGTATGGATATCATTAATGAATATGGACACACCTCCGCCTTTGGTGTTCAGGCCCAGGTTACATGGCCAAAAAGTGTGGTATGAGTTATAGCCTGGTAGTGCAAGGGTGCTCTCTAGAGCCTTGAACCAGGCCTCAGTCACTGCACAGATATCGATGTTCTCCATTTTAAGTAGTGCCTCAAGTGAGTGCATTTTGAGATTTAGACTTCTAGCATTGAGTAGCATCACCCTCAGTTTTTGCTTGCCTGTTCCTGTTATGCAATGCATACAACTCTTTCAGCATGTAGGGCACTGCATTCGCTGGGTGCAGCTATTTCAATGATTAACGATACATCTTTCCTTGTAGGGCACTGCATTCACTGGGTGCAGCTATTTCAATGATTAACGATACATCTTTCCTTGTAGGGCATTGCATTCGCTGGGTGCAGCTATTTCAATGATTAACGATACATCTTTCCTTATTTTCTTTTTAACTATATCTGGTTTTCTTGCATCTCTTTTCTTAACTGTTGGTATTGGATGATCCCGCGTGATCAATTCTTCCTCATTTTCAGTAGTGTGCTGTGCTTTATGTTTCCAGTCCTTCTCAGACATACTTTCCAACCTCCAAGCATAAAAATCATAGAACTGGACTTTAAAAATCATTGCAGAGCATCAGAAAGAGGAGATTATTTTTCATAATCAAAGGTCTTTGTATACTACATCCTGTACAGTGTATTTTAAATACATTATGTACTCAGAAACATATCTGACATTATGAGGAGTATCATGAATCAAAGAGAAGCAATGATAGCATTCTGAGGGCCAAAATGATAGCTCTATGCCTAAATCACAACAGTCTCATGATGCATTCTTAGTTACAGAGCTTAGTAGTACATTGTACAGACTCAGATGCTGGCACTTATAAACTATATTTCTCTGTAAAACCACCTCTGAATCTGTACAGTAACACTGTAAGTCTAGAGCAGCTACCTTGCAAGTTTTATTGCATAGACCAGTTAGTTTGTGTGCTGAGGAACACCTCCTTGAATTTAATATTATATAGCCTAGTTTTGTGTCTAGCCCCAAAAGCACCATTAGTGAACTCACTATTAATGCCTTGTGCACTGCAGCCTAGTAGCACACCCAGTAAAGGACCTGACATCATGGATACGCACTTTCCCAATTTATTTGCAGGCAGTTTGGTGACTATGGGAATACTGAGACAACAACAATTGTCTAATGTTGACTGGAAACCATTTAATCCTGAAAGAAACAAATACTGTATGTGAGAGATGTATATATACAATGTCTGTGGAGGCAAACACTCATAATAACAACCTGGTTGTCAGAGAGGCACACACATGTTACACCACCATACATTGTATATAAATCACACAGTGGCCTTTCTTTTGACACTCACATTGCTAAAGTGGTTAGAAAAACCTTCTACATTGCCCACCTGATCATGAAGGGATTCACATCCAGATCAAGTGAGGTCATTGTTCCCCTGTACTCTTCACTTATCAGACCAATGATTGAGTACAATGCCCCATTCGGGATGTATCTCACCCGACACCTGCAGCAATTGGAGAGACCCCAAAAGTTCCTCACCAAAAGGATAAAGGGACTCCAAAATCTGTCATATGCTGCCAGACTGAAGAAACTCCAGCTCTATTCAGTCGCATACCGTCTGCTCAGAGGTGACCTGTGCCTGACATACAAGGCCATGTCCAACCCGGAATTAATGGACATGCTCCACCTCAAAAGATCCAAATCTACCAGATCCACTAGAGCAAGTGACTTAAACCTTAGCACGGATATAAATAGGACATGCTGGAGGGATAGATTTGTCACCCAGAGACTCCCTATGTTGTGGAATAAAATCCCGGTCCATGTGAGGCAGAGCACCTCGCTGGCTCTGTTCAAGAGAAATGTTGACGGTGGATGGGAGATCGTAGGTTTACCCCGGGAATCATCTCTGTGTCACTGCTGGACAGAGGCACAACAAACTAATGGGCACAGTACTTTTTAACATAAGGGGTGGCGTAAGCCACAAAAACTCTGGGCTAGGCTTATAAATGCCTTAGGGCAGATAGCCTAGTATAAACCTATGAACCTATGAACATATACCTACTTATGCTGTGGCACTTAACTGCAATCTTCCCAAACTCCAAAAACTTCCAAGACATTCCACCTGCAAAAACTATCCTCAATAGACTGTTCTTGACTTTGTCTGTAGCAGGTTACCGCTAAGGTCCAGGTAATTAACTAGCAGTGTTTTTGTTATTAATGTTATTTTACCTTTTCTTTGTTTAACAGTCATCAAATAGGCAGTAGATTTTGTCAAACCATGCCTAATCTCACATCTCATATATTTTTCTCATCTTATTAATATGTACTAATATATTCTTGCTGCCAGTGTGCTACATACCAAGTGTGTAAACGTTCTCATTAATTCCCTGCTTTATATAATTTACTTTATATAGTAAAGTGCAAACAGTAGCAGTTACACTCATTTACCTTCTTTTGGCCAAATTTACTAATTGATTTTTTTTTGTCTCACAACATTCTAAACAAGTGGGGCCTGCTTTTCTCACCCACTCACACTTACCCTAAATGTAAACCCCTTATCTCCACCTACATCAAAGCTCAGCCAACCCCAGTCTATAATGTCTGTGGACATTATTTGCAGTCCTCCTCATATTTTATTCAATAATCCCTCCACTATCCATCTCTCACTTCTATCCTGTATATAATAACATACTCCCTGTCCCCTTACTTGCTAACACCTCAACACCATATTATTTCCCAATACAGTAAAATATTAGTTAATGTCAAGCTTATACGAGTCTATTTATACAAAAATGGAATCAGCTGTAAATAGATGTTGAGTTTTAGTTTGGGGGTGATATGTTGGTTAAGGATAAACATTTCATTTTAATTTTTGGCCAGGGGGATTTTCTGGTTATAGCTCTGTCCAGATGTAGTTTGATGTTTCATAACATAATCAAAATGAATAATACAGCATTCCATACACCCATACAAGAGGTGTAGGCATTGTTATTTATATTAAAGATTTTCTCTGACTGCCTGTTCTGCTGTGATGCCCCACCACTGGCCCAGTAATCAAGGAGCCTCTACCACTGGCAACAGTGGTGGATGTACGCTGAGAGGATGACAAGTACACACACACAGTATTGCCAGATGCTGCTCTCTGCATCAAGTGCCATTTTCCTTAAGAGCACACAGAGACCACAGTCAGTCTGAGCTGGCTTCTCCCTCTTTCTCCAGATCCCCAGTAAGACTCCACACTGGCACAGCTACAGAGTTCAGATGTCAGCTGAGAGACCAAAACAAGACCTCCAACACTCTCTATGTCCAACCAGTGCTTCATGTCTCTGCCCATGTAGCTGACACACACACACACACACACACACACACACACACACACACACACACACACACACACACACACACACACATACACGCACACACACACACACACACACACACACACACACACACACACACACACACACACACATACACACACACCTGGGAAAGGCTGGCTCAGATTTACTAGCTATGCCCCCTTCTGCCCAGATTATAAGGTAGTTAACACTGCCACCAGTCACTCTTTATCAGCTGCTTTAAGGCCCTTAACAAAGGGTGTCCAATCTTACTGTGTAATGTTACTATCAATACAAATAGTAGTGTGACCAAGAGCAAGACTATTTGGGGTGGTCTATACAGTGTCACCAAATAAATATGCAAGTACTCTCAGAACATACATATCTCTACACAGATCAGACATGATGAAAGGTTTAAATATATTTAATAATAAATATAAAACTAAGAAAATGCTCAGTATATATTTACAGTGACATCAGAGTTCAAAATCACAGGAAATATTTAAAGCAACATTGCAGGACAATCTCAAATAAATAAATAAATATATCTAAGCTAAACTTTGCAATATTCCTGACAATATCTAAGAGAATTATACTCTTCCCTAGAAATTTACTTCATCTGAGCAAGATAAATGTGTGGTGAGTGGATCTTGATGTTGTCAGCTCCAAGACATAATACAGAATGATGTCTCTCTCTCTCTCTCTCTCTCTCGCTCTCCCTGAGACTTCTTAAATTAATATCTCAAATATTACTGCTGGGATAGCTTGCAGAATGACATTACTTCTTGTCATCTGACTCTATCGCAGGTAAAATCCCCACTGATGAAAGCTAGCAGTATTTAGCACCCACCTGTGAAAATATATAGATCTCAGATCTTTTGGCAGATGGTGGAAGTCATAAAACAATTTACATTCCTCCATATTTAAAGACAATACAGAAAGCTCCCTAATTTTAGACATTGTGTCTCCTTGCTGCCATAAAGTAATTTAATTTCAGCTGTTTTTTCTGAACTTAACCTCCTGTATTCCACTTTCCACTGTTAAAATAGACATTTAAACAGTTACAATAGTGCAGGTACATTTCTGTTCTTTTCCAGAGGGTACACTGTGGTTACATTTCAAACAGCACTTTGCAAATACCTTCAAACTGTTTGATATGCCCATGACATACAGTTCTAATACCTTTATAACACAAGCATCTTGTATACATCATGTTGATATTCACAAATGACATATAATTATTTACAAAACTCCAGATAGCTGTGCTGGCAGTATCCCCCCTTGTCACAAGCCAGTCACGTTTGGTTTAGCAGTCCTACAATATGCTTCTTTAAGTGTTATAAATCTTTCATTTTCTGCATCAGATATATAGAATTATTTTTTTTTTTTTTTGAGAATTAAAGCTTTTCTTCACGTGGTATTTTCACGGTGTTTCAATTGTATTAATACTGACTGCTAGCTTTATGATAGTCTTATCTATACTCAGATTTTAGACTTTTTTAGAAGTAATAATCTGACAAAGAATATAAATTCTATAACATCTTAACTAGTGAACATGATATAATGTGCTTGTTAAAATCTTTTGCAGAAATTTAATGAGCCAAGTAAAATTCTACTGCTGGTTTTATTAATGTACACAATTTGAAGAGCTCCACTATATCATTATTCAGTAAATACATCTAAATCAGATGTTTTCCTGGTTACTAGAAAAAGGCTATAACAATCTTTATCCATACAGGAGCTAAATCAAGTGCTGCAAACTTCAAGCTAATATGTTTAGCCTGCATTCATTCTAAAGATTGGTAAAGAATGAATATATTCTTACTGAAAAGAAAATTGAGGATTTGTTAATGCAATGAATTGTTTATTCCAACATCTTTGACATCCATAAGTTACAAAGTTCTTTCTTTTATTACAAAATAAAATTATCATTCATTTTAGAAGTCAAGTAAACCTTGTAATTTAGAGAACTATGTCTTATAAAGTGTTGAAGAGCAGGCCAAGCCATCACTGAATAATGTATTGGATATTGCGTTTAACTCTTCAAATCCTTACAGGAGCCCTACCTTCCCACTGTAAATGGAGCTACTCTGTACCTATTTTGATAGCCTGAACAAGGTATAATGTTTGAGGTACCATAGCTGCTGTCTGGTGTGCATTTGGAATCTACTCTTCCTATGTAGGGGTACATCTCCCTGCAAAAGGGGAACACAACTTACCATAAAAGATGCAAAGATATGGATTATCTCCACAGACAAGAAATACAAGTGGTACTGTTATACACTATCACAAAAATATAAGTTGGTATTGTGTGCATCAAATCTGAGCAGCACATATTCACTTTGGTCTCTGCAGACAAAAAGAGTCTAATTACTTCATTTAGTTTGGGATGATGGCATGCCTAACAGAATAAGAGCACTGAAAATAGGGTGGTTTTTTTTTTGGCTTCTGACATTTGTTGTCTTATGGGAAGATATTACTAGTGAAAGGAACTCACTGGTGGGAGAACTGGTCGATTCATAAGCAAATAGTGAGCTACTGTGGCATACCTAAAAGGTTCTAATCCAGATAATGTGGCCAACGAAAATATAAATTTCCAAGGCAACATAAAATCACAGTCAGATTCCATAACACCTACACTAAGTGTACATGGTCTGTATTCAAGAACATCCCTACCAAATTTTTGGTGCTTTGTTGTCACTCAGAAAGATTATACTAAAGGTAAGTATAGTCGACACTTTGTGGTAACCTTTATGAATCACCCTGAATATTTAAGGCTAGAATAAAATCAGTAGGAAAACTAAAATTAGGAGGAAGAAGGTGTGATTTATGCTTGTGTTGTCTGTTTACTCAGAACTGTGTACATTTAGTGTACACTTAGCATAGGTGTTAATGAATCCCAGGAACAGACTTATCACTGCCCAAAGTAAAAATGTAATGAGAATTATTCTGCCCTCTAATGTCCTTACTGATAGAAATAAATATGAGATTATCGAGTAAATCCTTCCTACAGCTCAAACTTGTAAAACAGCACTGGAGGAAAATAACTTACCGTATTTTAATAGCTGGTTTAGCCCTTCATATCAACAGAATTTAAACCTATGATAGTAAACAATGTCCAGTACTTCAGGCTATTGTGGTGAGGAAGGATTTCTAGTAAACAATGTCCAGTACTTCAGGCTATTGTGGTGAGGAAGGATTTCATTTTTTGATTAACAGCATGCATTTTCAAAATAGAAAAAGTTATACCTCTATTTGCTCATTTCTGAACTTACTGCAAATGTGGTTGTAGACCTAAGAAAAGCAAGAAATAATGCTGACAGGGTGGGCATTATCAGCAAAGTAATGCCTGCCCAGGATTCTTGTGAGGATTGATACTGAGGGCAGAGACAATTACCACCCTTGGAAAGATGTTATTTCCCTGATAACACCCACCCTGAATGCCATTATTGCATTTAGACAATGGGTTAGCTGTTAAATTGTTTAAATTGTTTTGAATTTTTTTTTTCTGTATTACTATACTTTTTTTAATTTATTTTTGCATATAGTAGTTCTTCCACCTAATGTTTCATACTCACTGTAGCACAGGTAATGATTGATGGAGGAATTATTTTACACCCGGACTATAAGTTATGTAGGTATTTAATGTTCACACACACACACACACACACACACACACACACACACACACACACACACACACACACACACACTCCATATCTGTCAATTGTTTCTATTTTTGCATCCTAGTATGTAATCTGGCTCCATATATGCAGTGTTCCTGGCCTTGGAAAGTGCTTTGAGGACTTGTTCTTTGGAGATTTGAGGGGGTGCAGATGTGGCTATGTGATCTGGGAATGTTGGGGAAGAGGGGGTAAGGTTAGAGCTACATTGAAATGCTGCTAGACTGGCTATGTCTTTAGGGTGTGAGCATGTGATATTATTTACTATTAACTCTGTGCAGTGCTGGCCATTGTTTCTAACATAGTTAAAGAGGGATTTACAGCTAATATCTAACTTTGGTTGATTTGATCACGGACTTCGACACATCTTGATAGCTACATTTATAATTTCATTTATTTAAATGATTTAAATTACATTATTATTATTATTATTATTACTACATTTATTTATCTGAATGCGATGATGTTTTTTATTTTATTGTAGTCTTTTTATATTTGGGTTCCACTACAGGAGTTTTTTTTTTAATTTGTCACTGTATTTACTTTGGAGGAGGACAACTGAATCTATGCAGCTGCACACATTAACTTATTTATTTATTGCTTTTGTTGACCAGGAGGACTGGGTAGAAAAGCCAATTTTATAACATGCCTTTGGAGAAAAGCATCACAATAAACAGAGAGACATTAACATACATGCATACATAGTGCAATAAATCATTTGTGTACCGAATAACGAATAATGAAGAAAAAAACAACTGAAGAAACAATAATGATAAAACAAAAAAAATCGACAAAATAAATACAAACAGTCGGCATGCAAACATATAATCATGATACAGGCAATATTTGCACAGAATTTGGCAGTAAAGGATTCTGTATACACGGTGGAGTCATCGGATTGCATGCTGGATTAAATTTGTTAAAAAAATTTTAATTTCAATAGCATGGTATTTTAGTTTAATTAATTGATTTGATTGTAGTGGATGTCTTTGTAAATACTTTAGTTGTTTTGTTGAATGTTATAATAATACCTATTTTTAATTACTTGTATAAAATTGTTATGATATTTCTCTTATATGTTAAAACAATAAACCTGTTTTGAAAAAAAAAAAGATTGCATGCTGGATTCAGTAAAGTCATCACTCAAGCTTAGTGAATTAACATTTGCATAATTTCTGAATACTGAGGTTTTTGAAGATAATTCTGGCTTATGTCGTATACTGAATGTGACTGATTTATGGTCCTATTTGGTGAGGGAGAAATTTACAACTGGAGGAGCACAGGTGTCCCAGATTGGCGAGGACCAAGTCCAGGATTTTGTCTCCCTTAGTTGGGGTATAGACTAACTTGTCCAGAGAGTTTGTATTTATGAAGTCCAGAAACCTCTGTGGATACATGTTAGTAGATGTGTGAGTTTTTCAGCTGATAGAGGGGTAGTTGAAGTTCTATAGGAGAATGGTGTTTAACCTAATGCATAGAAACTCCATACTAATGAGGTTGAAGGTATAGATCAAGGCACGGGGGGGCATTGGGGGGGTGTCCTAAAGTTAGCTATGATGACAGGTCCATAGGTTCATGCTAGTCAGTCTGCAGACTATTGCATGCCTAACCAATAACCAGACAGTGACCATAGTTCTCAAACCTTGTACCTTGTGAATGCAAAGTAAATACCTTAACTATTATGCAACCTGAAACCGCCAAGCACCTTGATAAGGAGTTTTGTTATTAGTAAGTTGGAAGTGAAGAAGTTCCAGATCATTATCTTGTCTCATGACCCTGCAGGTGAGGTTTTGTTTTACAAATCTAGAAGCACCGCTGCCTTTAGTGTCTTCTTCTACTGTGGTGGTGCTGAATGTGTGGTAGATGTTGAAACTCAGCAGTGGTGTGGTACTCTCAGTCATCTTGAGCCATGTCTCTGTGATGATGCATATATTGATGCAAGTCTGGTAATCAATGCCTATAAGGAGGTTTTTGTTGAGGCTCCCAGGATTGAGCAGCAGCACCTTTATGGCATCCAGCTTCAGTTTCATTAAGTTGGAAGCTTTGGAAGACTGACATTGCCTAAAAAGACACTATATGAGTGCACAAGGTTTTAGCCAGTATACAAGAGCGTTGCGGTGATAGGTACAGGCCGTCACTGGCAAATAAGTTAGGACTGTTTACCATTTCCTACCAACTTGATATACATTGGACCCCCTTGAATGACACCAGAAGCTAAGTCAATTACTGACGTCAATAATCTTATGTTCATACTGCAGCATCTTTCTCAGTGATGGTAAAATGCATCTCAATGCGAGGTTCATACCTGCCTCAGTCACATATTCCGAGAGTTGCATCATGTCTCTCTTCCTGTAGTTCATGAATATATGTCTCAAGTTGTTTACACCCACATGTACTATGACTGTGCCATATATGTACTTGTGCAAGGACTTGAGTGCATACATGACGTGATGAATCCTAGCACCCAGTAGGTAATGAACAATGATCCTGTCCTTAGCCTGGTGAGTGGTGCATCGGTATTTCTTACTATGGAGTCACTTATGATTAGGGTGTTGGATTGCAGTGGACTGCCACCTCAAGCCATGCTTATCAAGGATAAAGTAAAACAATAGGCAATTGTAACTGCTGCTGCAGTTAATTTTCATAGTTGAGTTTTTTCATGGTTTTACTTTGGTTATGCTCACTAACCAGCAAAGCTACATTTAGCAAGCATGGAAAATGGTGTCTGTTTTCTTTTTTGCAATCTGTGTTTTGTGGCAGCTTGATATGTTTCTGTGAAGCAACGGGCTTGTCTTTCTACTGAGCGATATCTGTACATTATTAGACTTTTGGAAAATTTGGGTATCAACGTACGATTTGCCCATCAGCTTACTGGCAGTAAGAACTGATTATGAGGAGAAGAAATGTAGAATTCCTATCTATGAAATGAAGCCTGCATGTATTGCATGTGATAGTGAACACTAACAAAAGGAATGCTCACTTCTGTATGTGCTAACAGTCACTGTTATTTCCAGTTACTGAATGTGTGAAATTGTTGCTAAATAAGCATTATCTAAATTTAGGTCCTGATATTGTCATGCAAGGGAACTTCAGCAACAAATAAAGATAATAAAATATACAAGTGAAATAATGTGCACAGACAGTCTTGAACTGCATTGATAGTAGGAATCCAGAGCAGATTGTTATAACCACTGCAAGAGGAAATAACACGTTTTGCCTTAGTTGGAATAAGCCAGGCCTGAAAATGGAGCTAGTCTGAGATATTCTCGTCTACCCTACTTTCAGATCACATATTTCTCTGTTTTCTAATTAGGTTTGATTCTAGCTGCCCTAGTAATGTTATAAATCTGGACTTTTGAAAAACAAAAGTGATTACTTACTACTACAGATTGTGCAAATTGAGCATATTAAAGGCAGGGATGCAATGGAAAGTACTGACGTTTCTACAGCTTTAATATTGGTATTCGAGTATGGGAAAAATCTCAAGGAGATGTAAAATAATCAAACCTTTAGAGTAGCGTTTCAACATAGCCAAAGCCTGTAGCTCCCAGTGTGTGAAATATTAAAAAAATAAAAGATTCATTCTAATTGAATTACATGGTCTCAAAGCAGAGTAAAAGAAGATATGCTGGTAAAGATGGATAAAAACATACAATGTCTGAAGCAATGTAGCTGAAATAAAATGGAGGGAATAGAAATAAACTTGAGAGTTATAAATTAGCAAGGATTTATTAAAAGAAAAATATTCCTCTAGACAAACAGCAGTTCCCAATGTGTAAAACATTCTAAAACTAAGAGATCAGTCTTGTTTTAAATAGTCTGAAAGTAGATAAAAGCAGACATGATAATAAAGTTAGAAATAACCATAAATGATTGTTAACTATGTAAATGAAATAAGCCGGAGGAAAAGGAAAGTAGCATTTTCATTGCAAGGCACTGATGTCAGACATTGGAAATATGTTGTGAAAATGCTCAACAAATGTAATATAGACTTTAAGATGATATATCCAGTATGTTATGATATGATGAGTATGTTACAGTATACCCAGTGTGTTACAAGGGTTTATATCATAAGCTCGAAAGCTGATAACTCCAAAGCACAAAACTCCGAACTTCAAACTTCGAAGTTCAAAAATGTCGAACCATAGAACCGAGATTGCCATAGAGTGCGGGAAGGGAAGATTTCCCTTTACTGCATTGTAGTGCAATCTTGGAGTTGGTATATATAAGTAGCGGGGGTGTGGGGGTTGCAGAGGGCTTGCACCTCTGCATAGACCATTTTGTTTTTTATTTTGGGTAATTGGGGGGGTTTGGTGGAGTCGATGTCAGCTTTCGAGGTTTGAAGTTCACGGTTTTGAGCTTCGGAGTTGTCAGCTTTCGATTATATAATATAGACCCATGTTACAATGTATACATTATGCTAATCATGTATCTTATACACCTACCTATTATTATTTACCCGGTATGCTATGATATACTGAGCACGTTACACTATACCCAGTATATTATTATCTACCTAGATTGTTATGTTACAACCAGTATGTTAGGATATGCTTGCTACACTATAACATACTTGGATGTTATGCTATCCACAGTATGTTTTTATTTATCTTGTATTTATGTATTTATTTATTGTTTTCTTGTCCACCAAGTTTTGCACAATAGCTCATCATCCTTTGCCCATTTATCCTGTTCATTCTTCTGTTGAGTGTGAGAGTCATGCAGTCTTTCATCCTATTCATTCTCTGTCTGGAGGATATAATTAGCCCATTAGTCCTTTGGGGTATGGTGAGATTCAGGTGGTATGGAGCAGGCTGGTCTGCCGGACCTGATGGACTCCCCTCACTCCCTCCCCTTTGCAGCTTGCACTCCATGTGGTGGCTGTCCAGAGTTCTGCTAGTGCTTTGAGCACATGTTTAACCCAGCCCCCTCCCATCCCCTGCTCCAGCCAGAATATTCTGCAGTGTCAAACTCCCTGGACATCACCCAAGCAGACAGTCAGAGTCATCTCCCTCACCCCAGATGGCTGAATTGACTATGGTCACTCATTTCAATCCTTACTAACCTATTAATTCCAGCAGCCATGACACTAGTCAAATATGGGTCATCTGAGTCACAAATGGGGCTTCATCCACCTGTGCCATGGGAATGAAAAATACCCAGTGTGTTTTTACAGATGAAGTTACATTCAGTAGCTCCATTAAATATAGAAGAAGACATATGAAAGTCCATTTCATTAGTTCTACATTTCTGTGTTCATAGGTTCATAGGTAGGTGCTAGGCTATTGGCCCAAGGGCCTAAGTAAGCCTAGCCAACAAGGTTCCCTGGCTTACGCCACCCAAGAAAGTTAATTTCCTGTGCCCCTGTTGAGCAGAGCCACAGATGTGATCCCAGGGGTGTATTTCCTATTTCCCATCCACTCATCAAGATTTTTCATGAAGAATGCTAATGAGGAACTTTGCTTGACATAGATTGGTAGCTTGTTCCAGAGTATGGGAAGTCTCTGGGACAAGAATCTATCCCTCCAGCATGTCCTGTTTATTGAGGTGACAAGGTTTAGGTCCCTAGAGCATGTAGCTCGGAGGGATTGGGATTTCTTTAGGTGTAGCATGTCCAACAGCTCTGGGTTTGACATAGCTTTATATGTTAGGCAGAGATCGCCTCAGAGTATGTGATATGCTACAGAGTAAAGCTGGAGTTTTTTGAGACAGTCAGTGTAGGGCATTTGTTTGAGGCCAGTGATCTTCTTTGTGAGGTACTTCTGTGGCCTTTCCAGCTGCTGCAGATGTCTTGTGAGGTACATTCCAAAAGGGGCGTTGTACTCTAATAATGGGTCTAATGAGTGCCGAATAGAGGGGAACAATGACCAAACCACTGATATTGCTGATGATGATGATGATGATGAAAGCATACCAAACATATGGAAAAAAGGCATTTCCTGTCCCCATCTGCAACAGTGGCCAAAGTCAAATCCTGAAAATTTTAGACCAAGTAGCCTGTCTTTTATATTTGTGTTTCCAAAATTTAGTGGCATTTTTAAGAAAAGCTTGGCCTCAGTTCATACAATTTACCCAGACTTATCAGAGGCTTTTAACAGTCTGTTACTTAGGGGTAGCATAAATCCTTGTCAATTATAAAGTTAGCAAATAATTAATTAAATGGGTATGCATGTAGCTATGTAGTAGAAAACAACAGGTGAAACTGTGTAGTAAGCCATTCAAGATGTCTGAAAATACTAGTGAAGCTTTGCACAGTTTAGCAGTGGGGTTTTTACTATTCAATATATTTATAGAGAGGATTAATCAATTACTTTTATTCAGTTACCCATATAAAAGTCATTAATCAATAACTATTATATAAGTAACCGAATATAAAGATAATTGCATCATGTTAGGCCAGACTGTCAAATTATTATTAGATGTATTAATGTACCATCATATTTTTACTTACGTGTGTGAGTGATGTATGTTTGGAAAGAAAACTGTGAATATCACCTTTAAAACAAACAGTCAGGGTTTAAAGTGATGGATATAACAGTAAGATATAGGTGAGCTTTGCTTTTTTAACCAATTTTGAGGTATCTCAATTACATTTTTCCCTTACCAGCACTCCTGTGTAACTGACACCCTCCCATGGAGCTACTGTGTTGCTTTTATCCAGCCCTACTCACACCTATATATACTCTGTTCTGATACTTTCCACTCTCCTTGACCTCTCTTCCACAGATTCTGACAACCATGGATGGACAATTTCCTGTGGTTTCTCCTGCTAGTCTGGTTGATATGGGTATCCTGAGACAGTGTAGCAACTGCCTCATGTACACAGACAACCCTCTTCTTCTAACAACTAGGAACACAATATGTAAGAGATGCAATTACATTAAAAACCTAGAAGAATTGCTGTCTCAATCACAAGCAAGTATATGTGGCACTGAAAAGATTGTCTGCTCAAATACTACAAACACCACACCTCTAACACCACCCACACCTGTACAGTACACTTTTACATATGTAGAGGTTCTCAACAAAAACATACCTAAACAAAAGTGACCTCCGAGGCAAAAGCACACACACACACACACACACACACACACACACACACACACACACACACACATCACAACTCACTGCACCAAGCACCACACATAGTACACATGCCTGTGTCTCACAGCCTGTAAGGCACAGCCACAAACCCAACATACTAGTCATAGGAGACTCTATCGTGAGACACACAGATGTGCCCTTCACCAGGCAAGACAAGGGGAAAGTCACGGCAAGTTGCTTGTCAGGTGTTAGAATCCACCATATCACTCACTCACTCAAGTCCCTCAACAATAGGTACTATTATGACTCTGTCATAGTCCATATTGATGTGAATGACTTGAGACGTGCCTCTCTGGACTATATGAAGAGACACGATCGAGCTCACTGAATATGTGTCCCAGGCAGGTATGTCCCTAGCCTTAAGAGCATCCTACCATCACCCAGAATGATGCCTCAATACAAACAGAAAATGATTGACCTTAACAATTGGCTTAGTCTCTGGTGTCATGCCAAGGGGATCCAGTGTCTGACAGCCTGGGAGAACATGATTAACAGACCATGATGCTTTGCCAGAGATGGCCTTCATCTGTCTCCCCTGGGCTTCAGGCTTCTGGCAAAGGTTCTTGCCTCTCCCATAGTGCCTCTTTTAGGCAAAGTCATGAGGACAAAATTTCCAATGTGAAAAATTTTTCTAAATGAAATTTAAAGGTCATGGTGCTAAATCTTAGGAGTCTTAACATGAAACTACACTCATTGCAAGCATTCCTCGCTCTGAAAGATGCTGACATTTGTGCAGTCACTGAAACCTGTTTCAAAGCTGCAGAGAGCACCCCAGACTTACCAGGTTACTTGTCCTACCATACTTTCAGACCCCAAACAGAGGGCTACAAAGCCAAAGGAGGTTGAGTTTCAATATTTATCAAAGAAACACATACCTCCAGGCTGGCCAAACAGTATGACGCACAGGAGACACTCAAGGTGCCTTTAAGTCTTGACAAAACACCTGTTCAAATCATAGCTAGCTACAGACCTCCAACCATGACTCATGAGGCCCACTCCACCTGTACAGACTTACTTGAATCCATCAAGATTCAACCCTCTACCCTGATCCAGGGTGACTTTAACCCAACCATAGAGTGGAATTCCTATTCTAGTTCAAACACAAACACCCAGAAATTCCTTGACTTCATCAGTGCCAATGCATTGGATCAGCTGACCAACACCCCCACAGGAGGTGAAAATATCCTGGACCTGGTACTATCCAACATGAGTAGCCAATGTAGCACCCCTACAGTGTCATTCTCCTTGGTAAGATCTGACCATAAAGCAATCACTATCGAAGTCACCATCTCTACAGACCTCCACCTTGCCAGGGTCAAACAAAAAAACAAAAAAAAAATTTTTCCAAAGCTGACTACAACCTCCTGAGAGCAGGTATAAGCAGCTTCACAGCCACCATCACTTCAGTTGGAACAAGCACTAATGTCCAAGCCTACACCAAAAAAAATATGAGCACCTATATAGCTGCATGGACTCAGCAGTACCTGACAGGACCAAATCATCTTCATCAAGGAAGAGTAAACCTGTCTGGTGGACAGCAGCAGTAAACAAACTCTATAATAAAAGGGAAAAAATTACTGTCCTGGACCAAGAAGGAGCAGGTGCCAAGTTGGAAGCAATCTTGCCTTTGTCTGAACAAGCAAATAAGGTCACTGGTGAAATCCTCCAAGGCTAACCTCAAGTCCAAATTGGCCACATTCACTAAGGGCCATCACAAGGCCTTCTCCACATACATCTGCAATCTCAAAGGTAACTCCCAAATCTGCTTTGAATTGGTGGTCAAGAATACCACATACCCAAATTCCATACACATAGCCAACCTGCTGGCAGACAAGTTTAGTGAAAACTTTACTCCCCCCGTCCCCCCATCAGTAAACCGGGACACTCCCAGCACATGCCCCCTCCCCTCATCACCAGGGAGCAGGTCATTAATGCCCTCTCAAAGGCAAAAAATATAACCTCCATGGGACTTGACAACATCCCTGGCTGTGTCCTACCTGAACTCAGGCAAGAGCTCTCAAGCATCACTAGGCACCTTATTCAACCAAAGCCTGTGCACCAGTTTCATCACAGCAGAATGGAAGACAGCCACTGATATCCCTCTACACAAAGGTGGATTGTCCACTGATCCAGGCAATTATAGGCCCATCAGCCTAACTAGTCTTATCTACAAGGCCATGGAATGCATTATCATGGAAACAAGGACATTGGCAGCCTCCAAATGATTGATCCCACACAGTTTGTGTAGATCACAGTGCAAGTGATGTGTGCTGTATCTTTAAGAAGCAGGTCAAGGCTGTGTGTGCACGTATAAATTCCAGACACATGCAATCCCTAGTGTCATTTTATGAGCATGCATGAATGCTAAAGGCAGTAAACTTCTATAGTGATGTGTTTGTATAAAATAAAGCTGTTTGAACAGAACCCGTGAAGACTCTTCTATTTTGTCCAAAGTAGGAGAGCGACATGGCGTCAGAACCAGGATCACAGAGAGTAAGATTCAGAGCCATGAGGGGCAGAGACCACACTGAAGTTAAAACTAAGAGAAACGAGCACAAAAAAGAGCCTGAAAAGAATCAACGGTAATGAGAAGTAGCGTGATAGAAACGGCAAACCAGGGTGTTGCAAGGGCACAAACCGCATTACTGAGCAAACGGAAGGCATGATAAGTTTGTTAACTAAAAGAAATGTTTAAAATAAAGGTATTTGATGAAACAATTAATAGTAAAGCTAAAATGAGCATGTTTAAAGCAAAACTGGGTATGTTTAGAGTAACATGAGCACAAGAAAAGTACGTTGGGCATGAAAAGGGCTTAAATGAGCAAAACAAATATAATAAGGGCAAAAAGGGTATATTAAGCAAAAATAAAGCAAGTGTTTTGGCATAACTACAACTTCGTATTGTATCAAGGGCATAACTAAAGCTATTCGAAGTATCTCAAAGTGTGTAAAGGTGTTTACAGTCTGTGCTTATTACTGTGCATGTATTTTTAAGAGTTTATTGTGTGCAAAGTGCAACTATTTCATGAAGTTCAGTCCAAGTATAGCCATTTCGAAAAGTTTCTTGTGCTGGGTGTAGCTAATCTCAAAGTGCCGCCATTACAGAGTGTTTCTTGCATTGTAAAGAGTTGTCTAGCAAGATATTGCCATTATGGGGACATTTCAGTGTGCTGTGTGCAGTTATTCGCAAAGTGCAATTACTTCAAAATGTTACTGAATTTTGAGCAAGAGAGGTGCAGTTTATTCAGATTGTGCCATTCTTTGATATGTTTCTTACACTGATAAGAGCAAAACGATATTACAAGAGTATTACAATCCGTGTAAGTTTATGTCATTCACATCGTAAAGTTTTTGAGATGTTTCTTAAAATGATGATAAATAACTTTAGCATTGCAAAACGATATTCCAAGAGTGTTAAAGTGTCCGAGAAATTTATTTTGCAAAGTCAAGTTATTCAAAGGTACTACAAGTTTGTCCATTAGCATAATTTCAAAAAGCCCAAAAGGTATAAATTCAGAAGCACAAAGGCATTGAACAAAGTTACAAATGGTTTCTGGCATATGTGCATGTGTGTATGTTTGTGCTTATTTGCAAAACCCTTCACTGGTGTGTGTTAATATGACAGATGGATTTTGAAAGCCCCTGCCACTTGTATTTATCAGAATATTGCAGAGAATTGGAGAATATTTGAGCAAGAGTGCGATACTTTTATACAAGCAGCTTATGCAGATAGAGATGGAGGCTCCAGGGCATTCATTTTACTAACCCTAGCTGGGTGAGAGGCCATAGAAAGAGAGCCTTCATTTGTGTAGGCACCTGCAGTATATGAAAGAGAAGGTGAAAAACGTCATATTCTTGTACAGGCCGAATGAAGAGAAGAGCCAGTGTTTGAAGTGCAATTTCAGAGGAATGTGTAACCCCTAGACAAATATTACACTAGAGAGACATTTGTTTTACATGAGAGATCAGAAACCAGGGGAAACATTTGCAGCTTATATAATAGACCTGAGAAACTGAGCTAAAACGTGTCTGTTTGGTGACTTAAAAGATGAGCTGATAAAGGACAAGCTTGTGTGTGGTATTAGTGCTGCTGTGAGAAAGATTTTACTTCGTGACAGTGATTTAACATTGAGAAAAGCCATAGAGATTTGTCAAAGCCATGGGGTTTCAGTTTGCTCCAGAGTAAATGTAGATAGCATGCAACACGTGGCAAACAAAAGCAGGCCCAAGCACATGGTAGCTACCAGGTTTCCAGGGAAGACACATAGCTTTCCAGTAAGTTCTAAGAAAGGCGTTTGCTCCAGCTCACTGCAGTACAAGCATGAATCAGCAAAACCCAAGTCCAGCTTTATTGTTAACTGTCACAATTGTGGTGCAAATCATACGTCTAAAAGAGAGAAGTGCTTAGCATTTGGTCAGCAATGTCAAAAGTATAAAAAAAATGGAATAATTTCCAAAAGTTTTGAAAATCAATTCAGCCTCACACAGTTGTAAAGAAAGGTCATACAAAAAAGCACATTGATCAAGTAGAACCGAATAGGGTTACCACTGGTCCCACTTTGTGAGGAACAGTCCCTCTTTGGGCATTTGTGTCCTGCAAAAATATTGAAAAAATGGCAAATGTCCTGAGATTATAGGACAAAATTATTTCCCATATTTTATGTAATAGTCGCATAAAAAGTTATTCTGTATCTAAAACATCTAAACGTTATAAGAAACAGAATAAGCAACTAAAATGCTACAAAAATAAGCTTTTATTTAGGCAAAAAAGTGAAGTTCTGTCCTTTCTACTGGTCGTGGATATGTTTCGCCCTGCAAAATCTGATGTTTGTACTAAAAATGTCCCACTTTGAGCATTTGAAAAAGTGCCAACCCTAGAACCGAAGCAATCAACTTTCTATGTAGATGGTGTGTCAGTGCTTGATGAAAGAGTTGATGAAGTGAATTTATTAACAAGGAGCGAAGTGTTTTTTACTGTCTGGATTAATGGAAGATCCACAGAGCTTAAAGCAGACACTGGTTCAAAGTGTAATGTTATATCAGCAGACACATTTGCCAACGTGAGAACTAATGAACAACAAAATGTAACTAATAGTGCAAGACTTGTTGCTTATGGAGGTGAAGAAATTCAAACCGAAGGCTCAGGGATGCTTTCATGCTATTTGGCCGAGAACTGTTACAACTTGTTATTCTATGTAGTCTGAAGACCAGTGCAATCTTTATTGTGCCTCAAAGATAGTATGAGAATGAATCTGTTTTCTTTTGCTAAAGAAGTTCATCATGTAAGTGCATTTCCGAGTTCTAATTTTTCTGAAGCTATTTTCTGATTACAAATTAGGCAAGCTTCCAGTTGTGTATTCCATGAAGTTAGACCCAGAGGTCACTCCAGTAGTCAGACTAGCAAGAAGAGTTCCGATAGCGATACAGGACAAGTTAAGGCTCAGCTGGATAAAATGGTACAGCAAGGTGTAATTTGTCCAGTCAAAGAACCAGCTGAATGGGTGCCATCCATGGTAGCAGCTCACAAAAAAGGCTCAGACAAAATCAGAATATGTATTGACCCAAGAGATCTGAACAAAGCATTGAAGAGAACATATCATCCAATGCGCAGAAAGAGGTTGCAGCCTTAATGCAGTACTTTTGGTATTTCATTTGGAAGATACAGATCCCTTGGGGTGCCATTTGGAATAAATTCTGCAAGTGAAGTCTTCCATTGTGCAATGGAATACATTTTTTGGGGTTATCCTTGTGCCATAATAGTAGATGATTTATTGGTTGGAGGCAATGGTAAAGCAGAGCATGACAGAAACCTCAAGAAAGTTCTAGACAGAGCATGTGATATAAACTTGAAGCTCAATCCTCTGAATTGCAGACTTCCAGAAGTTACCTACATAGGTCATTTGTTTACGAGTGCAGGCTTGAGACCAGACCTGACCAAGCAAGCAGCTATTCTTGAGATGTTAGCACCAGATCTACACCATTTAATAGGCATGGTCAACTATTTAGACAAGTTTATACTAGATTTCACTGAGTTGACAGCACCTTTAAGAGAGCTAATGTGCAAAAATGCTGCATGGTCATGGTTGGAACAGCACCAGAAGGCATTTAAAAACTTTAAGCAGAAAATTGCCACCCCGCCTACATTAAGATACTATGATCTGAACAAACCAGTTACTCTTTCCTGTGATGCTTCAAAATTTGGTCTTGGTGCAGTTATGCTTAAAGAGGGCAGACCAGTAGCCTATGCATCTGGAATACTTACCCAAACAGATGCAGTATGCTCAAATTGAGAAAGCACTTTTGGCAATAGTATTTGCATCTTCCAAGTTTCCTGATTATATTTATGGTCGAGCTATTCAGATTGAAACTAACCACCAACCTATAGTTACTATTTTAAAGAAGTCTATGCATTCTGCTCCAGCATGATTACAAAGAATGATGCTCAAATTGCAAAAGTACAATTTCAAAATGGTCTATACAAAAGGCAAATTGCTCTATCTGGCTGATACATTATCCAGATCACCCAGAAATACAACAGAACAGGTTGATGCAGAGAATTTTGGCTTTGATGTGATGTCAGTGCGTAATTTTTCTACCACTAGACTTGATGAGTTGAGAGATCACACTCAGACTGATCCTATTTTGCAGAAGCTCAATCACTACATTAATGTTGGATGGCCATCAAAATAATCTACTGTACCACCTGAAGTGCAAACCTATTTTCCTTACAGAGCTGAATTGTTGATGGAAGATGGCATTATTTTCAAAGGTCCTAAAACTGTTGTTCCTGCTTCCTTAAAACAAAAATATATCCAGATTTTACATCGTGGTCACCCAGGATCCATATCCACTAAGAGAAGAGTGAGAGAACTGGTGTTTTGGCCTTCACCAAAAGACATTGATAAAGTACTTTCTTCTTGTTGAGTATGCAATAGTACTACACCGCATTTACGAAGAGAACCACTTCAGCTAAGTCTAGTTCCTGAACTACGTTAGTCTGCAGTTGCAGGTGATATCTTCAAGTGGAACAATCAACCCTACTTGGTTTTAGTAGACTCTTATTTGAACTGGTTTGAGATTGCTCTACTACCTAATCTAAAATCCACTGCTGTTATTGCTAAGTTGTAATGTCATTTCTCAGTTCATGGTAGTCCACACAAAGTTCCTTCTGACAATGGTACTCAGTTTCTTAGCCAGTTGTTTCAGACATTTGCAAAAGAATGGGACATTGTACATGTCACTAGTAGTCCTGAGTATCCTCAGTCCAATGGTCTAGCTGAATGTGTGGTGCAGAGTGCAAAGCAATTACTTGAAAGGTCAAAGTGTGACTATACTAATGTGTTCTTGAATTTGCTTAATCTCAGAAACATACCTCATGATGATATTCTTTGCTCACCTGCTCAAAGACTACTTTCCAGGCAAACTAGAACTACGCTACTCATTACTTCCAGTTTATTGAAGTCTAAACGTAAAAACAATAAAACCACCAAGGCTAAATTGGTTAAGAAGAGTAATATTCAAAAATCTAGTTAAGACAGATCGAGCAGATTACTGTATCCATTGCGAGAAGGAAAGACAGTACGAATCCAGACAATGAAAGGTTTTGATCAAATAGGACAGATTACAGGCATCTTTGCTGAGTCAAGATCCTACCAGGTAGACTGCAAGGGTTTGGAGTATAGGAGGAACCACAGACATCTTCTTTGTGTACCAGAATCATCATCATCACCATCACAACATTGTTTCTGTGATGCAGCCTTCAAATCTGAGAGTGAATCAGACACTGTTCCCATACCAAAATGTGTTCAAAATTCTGATTCCATTCCAGAAAATGTTCTGACCATTCCACAGGTCAAACATTTTGCAGAGACAGTTCCATTTGCTAAATCTAACTCCCAGTTGTATGTCACACAATATGGATGAGTATCAAAGCCTAGTGAGAAATACGCAGCAACCTGGACTTGATTGTATATATGTGTGTATTTAGTATTGTATAATGGATGACAAAGAATTACCTGTGATTTCTGCATACCTAATAGACTCATAGCATTGTAAGATCTATTTCTCAAAGAGGGAGGATGTAGATCAGAGTGCAAGTGAAGTGTGACGTATCTTTAAGAAGCAGGTCAAGGCTGTGCGTACATGTATAAATTCCAGACACGCGCACTCCCTAGTGCCATTTTGTAAGAGCAGCCAGAGTGAGAGCCTGCATGATCGCAGTTGGTAGTTTGTATATAAGTTATGTAAGTTAAAGTCAGTAAACTTCTATCGTGATGTGTTTGTATAAAAGAAAGCTGCTTGAACAGGAAGACTCTTGTATTGTGTCCAAAGTAGGAGAGCAACAGTTTAGTTTTGTCAAAGGGAGATCATGCCTTTTAAATGTTGTTGTCTTCTTCAAAACAGTCACCAAAGCATTGGATGAGGGGAAGACAGTGCACACCACCTACCTTGACCTAGCAAAAGCCTTCAACACTATTCCCCACTTGGGCATAATAGATAAACTCTCCCAGCTAGGCATCAACACGTATGTTACCAGATGGGTAGCTAACTGGCTCACTGGTAGAACCCACTCAGTCAAAATAGGGAAAACCACCTCTAGTAGTAGACCTGTAACAAGCGGCATACCCCAAGGATCAGTCTTGGGGCCCCTACTGTTTGGGATATACTTTTTTGAGGTGCAAGCCAAAACCAGTGGTCTGTGTCTGGCCAGGTTTGCAGATGAGTGCAAGCTGGATACTGTCATAAATTCCCCTAGCAATGGGAACATCCTCCAGGAGGGTCTTACCCAAGCTAATGACTAATGCCAGAAGCATGGCCTCAAACTGAATGCCAAGAAATGCATCATTATCCCCTTTGGGGAAAATGGCACCACCATTATTAATTATCATATTAATAACAACGTACTAAGCATGCAATCAGTCGCGAGGTACTTGGGCACCCAGGTTGATAGCAACCTGACTTTTGACCACCATGTTACCTCCATTATACGGAAGGCTTTCTACATGGCCCACCTGATAAGTAAGGGTATTTCATCCAGGAACAAGGAGGTCATATCATACCTGCACTCCTCCCTTATCAGACCCATTATTGAGTACAATGCCCCCTTCAGCATGTACTTACCAAGCACATGCAGCAGCTGGAGAGACTGCAGAGGTTCTTGACCAGGAAAATCCAGGGTCTCTAACACCTATCCTATACAGATATGCTAAAAGCCCTGTCCCTCTACTCAGTCTCATAAAGAAGGTGACCTGTGTCTGGCATACAAGGCTGTCTTAGACTCAGCCTTGATGGAGTTACTGCATATCCGTAAGTCAAACTCCACTCGAGCAACCCACATGCAAGGCCTTAACCTGGACTGTGACATTAATAGAACTTGTTAGCAGGACAGATTTGTGTCCCAACGACTCCCCCATTTGTGGAATAGACTCTCTCTCCATGTCAAGCAGAGTACCTCACTAGCCCTCTTTAAGAGGAACCTGGATGACTGGATGGGAAACAGAAAATATACCCCTGAGATCCCACCGGTGTCCCTGCTGAACAGAGAAAACAGGTACTGACTTTGTGGGAATATGGGTGAAATTCCTGGCTAGGCTTATAATATCCTCTGGGCCAATAGCCTAGTATCATCCTATGAACCTTTGAACCTAAGAAGTGGCTGTACACTTGACCAAGAAGGATGGGTATGTGGGCTTGATTCCTCCTCCGAGAATTTCAATGGCTTTCCCAGTTTTTAATGTAGGATCATTGGATCATAAGAAGTTACTAGGCTATTGACCCTGAGGCCTTAGAAGCCTAACCAAGAATTTAGCCCATGTTCTGACAAGTCAAAACCTGATGTCCCTGTCCAGCAGGGAAAATAAATCTTGCAGCCAGAAAAAATGCTGTACTTTTGAAACTAAAATTTAAGGGACACAGCTGGAATCCCAGGGGTGTATTTTCTCTTCCCCATCCAGTTATCCAAGTTGCACTTAAAAAGGGATAAAGAGGTACTCTGCTGGACGTGAAGAGGGAGTCTATTCCACAGACGAGGGAGTCTCTTGGACACAAATCTGTCCTGCCAAGTCCTATTGATGTCACAGATCAGGGTGAGGTCGCGCATGCAGGTTACTCAAGTGGAGCCTGACTTGCAGATATGCAGCAGTCCCATTAAGGTGCAGTCTGAGATTGCTTTGTATGCCAGACAGAGGTCACCTCTGAGGAGTCTGTATGAGACTAAGTAGATGGATGGGGATTTTAACCTATCTGTGTAGGGTAGATGTTTGAGGGTCTGGATTCTCCTGGTGAGGAACCTCTGTGCTCTGTCCAGCTGCTGCATATGCTTTGTCAAGTACATGGTGGAAGGGGAGTTGTACTCAATAATGGACCTTGTAAGGGAATAATACATGGATTTTATGACCTCCTTGCCTCTGGATGAGATACCCTTCCTAATGAGGTGGGCCATGTAGAAAGCCTTCTGTACAACGGAGGCAATATGGTGATCAAAAGTCAGGCTGCTATCAACCTGGGTGCCAAGTCTCTCACAGCTAATTACATGCTTAGGACCTTGTTAGTGTGATAATTTGTGGAAACATCACTCTTCCCAAAGGGGATGATGATGCATTTTTTGGCATTCAGTTTGAGGCCATGTTTCTGACACCAGTCATTTGTTTGGGTGAGACCCTCTTAATGGATGCCCACATCACTACGGAAATTGATGACAGCACTCAGCTTGCAGTCATCTGCAGACTTAGACAGCCATAGCCCACTGGTTTTGGCCTGCACCTCAGAAAAGTATATCCCAAACAGCAGAGGCCCCAAGACTGATCCCTGGTGTACGCTGCTTGTTATGGGTCTACTGCTTGAAGTGGCCACCCCTATTTTAACTAGGTGGGTTTTATCAGTGAGCCAGTTTGCTACCCATCTGATGACATATGAATTGATGCCTAGTTAAGAGAGTTTGTCTATTAATACCCAAGTGGGGAATAGTATAGAAGGCTTTGGCCAAGTCAAGATAGGTGGTGTGCACCATCTTCTCCTTGCCCCTGGCTTTGGAGACTGTCTCAAAGAAGTCAACCAATTTTAACAGACATGACCTCCCCTTTACAAAGCCAAACTGTGTGGGGTCAAGTGTTTGGAGGTTGCCAGTGTCCCTGTTAATGAGGTCTATGATAATCCGTTCCATGGCCTTGAAGATCAGGCTAGTTAGGCTGATGGGTCTATAATTTCTTGGATTGGTGGATGCTGATATTTTATGACTTTGTGTCTCTCTGTACACAAGACACTGTAGTCACTATGTCTAGCAAATTCAATGATCAATGCTACTTTTGTCTTCTTTTCATGGACCACTATATCTAGTTTTTTAGCATCTATCTTTTGAATTGCCAGAAAAGGGTGAGCCCATGTGATGTAGAATTCATCATTTTCTATAATGCTTTGTGGCTCATGTTTCCAGTGTTTTTCAGACACTTCAATACCATAATATTTGCACAATCCCCAGTGCAACAGTCTTGCCACATTATTATGCTTTTCAGTAAACAGTCCTTCTGCCATTAGTATGTCGCAACCAACAACAAGGTTACAACTGTTTCCAGTTCTGGTCAACAAAACCTACATTTGTCTATTTCTCCCACATGTTCAGTGAGCTTTGTAAACCTGAATGAGTATGTAGCCCACTATCTTGGGCTGCCAATATTAACCTTTCATCTTTTGGTTTGAATTTGCCTCTCCTTAACCATTCCTGCGTTCAATCCTGATCAACATGAGATTCTTTCTGTAGTTTTCTATACTTGCAACTATATTTATGCATTTCCAACATTTCTTGCCTTCTCATCTGATCCTTTACCTTATATTCTTTCTTTTGTTTTTTTGGCACATTCAGTTGCTGCCTGATGTTTATCTACTTCTGGTTTGATTTCCATTCCCACTTGACGCCAATATGCTTCTGCTAAACAAAGAAGGGAAGTCATCTTACATTTATTCTCCTCGTGTTTCAAACCTTTCACTATGTTTGGGTCTTGTGATGTCAGCAGATATGTATGCAGTCCCACAATTGCAGATCTATATGTGTAATCAGTTTCAGGTAGGCCCATACCTCCTTCGGAATGGGGAATATATAATTTTGGTGTGCACTGATTTTTATAAATCATTTGATGAGCATGAAGCATCCTTTTTGTTTTCCTATCTAATCTATCCAACCCCTTTTGGTGCCAGTAAATCACTCAAAAACTGTAAGTTAGGACAGAAAGAGCAAATTGTTTTATAGCTTGAATTTTGTTCCTAGATGACAACACTGTTTTCAGCATTACTTTAAATCTTCTGATATATTCCTTACTAAGTTTTATTCGCATTTGTTCATATGTTATTGTTGATCCTTCATCAGTTCCCAAATATTTATACACTCCCTCTTGCTTGAGTTCTTTTATATCACATTTTTGTCCCAAACTGATGTTTTATTGGTGCTGCAGTTTTCCTGCTTTAAATGTTACTTTTGCACATTTATCAAGACCAATGACATTCTTATATCATCTGAAAATGTTTTAACTACTTGTAGTTGTGTTTTCAGTTCCTCATCAGATGAGCTATACAGTTTTAAAGAACTGACAAAGAGAAGATGAGAAGTCTTTATACTTTGCTGTTTTCTGGAAGCCAAATTATAGCCATGACCTAATCTGTTAAGCAGACATCTTAAGGCAAAAGAGCAGTGGTGACAAAGTCACCCTGCAATATCCCCCTTTGGATTTTTATCCCTGGAATAATAACTTCTCCATTATCATGGCTAAACTGCAAAGTGGTCAGCCACTGTTTCATGGTCACTGCAATGTAGTTTATCAGTGTAGGGTATATCTTAAACACTTTTAAGCACTCTTGTATCCTTGAATGTGGGATGCTGTCAAATGCTTTTTTGTAGTCAATCCATGCCATATTAGATTCTTCCCCTTTTTATAGTTCTCTGCTATGACATTATTTAACAACAAATGAGCCTTTGTTACATATGACTTTCTTTTATTGTCCTTTTGTTCTACTGCCATAATTGAGTTTTATTCTAAATGACTACAAATGCTGTCGGCATTAATTCCAGAGAATAGTTTATGTCATCTGAAGGCAAGTTCTTGGTGTATAATCTTTAAGGTAGCTTGCAGGTTCACTTTTAAGTAGGAGCATTGTTTTTCATGTTGTTAGCTAGGCTGGTGTCTGTTCAGGGTGCACGTATAAATAGTTCATACTCCTAATTAAATCTTCATACAAAGATGTTAATACTTTTAACGAGAAGTTAGGTACTGCATCTGGGCCTGGGGTTTTCCAGTTAGAGGCCTTTCTCAAGTTTGCTTCAATCTCTCTGGCTGGTACTTCATCCCATTTCATATCCTGTACCTTTGAACTTCTTATTTTTTCTTTTACTTCTTCTGTCCATTTAGCAACTTTGTTATGTTCCACAGGATCTTCATAAATACTTCTCCAAAATGTATATATTTCTGCTTTTTTGGTGCTTTCATTTCTTTTTACCTTGTTTCCTAGTACTGTATAAAACTTTTTGCATCAATAAATTGCTTACTTTGTACTTTTTCTTTATATTTATGTGTGTATCTTCTAAGTTATTTTGCCTGTGCTGATATTTTTAGTTTATTATTTGTGATAGTGTATAATAAATCATGATCCATTATAATACTGAGTATTGCTTTTATCATGTCTGTCTTTCTGAGTATTTTTGTTGATCTGTTCCCTCTTCTATACTCTTCTACCACTGTCACTTCTTGACTTAATTGCTTCATAGTTTTCTCTATTCGATACTTTCATGATGGTATTTGATTTCTCCCCTTCCTTTGCCACACTGCTTTGTGCTCTTGTGGTAGGATTTTATCTGTTATTAATTTAGCTGCAGAGTAATATATCCTGTTTACTTCTGTTATATTGCATGGATCTCTATGGACAGTTCTAATTACTGTGTTCATTTGTTTTATCAAACTTTTAACTTTTTGGGTTTTATTGACCTTCTGTATTCTTTGTCTTTCACTGATCTTAATATGTCTGCCTCAAGCAACTCTTCTCTTAGGTCATTGTCTTCTAAACGGGGGGCACATTTTTTGTTCTCCCTTTACTGCAGTCATTCTATAGAAAGCTCTATTGCATCTTCCTGTGGCACATTCTCTTCAATTTCATCCTGTGCCATCCGTTGCTCTGTCATATGGGAGCTCACTGGCCTATCACTCCTCATGGACTGCGTCAGTGTTGCCACAGTTTCCTGTTCCTTTCCTTGCTGTCAAGCTTCAAGTGAATATTTATACTGGTTTCCTGTGGAAGGCTCCAAAATATCTTTATATGGCAACTGACCAGTTGCTTCCTCTTTCACTGGTTTCTCTTTAATATGGATGTCTATTACTTTAGCCTGCTGTGGTGTTTTCTGAGTTGGATTTTCTGCACTAAATCCTTCACTTTGCAAGTACTCCATAACTTCAGTTTCTATTTCTTTAACTTCTCCATTACTAATCTCCTTTTCTACTTTTCCTCTTTGTCTTCTTATTTTTTGTATTGTAAAGTTTTCCATGTCCGGATTACTTTGCCTGTATTTCTATTCAAATATCTTTGGTGCTGCTCTTATTGTGTTGATTAGTTTTGCTGTCTCCTTTGCATAAATATTACAGAATATTAAATCTCTTTTTCTTTCCCATGTCCATATTTCTTCTTCAGATGTCTCCTGATCTTCCTGTTTCTCCTTACTTTGTGGACTCACTCCATCTTGCTGTGGCATAACCTGTGTTAGACCTTCTACACCAAATTCTTCACTTCGCAGGAACTCCCTAACTTCAGCTTCTATTTTTTAAACTTGTACTTTACTAATCTTCTTTTCCACATTCCCCTTTTGTGGTAGTATTCTTTGTTGTGAAATTTTCCATACTTGGATGACTTTGTCTGTATTTTTCATAGGATCATAGGTGTGTACTAGGCTAATGTTCCTGGAGCCTTTACAAAGCTAGCCCATAGGATTCCCTGGCATTGTGCCACCCGACCTTAGTTTCTAGTGCCTCTGTTGAGTAGAGCCACTGGAGTGATCCCCAGGGTGAATTTTCTATTTCCCATCAAGATTTCACTTGAAGAGGGCCAGTGAGGTGCTCTGTTTGAAATATATGGGAAGTCTATTCCATAGCATGGTTTCGTTGAATATCTTTGGGGCTGCCAGTTTTGTATTGATTAATTTGGCTTTTGATATTTCACCATATCAAATCTCTCTTTATTTCCCATTTCCATATTTCTTTTTTATACTTTTCAAATATATCTAGGTTTTGTTCTTTATATTTTTACACTTCCTGAAATGCTTCTTTTTCCAAACAGATCAAAGTTTCTTGGTCTGTATAATGTTTTTTTACAAATCTGTTGTATTAATGAACACAAATATTTATGTGAAGCTTCTGACAGTTTTTCTGGTGGAAGTAGTTTTCTTTCCTCCAATGTCTCTCTTAATCTTTTTGTATGTCTTGTGCCTGGAAATTCTGGGTTTTTGCATAATAGTAACAATACATCATTTCTTTCTTATCCTCAGTAGTCCACTGTATCATCTTTATGGCTCTTCTTTGGCCTATCAGTTTTGTGATTTTTGTGGACTGCTACTTCCTTCTACAACAGGAGGCCATCCTCCCCCTGGGCCTGGCTTGGCCCTATTGTAGGAATGTTTTCGTATTTTGCGGATTCTACACTGTTATTTTTTCCAGTCCTGGCACCAGTGCGACTACCAGGATTGGGCACTTTTTTATCCTGGGTCTTGTGCACCCAGCTATCTTTTTTAATTTCTGACCTACTTCTATCCATGATATATTCTATATAAAATACAGTCTATATGTATATGTATTGTTTTGGTGAGATTTTGTGAAAAACAGGTTCCACCTTGTGAGGTTATTCACCAAGACTTGAGGGTGAATTCACTTTCAGAAATACTACACTCCTTTGCTTGCAGACTTTTCATCTCTCCATTTGGACCCCAGCTATGTGGTGCAGACATGTGGAGCCTAGGAGACCTGTTGATTTGTAGCCCAGGCTCCAAAGGAGACTGTTGTAGGAATGAGAGATCAGTATTTATCTCACAGTTAGATCAGAGGATTAAGACAATGTAGTCTACGGCTTGATTCCCACAAACTTTATTTACCTATTGTGACTGATAAAGTCACTTAACCATGAAGTGCCCTGAGGTAAATGGGAAATTGGGTTATGCTCCTTAGTGGTCTGTTGCGTAGGTATACCTATTAACCTATAAATCACTATGGATAAAGACCTGAATTAAAAACATGGTGTGTCAACAGTGGGTAGAAATTTATTTGAGGGTGATACATCTGACAAACAGGTTATCACTAAGCCTTTTTGCAAGGCTCTAATGAGGCCTTTGCTGAATACAAAGTAGCTTCTGCAGGTTCTTAACTGGTCACCTTGCCCAGTTAGAAACAGTGCCAGACAGCAGCTCATTAAATTATTGCTGAGGCCAGAGAGTTACATTATGAAAACTTTTTTACTTCTCTCGTTGTACTTGCTGTTACTAGCCTACAGATCATTTAAGAAGAAATTTCTGCTTAGTCCTTAAGGGCCCTGTCTGACAGAATGCCATGTGAATCAGTATGACAACCTATAAGACACACTAGGATGCAGAAGACTGATTAATGTAATATTAAAATAAACATTGATATAATCAAAAGAAGTCATCAACATCATCAAAAGAGGGTCGGTTTTATAAGGGTCTATATTATTCTAGCGAAAGTGCATATGTGCGACTACATAAAAGTCGACACATAATGCACGAAAGCTAGAAATCGCAAAAGGACGGAAAAATTGAATTTTTTCCTAGGGAAAAAATTCACGTGGCCGTTCGCAAAAAAAACCTAAAATACAACCATAAACAGATAGGGGGCTTCGCACCCCACACCCCCCAAAGTGGGGGTCTGTGCCCCCCTCACCCCCCCCAACTAAATATACCAACTCCAAGATTGCACTATAGCGACAGAAAGGGCAAATCTAGGTAGTTGGCCAACTACCTCCTTGACCTATGACAAATACATCAAAATGCTCAAATGCATTTCGATGTATTTGTGTTGCTCTTTTCACATTCGCACAGAAGCACTTTCGTGCTTCTAATATAGACCTGTTTTATAATAATATAATATATATATCAAGTTTCTGAAATATGTTTATCATCTTATGCTTTAAAGACTAATCAGTGCAAGTTATTTATATGGCAGTACCTGTCAGGCAATCATCACAGACGGTTAAGGCTGTGAGTCATATTTTCTCTGGTCTAGGGTTTGATTCCCTCTGCCCTCTTTTGCCTACTCAGTGATCTTGAATAAGTCACTTAATCAGACAATATTCCTGATTCACCCTGAAAAGGTATGGTGTGCCCAGAGGGCCTAAATGGTTAACAAATGGGTATGATAATATGTTTAAAATGTAAGTATACTTTGTGTATATTCAAACTGCAAATGAATACTTACATGAAAAACAAACAAATGCAAATAATAATAACAACAATAATAATAAAACAGATGTAAAAGCTTTCCAGCTTTAAGAGGGAGCCTGTCAGTAGATTGATGGTGGTTTTGACAACTGCTGTTTCAGCAAATATGTTTTGCTGACAGATATTTTGCATATGGTGATAGTCAAAATTTGGTAACTGGAATTGTCCATCTGGGATTGAGCTCCTTTCCAACAATGACCCAGGATGAAGATCTCCATCAAAAACAGAATATTGCAAAACAATAGACAAAAAGAAAATAGTTGCATAGTTTCTTAGCTTTCAGTATACAATATAATCAGTAGTGTACAGTATACCAGATATGACAGGCAAGGTTGCTTGGCATACAATAAATAATAAAAAAACATAAACTAGAAAAAAATGCCACAGCAGCAGCTGTGCTGCATGAGTGACTTGATGGAAATGTAATTTAATTTCAGAATCATATCTATTTATTTTAATTTTGGAGAAAAGCTCCACAATTAACACTAGATAATATATGACTATACAAATGTTAAAAAAACATATGAGATGGTTAAGGTTAATAAGATACAGTATAACTGGGTTTACAAATTTAAGCATAAGTAGTGTTTGTAATCAGATTTCTGGATGTATCTGCAAACTAAGATAATAAGTAGTTATTTTAATATGACTTAAAAAGACCAACATATGCGAAGAGAGTGCAAAATGATACAGATGCTGGCACTAAGGAGAAGGACGCGAATGTTGACGTTGGAAAAGTGGGCTTTGTAAGAATGAGAAAAGAAATAATAGGTTAGATGAGAGGGGACACGTGTGTGGACAATTTTTGTATTGATAGTGAAGTACTCAGATGGTTATACAGGAGAGTTAGGTACAAGAACATGACCAGCTAGTAGTTAGATTTTTTATTTGTCATAAATATATGTTGATTGCTGTCATTTCTGAAGTTCGAGGAGACAGAGTTCCATAAACTGGGAACAGAAACAGTAATTGTTTGATTTGGAGACTTGTATAAGATTATGAGTTTGTGACTACCAGTTTCCAGTTGGGACACATTCATCCACTGTAGTGATAGGTATGGGCATTTATTAGGTTTGTATAGCATTTATTTGTAATTTTAAATTGAAGCTACTAGCCTAGTGAGTCTAACCTGGTCAACAAAGGATACATAGAAATAAAATAAAAACAAAATTGATTCAGTGTAAGTAGGGGATGTAGCTGAGGCCATTTTATTTTATTTATTTATTTTTTGTAGGGCTGTATGTTGGTCCATTTTATTTGGCACATTTGTTGCGTATTTGTCAATTTTGTATAGGTTTGTTCTAGTTTCTGTCCATTAGTTTTAGAAATACACATACCTGGGCTACTGAAAATGGTCTAAAGTTGAAGTAACACCATAGTGCCATTCAGTAAAGCAAGCTGCTCCCACCTCATGGTATAAATGATACTCCTCTTTAGACAAAGAAGGTCACAAGAGATGTGAATATTTATGTGGGCAACACTCACTCTAATTTGATCATCATGTTTCCACCATAGTACAGAATGTTTCTACCTGGCCCATTTAATTACCAAAGAAATATCTTTAAAGGCCAAAGAAGCCATCCTACCCCTGTATTCTTCCCGTATCAGTGCCCTTTTGGTATGTACAAATCCAAGCATATCGCTAAGCTGAAAATGCCCCAGATATTACTAAACAAGAAAGTTAAAGGTCTGAAATCCTTTAACTATCCTAGAAGATTATTACAGCTATCCTTACACTCAGTAGCCTATCAGCTGCTCCAAGCAGGCCTCTGTCTTGCTTTTCAATAATGAAAATCAGAAAACAATGTTAACACTGATGAAGACTTTAATGCCAAAACCGGTCTGTTTTTGGCTGGTTCAATAATATTTGGATTTATTTAGGCTCACCAACTTAGTGCGCTGGCTGTTTTTTGATTTTCGTTAATGGTATTTTCAAGCCATGCACCTTTCCATACTGGTGTGACATTGTTTTGGTATATTTCATCTAGCTTTTCAAACCATGATAGATCAAATCCTATTTAACCTCCTATTTCTTCACAAAACTGGCAACAGAGAAGTAAATCTGCACCACAACATAAGCAAGGCTAGTTGTGGAGACAGGTTCCTAGCACAGCATATTCTGAGCCTCTGGAATAAATTGTTGTTATGGGAAAAGGCTATGGAATAAATTGTCACTATGGGAGGAGCCTATGGAATAAATTGTCTCTATGGGAGGAGCCTATGGAATAACTTGCCACTATGGGTGAAACAAAGTACTAATTTGTTTACTTTTAAGGTTAGTGTTGATGACTGGCTGGGCAAATAGAAATTTACACCAGGCTTATCTTGTAAGGCCCTGCTCAGTCTGAGAGGTAATCAGTATTAAGTGCTTGACAAGGGTGGCAAGAACATTTTTAAGCTTACCCTCTTAAAGCTGTATATGGCTGGGCATCTTATAGTCCCAGTGATCACTTGCCTAGCATTATCCCCATATACTTATGAATAATGAGGAAAGGAGGGTAGTAGATGTAATGTTTGAGATGCATTTATCAGGGGGGTTCTGTCAAAGTTTAGATTTGTAAAGCATGCTTAGTTTTTTGTTGGCTGTTGAGGTGTTATAGTCAGTGCATTCATCAAGGAGTAATTTAAGATTAGTGATGTCTCAAAGAAGTTTGGTGATTTGTTCAATTACAGTGTAATATTTTATTATTTTTAGTAGATTATAGTAGATTATAGAGATTATTAGTGATTACAGGGTTTTCACCTGGGATGAAGCAAGCAGTTCTGTTGGCATTAAGCACAACATTAGGCTAGCCACCTGGTGGTGTGAACACTGGCTCTAAATTATTGTCACTGTTGAACTGATACCCCAAACCCCATGTGTGAAAAATGAGAAAAAGGGGTTGTGGATGTATTCTGGCTGGCTGGGTAGCTGGATGGATGGATAGACGGAAAAAGGTGGAATCTTCTGCATACTGAATTAGTGTGCCATTCCACATTTTGGTATTCATTTTGATAAGAAAGATGGAGAATATAATTTGTCAAAGTTTAAATCTCAATAGGTCACATATGTTGATGGGTAGGAAGTCAGAGAAAGCTTCTAGCCATTTGACTGGTTGATAATGGTTTGATATGTACTTTTCAGACCAAGTTAAAGTGCTCCTGTTAAGGTCCATATCTGTCAGTCTTTGGAGAAGAAGTGGATTATAGGTGTGTTTTTGATGATATAATGGTTGTTTCTGCATGCATTTTCAACTATTTTGGAGAGAAGATATGAGAAGTTTAAGAGTTTGTTTTGAGGTCTACCTTTATGAATTTATACAACACAAGATATTTCCAAAACTGTGGAGGATAAAACTTAGTTATGGATCTATTAGCAAATACAGATACTGGTCAGTCTGTCTCCTGCGGCTATTTGAATGTATTATAAGGGAAGAAGAATAGGAGCCGAGGAATGGGCGGCAGGTGTTATAGCAGCACTTTATAGAGGCTACATTAATGGGCTGTAGGCATAGTTATCTAAGTGGGAGGTTAGTAATGAGGCTGGGCCGTGGTTGCATTGCAAAGTTATGTGACTGAGCTTGTTGTATTTATGAAATGTTTGTTAAAGATATTACCAATATTATTATCTACTTCATCTGGAAATGGACTGGTATGGGTTCCGTTCTGTGCTTGATAATGTTGTTGATACATGCCTAGTGTTGGTTTGGAGCTTGATAATGTTGATGATACATGCCTAGTGTTGGTTTGGAGCTTGATAATGTTGTTGATGCATGCCCAGTGTTGGTTTGGAGCTTGATAATGTTGATGATACATGCCTAGTGTTGGTTTGGAGCTTGATAATGTTGATGATACATGCCTAGTATTGGTTTGGAGCTTGATAATGTTGATGATACACGCCTAGTGTTAGTTTGGAGCTTGATAATGTTGTTGATGAATGCCTAGTGTTGGTTTGGAGCTTGATAATGTTGATGATACATGCCTAGTGTTGATTTGGAGCTTGATAATGTTGTTGATGCATGCCTAGTGCTGGTTTGGAGCTTGATAATGTTGTTGATACATGCCTAGTGTTGGTTTGGATTGTTTTTACTCTTGATTTGCAACTGATGAAAGTAGGTTTCTTTAGATGTTCTAAGCATGAATTTAACTTGGTTCCTGTGTTGTAAGATGTCCTAGTTTGTATTCTTTTGGGATACTTTTTATTGATTGCATGTCCTGCCTCCTTTTGAAATTAGTTATTTAATTTCAGTAGCTATCCAATGAATCATTGTACATTTTACTTTCTTTCTTTCTGTTGACAAGGGTGATTGAGTTTAGCAGACTGAGGAATATGTGACCAAAGTAGCTCTCACAGTCATCTAAAGGAAATGTTTTGAGGGATGCGACTTGCATAGTTTGACAAAGATATTGAAGATGTTATTGAATTACATTTTACTGTGAACCTAGTTGACATTTATACTTCATTTGAGCTAATGCTGTCCCCAGATGAGAAATGTGGAGTAATGTTAACTAAGAAATTTGAAATCTGTTCCCAAGGAAATGATATTGGTAATTTCACTTGTTAAAACCCAATCATTATTGCGTTCATTGTCATCATCATCATCAGTCCCCTTTACACCTCTCAACCTCTTACAGTAAGAAGTCTAGACAAAGCCATAAATAAAAGTGGGATAAAGACCCCAAAATAGAGACAATATTTAAATATTGCTCTTATAAACGTAGAAACTTGATAGAATAGCAGGTTCTGCAACGCATTAATTTTCTGAAGGGTATAAAGTCTGAAACTCAAACGTCTGTCATTATTTCCTAACTTCAGTCTTTTAAGATTTTCCACTAATTTCTCAGAAGACCACAATTTTATAAAAGACAGACCAAAAATATGATGCAAAAATATGGACATTCTGTGAAAATCTGTACAGTTGAGAGGTATGACCCCTTTTTTCCCATTTTATACATGGGATCGGGTATTGTGTTAACTGCTGCCATCTCTCTCGATTCAATGCCACAGCCATGCCCGACTGTCACAGATCTTCTCTCACACAGTCCATCCACACTCTTTGCTGGATGCTTTCATTTCCTTTTTCCTTCTTCCTGTCTATCCCAAATCATTTTCACCAGATTGTCTTCTGCTTCTCTGCATATGTGCCTGAGCCAGCATAATTTTTTTCTTTGATCTTTTCTCCAATTGGAGCTACTTTGGCGTCTGCTCTGATATTCTCATTTCTTCTTCTGTCCCACAGTGTGCACCCTACCACGTGTCACAGGTACTTCATTTCCATTACCTCTAGCTTTCTCATCTGCTCTGTATTTATTGCAAAGGTTTCTGTACCATACAGCAGTACATGTCACATCAGTGTTTTGTACACCTTACTTTAATGTTTGTTGGCATTATTCTGTCATACACTAGATATGACACTCTGTGCCAGTTGGCTGTAGCCCCTCTGATACTAGCTTTGACCTCTTCATTCAGACTTCCCTTCTCCTCAACCACCCCTCCCAGATACTTGAAGCAATTAACCTGTTCCACTGTCTTTTCTTCTATCTCAGTTCTCAACTTCTTCTGATTTCCCAAATTTGCTGCCATTACCAATGTTTTATCTGTACTTAGTCTCATCCCTTCAGTTTTACATTCCATTCCCCTACCCTTTGCTGTAGTTCTTGCTCAGAGTCTGCCTGTAATGCCACATCATCTGCATACAGCAACTTTGTTGATCTTTCCCCTCCAAACAGTTTGCTATTGTTGTCCATCACCAGCATGAACAGCAATGGGCTCAGAGATGAACCCTGGTGCACATCCACTCCTACTGGGAACCCTTCTGTTTCTGGGACTTCAAACCACCATAGTTGTGCCCAGATCAGCTTCCTTGGGACCTTGTCATATGCTCTTATTAGCATTTCCCAATATGATTGCATTGTGTTGAGTATTTAATGAGATCCAGGTTAGTGTATCTTCTAAGCTGCAGTCATTCGTGTTGTTTGGTTGAGAAGGTATACAAATGAAGGTTATGTTGACTTAAGTGCAGGCATTTATGATTATGTTGACAAGTCAGCAAAGTTAAAAGAAGGGATAGGTAGTGAAACTTCATATAGGCTAAGATGGTTGCAGTACACAGTGTTCCTCATCCCTATCTTGTTTTCTGTTGATCCTGATAATATTATATCCAGGAGGTAATATTTCTTCATCAGAGATGTGAGGTTTCAGCCAAGATTCAATTATAGATAAAATATCAAGTTTGAAGAGGTAGATCCAGGTGTTGAGTTTAGTGTATTGCAAATACTTCTGATATTCATGTGAACAATGTTTATTGTATGGTGAGAATATCGGTTATTACTAAAGTAAATGCTATTTAGACTCAGGCCAGGACTAGGTTCAATGTCTCCACAGTATAACAGGTGAATGGAAGAAGGTGAATAGTAGCAATATAGTTACAGCAGTATTTTATCAAATAGTTCAGTTTTCTTTTTGATAGGATTTTTTTTCTATGGAGAGACATTTTCGAAGGAATAAGTTCATACAGGTGTATTGGAGTGGGTTGATGTACTCTATGTAGGTACTGTGTAGGTGCTGAGAAGAGGTGTGAAACTGACTGCGCAATTTCTAATATAGAGGAATTAGAAATATATGTGTACTTGAGTTGGGGCGCCCAGACTACAAGCTTTGTTTTTATATAAATTAGATCATACACTCTGCAGTTGCACCTGTATTGCAATGTAGTTTCTAGTGACATCCTTGGTAAACAGAATAGTTTTGTCACAATTCTCTTGGACTGCTGTTCATGGTGTAGCTCATTTGCATATTTACTGAACACTAGCTGCACGCTTGGTGTGTAGTCTCCTTTTCCTCCTGCAGCACTGCAGTGCAATTGTTTCTGACCTGTAGGTTGTGCTTTCAACCTTTATTTTCATGCACACCAGCCCTATGCAGAACAGACCATATATCTGAATCTCACCCCGTTATCATGTGCTGAATATAATGGTGCCTATACTTCCCTAAAGGCTGAAATCATCACAGTTTACTAGATGTTCACACATAAAACCTAGACAACAACTTCACAGTCTGGAAAGGAGATCTGATAATAAGTAACACAGTGCCATATGCCACTGTCTATGTGTGCCTCTTATGGTAATTAAGTGCAGTGTGACATGCTGTTGTCTATGTGTTCCTTTTATGGCAATTAAGTGCAGTGCCACATACCGCTGTCTATGTGTGCCTCTTATAGTAATTAAGTGCAGTGTCACATGCCGCTGTCTATGTGTCCCTCTTATGGTAATTAAGTGCAGTGCCACATGCCACTGTCTATGTGTGCCTCTTATGGTAATTAAGTGCAGTGTCACATGCCGCTATCTATGTGTGTCTCTTATGGCAATTAAGTGCAGTGCCAGATGCCACTGTCTATGTGTACCTCTTATCATAATTAAGTGCAGTGCCACATGCCTCTGTCTATGTGTGCCTCTTATTGTAATTAAGTACAGTGCCACATGCCACTGTCTATGTGTGCCTCTTATGATAATTAAGTGCCATGCCTCATGCCGCTGTCTTTGTGTACCTCTCACGGTAATTAAGTGCAGTGCCACATGCCGTTGTCTATGGGTTCCTCTTATGATAATTAAGTGCAGTGCCACATGCCGCTGTCTATGGGTGCCTCTTATGATAATTAAGTGGAGTGGCGCATGCCGCTGTCTATGTGTGCTTCTTAGGTTAATTAAGTGCAGTGGCACATTCCGCTGTCTATGTGTACCTCTTATGGTAATTAAGTGCAGTGCCACATGCCACTATGTGTGCCTCTTATGGTAATTATGTGCAGTGCCACATGCCACTGTCTATGTCTGCCTCTTATGGTCATTAAGGGCAGTGCCACATGCCATTGTCTATGTGTGTCTCTTATGGTAATTAAGTGCAGTGCCACATATCATTGTTTATGTGGGCCTCTATGGGAATTAAGTGCAGTACCACATGTCGTTGTCTATGTGTGCCTATTATGGTAATTAAGTGCAATGCCACATGCTACTATGTGTGCCTCTTGTGGTAATTAAGCGTTAGAGCAAACATTACATCCTCTTTTGGGATAACACTATCAGCAGCCCTATGTCTATTCCCAGACTGGATATTTGAGTTTATATATCAGCACAACATATTTTCTGCGGTAGCGTTGTCACCTCACAGTAAGATGTTGTCCTGTTTGATTCTCAGCTAAAGTGTCTTCTGTGTGGAGACATGCGTGAATGGGCGTACCTTCATTGAAGGTTGTGCGTCAGGGCTGGCAACTCGGTATGTAAAAATCTACTGCCAATCATTAGCGGACCGGAGTTCTGCTGTGGCAACCCCTAACCGGGAAAAGCCGAAAGATACAACAACATATCAGCACAACATATTGCATTATGAGGAACTGTGCACTGTACACTTGGGGTGCCATGGTTCAGATAAGACATAAAACCTAGATGATATCTATCTACTCTAATGATAATTAGTGCTAACCTTAAAGACAATATGTCACTCATTTAAAGAATATAAAATGTGTTTTTTTCTGAATATTATAAACTCAATAAAAATTACATTGAAGCACTTTACTTGAAATAACTAAATTATATAGGTACACTAACTTCTTATTCATACATTATTATTACATCCCTGACTATCTGCTTTTTTTTTCTCTTTTTGCATTTTAAATAATTTATTCCAACTTAAATAATGCGAGGAAAAGCAACTCTCTGTTGGAACATAAATAATTTGGGATACCTGTCCCCTCTTTTTGCCTATATTTTATAAAAAAAAATCCCTATATTGCATGTTGCTTTTATATTCACCTCCACAAGTTCTGAAATGGAAATATACATGACTAAAAATAATTTCCACTAGAGTAAGTCAAAACCCTGCAACTGTGTGGTTAGTAGATGGTGGCTTTGTCATAGCCATTTAATTGAGTCCACAACTTGTCAGGCGGACAATTGCAAGAATATAAGTTACCGGGAGGCTTGGTGATTTCAGAGTTAATTATATGAATTGATGGGGTCTTAGAGGCCCACATGCCCACACCATCCATGGAAGGTATGGTAAGGTTTCACTCTTGTATAAAAAATTGTCACCGGGTTTCCAATTTGTTCTTCAACGCACAACCAGTTGGACTTCAGTGAATGAACAAATCATACTTCAGAAATATATGCATTAATGTATGTCTTGTTTTGGAATTTTGTTTACTTCATATACTGAGCTAGTTAACCTTAATTTATATCCCTGTGAATGAGGTCATTGCCATGTATTCAGGACCACCACATGTAAGATCATAATCACTTGTTGATGCAAGCCTACGCCCATGCATTGTACATGCCTTGCCTTCTCTTTAGTTCCTTCTAGTAGTTTCTGAAACCCGATATGCTCAATAAAAATTTACCTCTACCTGTAATTCTAACTTGTCCACATGCCAGTGATAGCAAGAATGTTGAGACAAGGCAATTAGCAAATCATCTGTTCATAAGACATCAAGCTATAAAAAATGGTCTCATTTAGTGACTCTTTCTCATATATGAGACTGTAAACAACAACTTAATTCACTTTCTGTATCAAGGAATTCTGCACATTTCAAAAATAAGTTAATTATAATCTCTTCTTTTTCACTGTAGTTGTTTACTAAACAATTACTGTTTTCATCCTTTTACACAAGCATGCATATCAATTATATTGCTGCAATCACTGTTAGATCTTCAGGATAAATACATAGTGTTCCTTTCATGTGTTCTACAATAACATTTACAAACGGGACAATATCTTTAAGCACAATTCTTTGAAGTCTTAGTGAAAAACATAGCACTTTTACACTGATTTGAAGAAACATATATTTTTTAATCAGTCATCAGAATTGTAGTTATTGCAATATGGAAGATTTCCCCTGCAGGAAACAATGTTTTATTATGTCTCTGAATGTTGTTCTTGGCTTTGAAGATGTCTATGTATTGAGATATTGTATGTACAGAAATGAAAGCTCCTAGAAGATGCTGCATATCCCTTAACAAAGGAATTGTAAATGACTGAACTCAAAGCAGACAAGCATTGTATCTCACAGTAAGAATTTTTTTTTATGAGCTGACTCCATTTGCTATTACTCTGTGTGTGCTATTGTTTAGCCAGTAATTTCCTCACATGTCCATACTTTCGAACCATGACTATCTGTGTCTACAAGTACTAACATTCCATTAGCTTGTATCACATTCCTTTCTGCCACTCGCTTGTTTTAGCATGTGCCCTAAATCACAGTAACTCAATCCCCAGAAAGTAAACTATGTTATACAAAATAACAAACTCTAACAAAAAGCACCTATTAATATAATATATACAAATTTGTCACACCCCTATCCTCCTAATGGACAGAAACAGTGCTTAAACACCTTGACATACTGTAGGGATACCTAATACACTGAAGGTGAGAGCCTAACACTTAATCCTTTACAAATGAAAATTATTTAAATAAAACTATGACAAGGATAATTAAACACCTATTGGATAATAAAGCTAGGTGATAAATGGGTAATATGGCTAGGCATACAATGTCCTACCAGGGATGACAGCTTACTATCTATCCCTACCAGAACCCTGACCCTAACCCTAATAAGTCCTACCCAGTTCCTAAACCTAAACTTCCAACCAATCCCTAAACATAATGTTCAGATTGCTCCCTAAACCTAAAATCTCCCTTTCTTCCTTAACCTACTGATAGCTAGTATGGCTGCTAAACAACTGCTAATTTTCCTCTGCAAAAGGAATCACTTCTGTTAGATCTGAGTAATGTTATGATTGAGATAAGCACTTTGATCTTTTTGTAGAAAGTGTGAAATCAAGCAGCATGTTACCAGTTGTATGGAAACCACGGGAATAAATGGTTCATCATGCAACCAATAAAGTTCAACAGATTTTTTTTCCTCTAGCCATACTTCTTGGATTCAGTCTGAGTTGTTCTGCTTACTCAGGAATATGCATAGTTTATATAACTGTAGTAGAATAAAATGTGGTCTTCATATGCTGAAATTTGTTAAACAAACTAAAATGCCTGCCTGAATAAGGCATTAATAATCCATGTTGAATATAAAAATAAAATTAATCAGGATGTTGATACATGCAGCAATATTGTTATTAAAACAACCATTTCAGTATTGCAATCCTCACAAAATGCAAAGGAATGGAATTATTTACTTGGTCGTGTATGAACTGTATAACTGTGGGTTAGAACAGTATATTCTGTTAATACTAAGCTTTTTATGAATAAACTTTATTATCTTACAGTGGAGTACTCATGTTGAAATTACGATTCATGCAGACAGAGCCAATTATTTTAAGTTCCTGGTTTTACATTCACTATGGCAATTTTATTTCCACTCAACTTCTCTTATGATTCCTGATGTGGCTAATATGGTTGCTACCACTGACCGATACCGTATGATATCTGCCACAAATAACAATGCATATTTGCAGCAAAACAGAGTCAGTCCACAATAGTTTCACCTCAAATTCAGTTGAAAAATCAAATACATTTTCAAGTCCTTGCTGTAAAGATATAAAACAGTAACCAACAGTCGTAAGCTTTTCGTAGTCACTTAACCCCACATTTAAAATATAACACACGTATACACACACCTCCAAATTTTCAGTATAGTGTGCTTATGCCATTATCTCAAGAAACATTGGGCTACAGGCAATACTCAAAACAAATGTGACATGTATCATTGCAAATAAACAGCACATTTTTGAAAAAAGGGTGTACAGATAATTTACTTCGCAGTTTTGTGATTCAAAGTGGGTTACTATAACTTTCCGATAATCTCTCTCATTCTCTCTTAACATGTGTTGTAATCCTGGAACAAATTTACTGGTTGTTAGGGTCTGAAATATTAATTCAGACTGGTATTGTAATGCATATGTTTGTGATTTTATAGGTTCTTATTAAGCTTACGTCCAAGGATAACAAGAACCTCAGCCTAATGTTCCACTGCTGGTGGGAGACTAACAGTGCTTCTCATTAGTATAATCCCCCAAATAGCCAAGGTGAACATGTATGATCATCCACTCAGTCATCCAAAGTGGTCTTAAAGGTTGCCAAGAAGTGCTCTACTTTATATATCTGGGCAGCATATTCCAGAAAAGAAGAGACATTGTGTTAGGTACCTGTTACATCATCTAGTATTGTTGATGTGTCAATAGAATTTTTATTTTTTTTTTATTATTTATTTAACATTTGTTGACTGGGAAAGTTCGACTAGGTTCCACAGAGCCTGTTTTCAGTGGAGGCCCAGGGAGAAATATTCCAGATGCATGTCTTTAGAATGTGGGAGGAAACCCACACGAACACAGGGAGAACATGCAAACTCCACACAGAAGGCACCCCAGCCGAGAATCGAACCAGAGAACCTCTTGCTGTGAGGCGACAATGTTAACCGCTGCACCACTGTGCCACCCTAGAGCATAGAAGTTTATCTTACCATTGATTCTATTTCGGTGAAAGAGTTGAAAGACTTCTGAGTCATTCATAGCACAGAAACTAAAACAGAGATCACCCAAGAGAACTTTATATGACACTGAATATGGAGATAAGGCTTTTAATTTATCAGAGTAACTGCATGAACTGAGACTTGAAATCTTTTTGTGAGAAAATGTTGAGGTCTCTTGACAGGATTTCGGTGCTTAGTACAGTACATGCTGCCTTCAGGGAGCTATTATATTGAATGATAGCCCTAATTAGGGAGGAACAGAATAGGATTATATTGTCATTGGACCTTAAGGAGATACCATGAAGGATGAGCTGAACAAGATAGAAGAATTTTCTAACCATGACAGAGATGTGCTGGACAGAGGTTAGTTGGCTATCAAAATAGGTACTCAAGACCATGATGTCTGTGCTATATTTTCTATCTCTATGATATGCATTAGTGATGCTAGATTTATCAACACAAATTATGCTGCATTTCTTGGCATTGATATTAAGCCCATAATTAACATACCAAGCATTTGTTAGCCTAGCCCTTTCTGGAGAATTTGAGTATCAGAATAGGTTTTGATAACATCCAACCCCTCAATTTGCAATCATCAGTAGTCTTGATAAGCTATAGCCCTTTGATATCAGCTTTTATGTCAAAGAAGTACATACCAATAATCAAAAAGTACATACCAAAGAAGAGGAGATGCAAGACAAACCCCTGAACGACACTTCTTCTGATGTTTTTCTGTTTAACAATATGGGTTCTCGCAGATAGCCAGTTATGATGTAACTCCCTTGACTATAAGACATGATCAATTTCACTGATTATGTGTCTCAGGCAGGTAAGAACCTAACACTGAACAGCGTACTACCATTCTCAAGGATGATGCCAGGTTACTGATGGGAAATGATTGATTTTAACAACTGGCTTAGCTTCTGGCATCAGGCTGGGTGGGGGGGGGGGCAGTACAATATTTGATGGCCTGGGAGAACATGGTTGACAGACCACTCTGCATTTGCATTGCCAGGGATGGTCTGCACTTATCCCTTCTAGGCTTTCAGGTATTGGCAAAGGCCTTTTTAACCCCCATAGTGCCTTTTTTAGACAATGCCAAACTGATAAACCTACCAACTTAATTGAACCTATGAAGGAATATCTGAAGGTGGTACTGCTCAGTGCTAGAAGTCTTAACAACAAACTCCACTGCCTGCAAGCTTTCCTCTCCCTGGATAGTGTAGACATCTGTGTAGTAATGGAGACATAGTTTAAAATTGCTGAGAGTACTCCTGCAATGCAAGGTTATAATGCCTTTCCCACTTTAGACCAGCTACTGCACAAGAGGAATCTAAAGCTGGAGGAGTCTCAGTCTATATTAAGACTAATCATGCATCCAAACTAGTTAAAGTATATGACCCATAGGGAATCATACATGTGCAACTCACCATAAACGGGGTGCCATACCATATCCTTGCAACATATAGATCCCCCTCCATTTCACAAGAAACCCATACTACCTGTTTTAATGTACTAGAGTCCCTCACCATTCAACCAAATATGATTTTCACGGGGGACCTCAACTACCGCTCTATAGACTGGGAATTCTACAGCTCTTTTAATGCACAAGCCCAGTGATTCCTAAACTTTGTTAATACCATCATCTTGGAATAGTCCATTCTCCTACCAGGAGTACAAACATCTTTGACCTTGTACTCACTAGCATGGGGGAGCCAGTGTTCCTCACCCAATGTAATATCTTTGCTCATCAGATCTTACCTTAAGGCAGTATTACCATACCTCTCAACTGTCTAGATTTTTGCCTCATATTTTTGATCTGCTCCTCATAAAATTTGTGGTTTTCTGTCAAACCACTGGTATGATCTGAGCATTGATGCCATTAAATAATGGCACACATTTGAGATTCAGACTTCAAATCCTTTAGAAAATGTATGTTAATACAAACCCTGTTATGGCATGTACCTGACCAGGCATATGCATCATAACAGCCATATTTAAATTATATCCTTATTTTTGGGCCTTTGACCCCGTATTTTGTCAAGCTTTGTCCAGATTTCTTGCAATAAGAGGTTGACAGTTAAGGCCATTACTTGAAATAAAAATTAAATCCGGAGATCCAGCTAAACCAAAAACCTTTAGGAATTATTCCAAGGCTAACTTCTCTCTACTAAGCAACTCCTTGGCTAAATTCCAAACACCTCCAAATCTAGTAAACACTATAGAATACACTGAGCTATTTACAAAATCTCTGTGCAGACATATTGATAGCTGTATAGAGTCGGCTGTGTCCACTCAAATTAAGAATAAGACAAACTCAAAAGACAAGCCACACTAGTGGAATCACACTATCAATTGGTTATACAACAAAATAAAAAAAAATATTGGCCAAGCATAGGAGGAACAATGCCATAAATACTAAAAGCCCCCAACCAATCTAAACAGGCAGATAAAAGATTAATTAATACTTCAAAGGCTAAATTTGAAGACAAAATAACTTCTCAGTCAAAGGACAACCACAAAGCTTTCTACAGCTAGGTCTGTAAACTCAGAAGAAATACACAACAATGTGCAGAACTTACTGTAAATGGCATCACCCACATGCTGATCCAGAGCCCATTGCCAACCTTTTGGCTGGCAGGTTCAGCTCAAATTTCTCACCCCACTTCCCCTGATAGTCCAAAGTAAATAGCACATAACACAATTCCCCCAAACCATTACTAGGGAACAGGTCATCAGTGCACTTTCCAAGGCCAAAAACACTGCATCGATGGGCCCAGATAACATCCTGGGATGCTTAATAAATGGGATGAAACATGACCTCTCTGGTCCTCTTAAATGACTTTTTGACTGGACCCTACAGTCAGGTTTTGTGCCCAAGGAAAGGAAGATGGCTAAAGTCATTCCCCTGCACAAAGGATGTCCAACCACTGATCCGGGTATTTACAGAACCATAACTCTGACCAGCCTCATATGTAAGGCCATGGAAAGAATCATCATGGAAATGAGGATATAAGTAACCTGCAAAACATTGGCCCCATCACAGTTCAGCTTTGTTAAAGGAAAGTCATGCCTATTAAATCTGATGGATTTTTTTAGAGGGTCACCAAAGCACTGGATGTATAAGACTGTGCACGGAGCTTACCTTGACCTGACTAAGACTTGTGATACAATATCCCACTCAGGCATTATAGACAAGCTTACAAATTTAGGTATAGACCCTTTTGTCACCCATGGATGGGCAACTGGCTCACTGATAGGACCCAGGAAGTCAAAATAGGTGAGGCCACCTCCACCAAGCAGCCAGTCAGTAGTGGAGTCCCCCATGGCTCAGTATTGGGCCCACTCTTTTTTGGCATTTATTTCTCTGAAATGGAAGCAAATGCTGAAGGTTTATGGCAGACAAAGTTTGTAGATGATTGCAAGCTGAGGGTTATCAACTTCTCCCCTGCAGACACTAGCATTCATTAAGAAGGTCTATCTCTGACTAATAAATGGTGTCAAAGCCATGGTCTTAAACTGAGTACTAAGAAATGCATAATTGTAACCTTTGGGAAATCAACCATCTTGGCTAATTACCATGTTGATAATACACCCCTAAGAGTCGACCCAGTGGTCAGGAATCTGGGTACACACATAGACAGTAGCTTTACCTTCAACCACCACATGGTCACAGTGGTGAGGAAATCCTTTTCTGTTGTGCAACTTATAACTAAGAACATAGCATCTAGGTCCAAAGGGGGCATTATCCCACTGTAACTATACCCCCCCCCCCTTATCAGACTAATCATAGAATACAATGCTCCCTTTAGTATGTACCTGGCCAGGCATATGCATCACTAGAGCAACCTCAAAGGTTCCTTACAAAAAGAATACAAGACATAACAAACCTCCCTTATGCAGAGCTCCTTAAAGCCCTTTCTCTCCACTCAGTCTCCTATAGATTGCTGAGGAGTGATCTATGACTGGCTCACAAGGCATCAGCAACCCCCACACTTATGAATTTCCTACATATTCATAGTCAAAGAGTACCAGAAATACAAAGTCTAGGGACCTAAATTTTGTCTGTGACATAAACAACACATTCTGGAGAGACAGATACGTGCCCCTGAGACTGCCCATCCTATGGAACAGGCTTCCCATCCATGTGAAGCAGAGTTTGTCTATTACCAAGTTTAAGCACAAACTAGACACTAGAACTTACGCTAACATTTTTTTTAATTCTTGGACTGTATTTAATGTCTCTGCTCTTTAAGTGCAACTGTTTAGCATATCTGTTTCATTTGTAATATATATAACATTAATGTGGCTACTACATTCAAGCTGATGTCTTAGACATATTTTTTGTAACTGTATGGAGCTTTTCTCCCTGGGCCTCCACTGAAAATGGATCCCTGAGGCCCAGTGGACTTTCCCAGTCAACAAATGTTAATAATAATAATAATAATAATAATAATAATAATAATAACAATAGTAATAATAATAATAATAATAATAATAATAATAATAATAATATATAATATAATAATAATAATAATAATAATAATAATAATAATAATAATAATAGACAAGCGGATGGGGAATAGGAAATTTACACCAGGCCTGGCACCCATGCCCCTTATGGACAGATGTAGCTTATAAATGCCTGACCCTCAATGTCCTATTTGGATGCAGGATATCAGTATTCTTTTGGGAAAACTTGGCTAGGCTTAGAAAGGCCACTTGGGTCGTTAGCCTAGTAACAGTCTATAAATCTATGAATCTATGTATTTAGTGGAATACGCATGGGTTAATGTTGAGTTACGAGGGTTTAACAATAAGCCCAGTATAAGGCTAGCACCACTGACATACAGAAATAAAACTCTGACTTGAACTCAGGTCATATAAGTTCAACTAGCAGCTCAGGCATTGTTGGCAGTGGCTGCAGAGTATGGGCATATCCATCCTGGGGTTTCAGGGTAGAGGACAGAAAGTAACCAGCTGTATACTGCAGCAGTCCCTTCACAGGAGAGAGGGGGTGAAAATACTGAATGTCAGTGAGCAATAGGCTCACCAAGCCAACAGGGGGCAGTAGACATCATAATGAGTATGTGGGATAATTCACCCATGTGGGAAGGTGTGACACTCAGCAGTGATACAGATCACTAGTCCTCTCACACAGGCCATAGGTTTAAGCCATCTCATAAAATGGCCTCATTGTTAGGATGCAGATAGGAGCACAAAAGCACCCTTGTGGCCATCTAGCCACCAAAATGATGGCTTGCACTGGGCAGCTTTCATTCTGAGCTCAGGAGAAAGCTCTAGGGAAGAGAATGGATGTGTTCATCAGATCAAAGAGAAGTTTTTATGGTCTGCAGGCATAGGAGCAAAACCCATGTAGAAAAAAAAAATAATCCCACCATGGTGTATAGAGTAAAAGGCCTTACCAAGGTCCAGATAGGCATTGTGGACTGTAGTTCCTCTATCCATGACATTGGAAGACCCTTCCGAGCATTTGCAAAGTTCAGCAGTCATGATCTATCATTTATAAAGCTGAACTTTTCAATATTCAGATAAAGGGTCACCTATATTGTTGTTAGGCTATATGTTCCATAGTCTTACAAATAATGTTAACAAAGACTAATAGACTTGTAATTTTCAAGCTAGGTAGTTGGACTGTCTACATGAAAGGCACCATAACAGATGTCCTCCATACCTCAGAGATATAACAGTGGACACAGCAGTGTAACTAGGGCATGGCTTGAGTGGCCACTGCCCCAGGCACAAAGTGCTGGGGGCACGATCAACCAATCCTGATCTCTCTTTAATGCAATACTGGCTTTAAAAAAAAGTATTAATTTGCAGTTAAATCCAAGCATTGTAGTGTTTCATGTGTGGTCTAAGCTGTGGCAAGCGCTGCTACATTTAGAAAGCAGTTTGCTACATTGTTTTAAACTAAATCCTGAGCATTGTAGTGCTACAGGCAAGCAGTGCATAAACTGTAGCAGCTGTTTGCTACATCTGTAGCAAGAAGTTTTCTACAGTTTAAAAAAAATATTTTTTTTTTAATTAAAACATGAGTACTGTAGTGCTTTGTGCAGGCATGGTATAAACTGTAGCAACTGCATGTTACAGTTGCAGCAAGGCATTTACCAGAGTTTAAAAAGACAATTTTTTTTAAGTAAAACATGAGCTCTGTAGTGCTGTGAGCAGACATGGTATAAACTGTAGCAACTGTTTGCAACATTTGTAGCAAACAGTTTGATACAGTTTAAAAAGAAGACTTTTTATTAGAATACATTGATAGAGGGTTGGAGGCAGGGCACAGAAATAGGACCAGAATGGCTGGAAGGTGGGGTGGTGGAGTGTTATGCATCTGACTACCTGGATGTTATGCTAGTAGGAGGAAGATCCGTGTTTTTTTTTTTCACTTTAATGGAAGAGAGAAGGGGTGGGGACGTAGAACTAACGGTAATAAGCCAGTCTTCATGAGCAACTTATTACAGTAAAATGTTTTCTTTTCTTTTCTTTTTTTTTCTTTTCGCTTAAAGAGCTGAGGATGTGTAGTGCTTGTTCTTAGTACCAGCCTAGGGCACTGGTTGAACCAGCTATACTTCTGAGTGGAGAATGTATAGTTGAAGAAATGGTTGAGGGCTTTCGCTAGGTGGAACTTAGTGCATCCAGACATTTTGGGGTATTGTCAAAACCCATGGAACTTGCATTTTTAATTTTGAAAAATGCTAAAAGGACTTATTCCAGAGTGATTTCTCAGGGAGATGTTTGAAGGGGAAATTATAGTAGAGAGCAGGGTGTGTGAGATATTGTTGAAAGATCATATATCTGCAAGAAAAATCAGCAATGCCCTTGGTATCTGTGACAGAGGCAACAAAAGACATAACATAAGTACAAAACTGTCAGTTATTCTGAAGCTTCCTAACGTAGCACAAGGAAATGCTGTGGTTGCCCTTTGAATTAGTTGCAGCCCTAAGTTCACAACCAGTCTTTCATTTTCCAATGGCAAGTTTGAGGGATTTATTTATCAGTTTTAAATGGTAATCATTTGAAATGTTGGGATCCACTAGAGTGAATCCTGAAAAATGGAGACTGAATGGTTGAACAGACTTACATATACCGTGTCTATGATTGCCATTTGCCAGAATATTTTCTTTTTTCTGAGGTATGGCAATCTTGGAGTTGGTATAATTAAGTTTGGGGGGGGGGGTTAGTGTTCAGGAGGGCTTAGCCACCTGCAAAAAGAGCACTAAAGAAGAAGAGTATTCTTCAAGATTCGCTCTTCTCCTGGATTGTCAGTTTTTTTTTCAGCTTATCGGCACTTGGCATTTCGTGTGCCAACATTTCAATGGGTAGCCATTTTAAATCAGGTTTTACAACGAAGAAGTAAACATTTTTTCATAGATTTATTGCAGCATAGGATGCTAAGAGGTGAGAGACCAGTTAAGCCTTTTGAAGCTAAACCACTGCAATCCCACTGGTACACCCAACTTGTTTCTTTCCCAATCTGTAAGTTATAGTGTAAGTCCACTGTTCTGAGACTGATCTGCAAATATACAGAGCTGAGTATATTTTTTTTGGCTTGATAATTGTACTATATTAGTGGTTGCTCAGATCTCTGCTGAAACTGTCTTCCCATCCCCATTTTCTGCCTTGTCTTCAGCTGATATAACTGGTTTTATAGCTTGTGTGTTACCTAACTCAAGGTTCCCTTAATTTGACCTGTTAATAACAGCCTGCATTTAAATTGGAACCTGTGTTCTGAGAGACAGCCTTACAAGACTATCTGCAAATATACAGAGCTGAGTATATTTTTCTTTATTATAGAGCTTAATTGTTGCTTAGATATCTGTTGTCTCACTGTTCTGAGAGTGATCTGCAAATATACAGAGCTGAGTATATTTTTTTGGCTTAATAATTGTACTATATTAGTGGTTGCTCAGATCTCTGCTGAAACTGTCTTCCCCACCCACTCTCCCTGTTTTTGGTTTGTAGTTTAAATTTGATGGCTTTTGCAGTGCCCACCCAACTGTAGATGTGATCTAGGACACTCCCCCAGTCCCATCTCTTTACTGCATTCTACCTAATAAACCCTTTCTGCAGTTGCTTTTAGTCCTTTTTAATTTAATTGCATTTTTTAAACTGTGCTTGGTCTAATATTGCTACATACTGAAGTGTGCTACCTTGCACTGCATGTGAATTGTTTTTACTACTATTTTTGCTACTTTTCTGTAAAAAAAAAAAAAAAAAACTGTAAGCCTGTTTCCTACCTTTCCTGTAACTAGTGTTCCAGATACAGATTTGCTGTATACAGGACTGTTTGTAAGCTTCTGAGCCCCCCAACCTTTCTGTGTTGGAGGGAAGCATTCTAGCTTATCAGTGGGAGTGGTAAGCATTAGGTAACCTGTCTACCACATAAGGAGTGGTTCTGGCCCAGAATTTGTAGTTATTGGCCATTTGGGCAATCTTCCATATCTCTCAACTTTCTGATTTGAAAGCCTGCATTTGCACTTGTTTCTGTCCTGTAACTCATCTAGTGCAGGTACTGATTCTTAGTTTTAGCACTTAAATTTGCTTATTCATGCTCAGCACTTGTTCAGAACTTGTATGCACTAAATAAGCTACTAATTACTATAGCACTCAATCTTCCTCATTACCTAGAGGAAAACAATTTTTGTACTTACTTTTCTCACTTGCTTAGAGAAAAACAGCTCTTGTACTCACTTTCCTCACTTATCTAGAGGAAAATAGTTTTTTTATTCAAGCATGTCCAAGGGTCAGCTCCAAGTGTTCTCCCCTGTTTATCTGATGAATCTGGGCATATTGAGGCAATGTAGTAATTGCCTTGTGTACACAGACAACCCTCTCCTTCTATCACCCAACACTACAACCTGTGAGAGATGCACTTATCTAACCAAACTGGAGGTAAAGATCTCTCCAACCAAGACTGAACCTGACAGTCATGAAGAGAAGGTAAACATTTGCACCACACCACACTCATCACATAGTCTCACTATGTCTAAACCACCAAAATCCACACATAGAAACTCAAAAACATTTGCGGAGGCTCTCAATAATAATCTGCTTAAGCAACAGAGAGCTCCAAAGCAGAAACACAAGCAACCTCCATCCCCCAACACAACCCAAATGACACATAGCCCACAGACTCAGTGTGCCACACAAACACAGCCAATAAGGCAAAACAACATACCTAACACACTAGTCATAGGTGACTATAGTCAGGCACACTGATGTCCCACTCACCAGGCTAAACAAGGAGAAGGCTACTGTCAGCTGCTTGTCTGCTGCCAGGATCCGCCACATAACCCACGTACTCAGGTCACTCCATAACAAGTAGAAATAGCCAAAAACACAGCATCCATGGGATCGGACAACATCCCAGGCTGCGTTTTACACAAACTTCAGAATGAACTGGCTCCCCACTTAAGCACCATGTTCAATAATAGCCTCGCATCAGGCTTCGTGCCCACTGAATGGCGCACAGCAACAGTTACCCCACTCCACAAAGGGGGAGCCACCACTGATCCCGAGAACTATAGACCTATTAGCTTGATGAGCCTGATCTGCAAGGCCATGGAATGTATCATCATGGAACTCATAAACATTGGTAACCTCCAAACTCTGGATCCCACCCAGTTCGGGTTTGTGAAAGGTAAATCATGCCTCCTGAACCTGATCAACTTCTTTGAGGCCGTCACCAAAGCCGTAGATGAGGGTAAGGTGGTTCACACAGCCTATCTTGACCTCACCAAGGCTTTTGACACCATCCCCCATTCTGGAATTATAGCTAAACTCAATAAACTAGGCATAAATCCCTACATCACAAGATGGGTTGCCAACTGGCTCACTGACAGAACCCTCACTGTAAAAGTTGCAGACTCCAAATCTGACATCAAACCAGTGACAAGTGGAGTACCACAGGGTTCTGTCCTGGGACTGCTCCTGTTTGGTATCTACTTCTCTGAAATACAGGCTAACACAGAAGGCCTCTGGCTAGTGAAGATCGCAGATGACTGCAAACTAGGAGCCATAGTCAAGTGCCCAAATGATGCGAACATCCTACAGAAGGGCCTCTCTGAGACAGATGCCTGGTGTCAGAGCCATGGCCTCAAGCTCAATGCCAAAAAGTGCAGTGTCATCCCCTTTGGTAAAAACTCTGTACCCATGAACTACCACATAGGCAGCAATCTACTTAACTCTGAATGCATGATAAGAGACCTTGGGACCCAGGTGGACAGTAGTCTCTCCTTTGATAGTCACATCGCCACAGTAGTCAGGAAGTCCTTTTACATGGCACACCTCATCATTAAAGGGTTCTCATCCAGGAAAAAAGAGGTCATCATTCCCCTCTACTCGACACTCATTAGACTCATTATAGAGTACAATGCCCCTTTTGGAATGTATCTCACAAGACATCTGCAGCAGATGGAAAGGCCACAGAAGTACCTCACAAAGAGGATTACTGGACTCAAACAAATGCCCTACACTGACCACCTCAAAAAAATCCTGCTTTACTCCGTAGCGTATCACCTACTCCGAGGTGATCTCTGCCTAACATATAAAGCTGTGTCAACCCCAGAGCTGTTGGGCATGCTACACTTAAAGAAATCCCAATCCCTTCGAGCTGCACGCTCTAGGGACCTAAACCTTGTCACCACAATAAACAGGACATGCTGGAGGGATAGATTCCTATCCCAGAGACTTCCCATACTCTGGAACAGGCTACCCATCTATGTCAAGCAAAGTTCTTTATTAGCACTCTTTAAGAAAAATCTTGATGAGTGGAAGGGAAATAGGAAATACAACCTGGGGATCACTTCTGTGTCTCTGATCGACAGTGGCACAGGAAAATAACTTTCTTGGGTGGCGTCAGCCAGGGAACCTTGTTGGCTAGGCTTACGTAGGCCCTTGGGCCGATAGCCTAGTACCTACCTATGAACCTATAGGGGAGTAAGGCCAGGGATAAATTTACTGTTCCCATCCATTTGTCTAAGTTAAACTTGAAGATTGTGAGGGATTTGCTTTGCTTTACAAAAAGTGGGAGCTTGTTCCAGAGGTGAGGAGCTTTTTGGAAGAGGTATCTTTCATGTCAACAAGCCTTATTTATGTTGCAATATAAATTTAAGCCCCTTGATCTTTATGTTTGTTGGTACCAGTTTTGTGGATCTATATAACAGATCAAGCAGGACTAAGTCATTTAGAGATTTGTAGGCCAGGCATAGACTGATTTTTAGCAGTCAATGAAATGATTTGGAGATTTTTTTTCTTATACAGTTTGTTGATGTGGGAGTTCCACCTCATGGGTTAAGTTTTAAACTTGCTATTGTGATTATTTTAGATGGGAACATATCTTTCAATATATTTATTTAAGAGGAAATAAAAGTCAGAGGAGCAGGCAGCAACCTTGGGTACAAGGTCTGTTACCGAGTTATACTATTTGTGATTTTCAATATAATTAGTAGTATTAAGTAATTATTTTGGAGCAATTCATGAATATAGAGGATTTGTCAGGAGCTGTAAAGCAGGTTTTCAGAGTGAAAGTCACCATGATATGATCATAGTTGATTAAAGAGGGGTTAACTATCCTATGTGGATTGTCTGAAATCACTGTCACTTTATGTTGTTTCATACAGACTACTCAGAGGTTATTTCTGCCTTGCATATAAGACAATCCTTGACCCTGGTTTATTGGAAATTCTGCATATCCACAAGTCAAATGGTACATGGGTTACTTGATCTAAAGATCTTAACCTGGTATGTGACATTAATAAAACCCGATGGAGGGACATATTTGTCTCCCAGAGGTTACCACACATCTTTGGAACAGACTCCAACTTCATGTCAAACATTACATCTCATTGGCCCTCTTCAAATGCAATCTGGACAATTGGATGGGTAACCATAAATTTACCCTGGGGGTTCAACATGTGTCCCTCTTGGACATGGGCATTAGGTGCTGATCATTGAAATAAGGGTAGAACTTGGCTAGGCTTGTAAGGGGATAGGGCCATTAGCCTAGTAGCTTCTTATGATCTGAAACTAGGTATAAATGCTACGTCACAAGATGGGTTGCAAATTGGCTCACTGACAGAACCCACACTGTAAAAGTTGCAGACTCCAAATCTGACTTCAAGCCGGTGACAAGTGGAGTACCACAGGGTTTAGTCCTGGAACCCCTCCTGTTTGGTAACTACTTCTCTGAAGTATAGGCTAACACAGAAGGCTTTTGGCTAATGAAGTTCACAGATGACTGCAAACTAGGAGCCATAGTCGAGTCCCCAAATGATGTGGACATCCTACAGAAGGGCCTCACTGAGACAGATTCCTGGTGTCAGAGGCATAGCCTTAAGCTCCATGCCAAAAAGTGCATTGTCATCCCCTTTGGTAAAAACTCTGTACCAATGAACTACCACATAAATGGCAGTCTACTTAATGCCGAATGTGCGATAAGAGACCTTGGGACTCAGGTGGACAATAGTCTCTCCTTTGATAATCATATCACCACAGTAGTCAGGAAATCCTTCTATGTGACACACCTCATCACAAAAGGGTTCTCATCCAGGAAAAAAGAGGTCATTGTTCCCCTTTACTCTGCACACATTAGACCCATTATAGAGTACAACACCCCTTTTGGAATGTACCTCACAAGACATCTGCAGCAGCTGGAAAGGCTACAGAAATACCTCACAAAGAGGATTACTGGCCTCAAACAGATGCCCTACACTGACTGTCTCAAAAAACTCAAGCTTTACTCTATAGCATATTGCCTACTCTGATGAGATCTCTGCCTAACATATAAAGCTATGTTAAATCCAGAGCTGTTGGACACGCTACACCTAAAGAAATCCCAATCTCTCTGAGCTACATGCTCTAGGGACCTAAGCCTTGTCACCACAATAAACAGAACATGCTGGATGGATAGATTCCTGTCCCAGAGAATTTCCATACTCTGGAACAAGCTACCTATCTATGTCAGGCAAAGTTCCCCATTAGCACTCTTCAAGAAAAATCTTGATGAGTGGATGGTAAATAGGAAATACACCCCGGGGATCGCTTCTGTGGCTCTGCTCAACAGGGGCACAGGAAATGAACTTTCTTGGGTGGCATAAGCCAGGGAACCTTGTTGGCTAGGCTTACTTAGGCCCTTGGGCTGATAGCCTAGTACCTACCTATGAACCTATGAACCTATGATTAACAAGTGAGACGGGGAAATTTATGGAAACATTTATAAGGCAAGATACAGAATATTAACATGCTGGTGGGCAGGAGGCAGTTTGATCATGTGCATTGTCATTTAAGTCCAGAAATCTCTGGGCATGTTTGTTGTTGGTAGTATACGTATTCAGTTCATGTGTAGATAACTGAATTCACCCATATGAAAAGTATTTGGTCCCATAGTGAATTTGTCTGACTGGTTAATGTATTCTGTTTGTGCTGAAGGACTCATAATTGATGGTTTCATAACTGGCTTTAATGTGTCAGTTAATTTTATTTATTTTTAACTAGAACTTCTAGTAACTGCAGATTTGTCTCATGCAGAATCTAAAAGGAGATAATGGGGATAGGATTATAAATTATTTACATTTGCAAGTGGATCTGACTGCATTTTAAGTATTAGACATGGAATAGAAATATTATTATGGCAATGGATCTGAGTTTATGCAGTTATATACCTGATGCTGTCTTTGAGTGCAAGGAATGCCTCAAGTTCAGAGAGTTTGTTGTTTTAGCTTCTGGCATTTAGCAGTGCTACCTTGATATTAGCTGGATTGGAATCTACTATGTTGGGGTTTCCATCATGTGAGATATGCCATAAAATCACACAATGCACAAATCAAAATAACTGCAGTAGAAACACACAAGTAGCTCGCCAAGTAGTCCAATAAGATTAGCTTAATCCAGGACATGGACCACAAATAACCACTCTGGAAGTATTATCCAAACAATTTAATAAAGCACTTTTCATCTCTAGACATACAAAGACTTTTTCAGGTAAACATTCCACCATAAAATCTTACTTTAAATACTCCCATACATATGCATGTGACAAACTTCAGCCAATGAAACATCCTGTTTCCTACTAATACTAATCCAAATGATGTTTAAAAATGTTGTTAAAACTCCCCATTTTTTTGTTTTTTATGCAATTCCAACTACATACTAAGACCACGTAATTATGTAAAATCGCAAAATGGTGGTAGCAAAATGTTTGTCCTGCATGCCAAATCGGCAGAGAGAGAGTCAAAAGTCATCTGTAGCAAAGAAGGGTGTCTGTTGACCATTTCATCCAATACAGACACATGGGTCCACCTAGAATGACATCAGTTTACTTGCCAATTAATGAAGCATCTTATTTTATCCTTGAATAAAAGCATATTTGTGAAGGCAGACAAGTACTCAGTGCGAGGATCTTGTTCTGTTGTAGAGCTTGTTGGTGTTACTCTGCTTCACACTCAGGGTGGAAAGCCTGATATTTACTCCCGTATGATGAACTACAAGATCAAAACTGTATCAGTGGTAGTGGTTTACGGACCTTAGAGCCCTAGCAACATTCCTAATCCTAGCAACAGAGAGACAGCTGTCATACTGTGTTTTGCCAACTTGATTTGTGCAGTGTCTGTGTGTCTTAACGTAGAGGTAGTAATCACTAAGACAATTATATGACGTGTTACAGGCTTGTGGGATATGAAGGGGTCAGGACTTGAAGTATAGATGACTCCCAGTAGCAGAAGGCATGGGGGCAGGTGAGGGTATGGTATTGCTATTTTGGCTGGAGTAAGATAATAGAGTTTCTAGTAGGTTTCAAGGGCTTTAACAAGGATCTCTTCGCTACCTCAGTATATGCAGGAGTGATGCTGTGGTGTTCTGTTACTATAACGTTGTTACTTTGCTGTTTACTAGCCATGGGTGGGATGAAGAGACTAGATCCCAGTTTAGATAAATGACTGCTTCTGTTGTAGGTGAAATTGTCTGGTGTAAAAAGACATGGGTTGTCAAAAAACATGAGGCGGTTGTTAAACTGCCTTAGAAAATCTAGGGTTAGTAAACACACTAAGGATGAGGTTAAAGCAGGCTGGGACTCCATGCTGAAAGTATTGTTTTATGTCAAATATTAGCAGAGATAATATTTAATAGAATGCACACAAAGTATAGATCTAAAATCAGTGCATAACGTTGAAGCTTGAGTACAAACAATAAGCAATCAGCGAGTCACAAGAACAACAGATGCCGATTTTGAGTGACATTTTTTATGAGGATAATTGGAAGCACTTGTAGTTGGAAGACAATGAGATGAAAAATTAATTTAGTATACCGGAAATACCTTCACAAAATGATACTTAAGTGATTAAATAAAACTACCTATGAAACAGGAGTGAGAGGGAATATTGTGATCACATTAACATAGGGAATGAGTACCTAAAGACCCACTGGGTTTAAGAATACAACTAGAATGGAGGTGGAGAGTTAGAAAAACATTTTACACTTTAGTCTATCGTGTGGCTCTATGGAAGAGGCTGTTCAAGTGAGCAGTGTCAAGAAAACCTTGAAGTGGTTTTCTTTCTATTAAAAATACAAGGGTCTTCTCCTTTGACAGCTCAAAGGTAAGTAACCACTTCGGATTCCTATGATTCACCAAGAGAATGAGCTTTTTTTTCTGTACTAACTGGAACGTTTGAAATACAGGGGAAAAGATCTTTAAATAACATGCTACATAACTGCAATCAAAAAAGGAAATATGAGGACTAGAAACAATGAAATCTGACTTTCCCCCACAGCAGCCTATTAAATAGCAGAGGCTGTTTAAGTAAATTAGAGAGCAATATTCAACAAGTAAAAATCCTACTTGATGCCAACTTTTGTTCCTTGTCCCTTAATACCTGAATATTTCGCAGTTATTCTGCTTCCTTTTAAGTTGTCTGTTCTATCTCTCACCCAAGAATTTTCAGGAACAAACACAGCTCCTCATGTTGTCACATAACCTTTGCTCCAAACCTTCACTCACCAAAAACATCTTAGTTATCAAGCAATACAATCCTAACTCATCATAAGACCTATACAAACCATCTCCACTCACAAAACCTTTCACATTTCATCCACCCTCACTTCTCACAAACCTTTCACATTTCATCCACCCTCACTTCTCACAAACCTTTCACATTTCATTCATCCTCACTTCTCACAAACCTTTCACATTTCATTCACCCTCACTTCTCACAAACCTTTAACATTTCATCCACCTTCCCTTCTCACAAACCTTTCACTTTTCATTCACCCTCACTTCTCACAAACATTTCACATTTCATCCACCCTCCCTTCTCACAAACCTTTCACTTTTCATTCATCCTCACTTCTCACAAACATTTCACATCTCATCCACTCTCACTTCTCACAAAACCTTTCACTTTTCATTCACCCTCACTTCTCACAAACTTTTCACATTTCATCCACCCTCACTTCTCACAAGCCTTTCACATTTCATTCACCCTCACTTCTCACAAACATTTCACATTTCATCCACTCTCACTTCTCACAAAACCTTTCACTTTTCATTCACCCTCACTTCTCACAAACTTTTCACATTTCATCCACCCCCACTTCTCCCAAGCCTTTCACATTTCATTCACCCTCACTTCTCACAAACTTTTCACATTTCATCCACCCTCACTTCTCACAAGCCTTTCACATTTCATTCACCCTCACTTCTCACAAACTTTTCACATTTCATCCACCCTCACTTCTCACAAGCCTTTCACATTTCATTCACCCTCATTTCTCACAAACCTTTCACATTTCATCCACCCTCACTTCTCACAAAGCATTTTCCATTTCCTCCCTTCTCCTCATACCTCATATATCCATTTACTCATCTCTTTTATCCTCTATGGTCATTGTACAACTCTTAGTATTACTTCCCCTAATCCTACTTGCAAACTTAACCTCATTGTATACATAGCTTCTCTGTCACTATCTCCCAACTCCAAACCAGTATGACAAAAACACATTTTACACTCATAAAATCAGTGCTAACCAATACGACATCATGGCACATGCTTTTGTTAAACAAGAAATATCTTTATTGAATTATCAGTTCTGACATAGGCAATCATGCATTTATATAAATGAAAACAAACCGACTGACATATTTTCTGTTGCAAACATTATACATCAAATATAATCTCTACAGTCATTGTCCAGCTAACATTCTACAGCTCATTCAATTCCTGCTTCCCTTAAACCTCATTCCTCCTCCAAAACATTATTCTGCATATATTGTTCCCACAATTCCCATTTCTTCTATTCAATTTGGTCCTAAACTTTTCTAAAAATCCCATTTCCAATTATTTTATCTATATTACTATATTCATTACTTCTAGTATAGTTGGCTTAGATTTTGACTTCTATTTTCTAATAATTGCTTTTTTTGATAGACACCAGAATTAAACTCAGCAAGGCCTTATTATGTCTAGGAAATTATGATTCTGTAACACAGCTAAGAAAATCATTTCCTGGGCTACAACAATTTTCTCGCCCAGTATTTTTGAAAGAGTAGTCTGCAGGGAACTTGTAAAGTCTGCCAACTCATTATGCTCCCAAAAATATGTTCCCAGTTATCTCTTTTTTCTCCATCACAATGCCAACATTTGCAATCTAACTGATGAAAAATTCTTTGGACTCTGCTTGGGGTATAAAAATGCCTATGCAAACACTTCCAAATAAAGATCCTAAATCTTCTAGAATTTGTTGCATATTTGGGTGCCAAACATATAACATCCCATTGTTGGCTTGTAAATTCCTTATCTAATTGCTCTTCTCAATCCTTTCTAACCTCCTTTGATTGATTCCTATAGTTATCATGCAATATTTTATATGCCTTACCAATTATCCCTTTATTAACAGCAGCTTTTGTTTTAGATTCTACTAAAATCTCTACTAGTATTTGCCTTTCCTCATCATCCATTTCCACTTTGAATTATAGCTTTCTACCTGTGCTATGTATAGGCACCTTAACTGTATAGTTCTGAAATACCCCTTCAAATCAGGCAATCCTAAACCACCTTGTTCTGCTGGAAGGATCAGCTTATCCCAGATGACTCTTCACCTCTTCCACTCCCAGATAAAATCGTTCATGTCTTTTATTAATTGCTATTCACAGCTTTTCCTCTGGTTCATAAAAATATACCTGACACGTGTATAAAATTAAAGGGGCTAAAAACATGTTCACTGTTTGCTGTCCATATCCATAAAACAGACATTCTAGTTTCTCTGTTTTTTTTAATAACCCTTTGTTTAATCTCTTTCTGCATATCTTTAGCTGTAAAAACAGAATCTTCTTTAACCCATACTACTAAGAACTTCATTTTATTACATCCCCATGGGTATTGCTGAACCAATTCATGTGTGGATACATAGTTAACAGTTATTGCCCATGTTTTATCTTCATTAATGATGTGTCCTGCAAACATGTGAAACTGTCTCAGAATGTTCCACAGCACTGAAATCCATTTCTGGTTTTATCAGGTACACACTAATATCATCTGCAAATAAAGCCAACTTTTGTTGGTTGCATACCAGTTATATACTTCTATTTCTGAAACCATTATTTTCTTTGCAATGGTTATAAATACAATGCAAATAACAAAGGAGAGAGAGGACACCCCTGCCTGGTTCCTCTGCTCAAACAGAAATTATTAGAGATGACCCCCCCACACACACACACACTTTAGTTTTCACCTCTGATCCCTCATATATCCTCCTAATCAACCTTCTAATTTTATTAGGGAATACAGATGCTTCCATTGTGGTTCCTATCAGAATGACGAAAAATCAAAATCTCGAAAGCTTGGATGAGCAAAAATGCAGGTAATTGAAATCGATATTGTGAGATCATGGTACAGTGAAGATCGGAAAATATTCCCTTTCCTCACTGTAGTGCGATCTCGGAGTTGGAATATATTTTTAGTGGGGGTGGGGGACACAGCCCCCCACAATAGCAATTTTGATTACCTGTATTTTTGCTCATCCGAGCGTTTGATATTTTGATTTTTTGTCTATGCAATATATACTCTTCCATTGCCCTACTCATAAAATTCCCAGCTTACTTTGTCAAATGCTTTCTCTGCATCAAGACCCACCATCAATAGTGGTATTTTCTTACATTCTGCTTCCCTCGGGATCATTTATTTATTTAACATTTCTTTACTGGGAAAGGCCCTGCAAGAAATGCTCCAGTTGCATGTCTTTGTCAATGTAATCATCATTGTTGTATTAATGTTGTCAAATGTTTTACTCTGTGTAAGAAACTTCTCTGTGTGGAAGATTTTCAGTCCATATATTTCTAGTTAATCACAGTATATAATCAGATCAGACAATAGTAGTAGAAGTAGCGAACGTAAACTCGTCAAGTCAAAAAGTAATAATAGAAACCATATAATTCTACAGCATTACTAAGTATTCGAAAGTAATCCAAGCAAGGCAGGCAGTCTGTTTCCAGTCAAAAATCCTTAGTACACAGACAAGCAATCCAAGTAAAACAAAAATAGAGTAATAATTTCCTCACAAGCTTTCTAAATATATATATATACTTTTTATCAGGCATGGGAGTGGTTTATTGTGCTGCAAAACAAAGTGTTATTGGTACACATGTTAAATTCACATCCCTTCCCCCATCCGTGTGACATTCGAGCTGGTCCTGCCCTAACTAGTAGCTGTCATAATAATATATAGCCCTAATGCACTTTAATGGTACATCTTATTTAACCAAATTATTAAGTAGATTATTAAGTCTGTGATTTTATATACAAGGCAATATACTACATGGCTGGAAATATATAAACCTTAGTTCATTTTGCGATCAAAAATTATATATAAATATATACATATACATTTTACATGTAAAAATCAGTTTCTATTTTCATAACCTATTGTTAACAAAGATCGCTTTCGTCCTTCTAGACTTCTTCAGGTCTGTGTACAAGAACCCTAAAAACCTATATAATTGTATAATTAGTTAGTATTGTTATTACCATCATTTTGAATAAAGTTGAAAATATATATATATATATATATATATATATATATATATATATATATATGATGGAAACAAAATATACACTTAAATTTCAAATGATTTAAAATGGTATTTAAAACCAATTTGTAGAAAAAAATAAAATAAAATACAATTAGTCATGTAAACAATGTGGCAATTTTCTAAGTTCCAGTGCACTTTTAATTGAACAGTAGTAGTTTAGTCCAGGCTTTCTAAAAGAGTTTAGCTTTAATTACCACATAAGTTCATGTTTCTCCAGAATATTCTGGATGTCTCCTTCAAGATCACCCATGTCTATGCAATCCAGGATCTGGAACTTAAAACCCTGTGTGTCTTTTATGAAGAGAAAGGTGTTTGGCTAGTGCATTATTTTTACATCCAGAGCAGATTTCTGACAGATGACATGAAATCCTTCGCTTGAGTTTATTTACAGTCTTACCCACATAGAATGCATCACATTCATTGCACTGAGCCCTGTCTACAGGACGAATTACAGGACTACCAGGACAACCGGGACCACAGAAAATCCAGCTACCAGGAGCAGCAACACCATCACAGAGACCGGTTTCTTCAGGAAGACCAATATCGACAGCACAGACATCAACCACCACACCAATACCAAAGCCAGCACCAGTACCAGAACAAGAACGACGACCACCACCAGAGCCCCAGAGCTTGTTCCTCTTACCAGGTCCCCCCATACCACAGCCACAGCGAGGAATACTACTACAACCCACCGAGATTCCAGAAAGCAGAGGAGGAATTCCAGAGGTCTTATAATCTATCCACAAACTCCCAGGGAGACAGGAGAACCAAACAGTGGACAGGTGTGAGGGAAATACAATACCTGGGAAATCCCGACTGGAACCCCGACTACAACCCAGGTCCCAGGCTCAGACAGAGGAAACAGCCGCAATAACAGGTACAATAACAACAACAACAGGTACCACAATGACAGGTGCTCCACTTATCTGGAACCACTCTGTTAAAGCACTGACTGAAGAGGAAAAAAGTGTGCTGTCCAAAGGACTTACTTTTGTACCAAGCTGCAGGAGTGAGGTTGCACAAGTACTGATAGACCTTAAAATGTTTGTGAGGAAGCTCAACTTAAGGGTACAGTTTCACGGCAAAAGTAATGACACTAAAAATAAGCCTATTGATGAAACTATAAAAAGGCCTAGCAGCTATTGTCCACCACTACATTAAACACTAGCTGCTTTCGAAGTGAAATGTGAGATGGATATCAGGAAACTGCTTAAAAAACCTCCAAAGAAAAAACTTTATAACTTAACACAGGGAGAAAGAAAAGCATTGCTTTGGCTAGGCAATAATAAATCCAGGCGTGTAATGAAGGCAGACAAGGGAGGAGGTATACTTGTGACTGATACCACTAGCTACAACCAAAAGATAGAAAACATGCTGGAGGATAACAGATTTTATGAGTTATTTACTATGGATGACATAAAAAGAGCATATGATTTATGGAACACTAATCTCACCACATTATGGGAAGAAAAATTTATCACTGAAAATCTTTATAATTATTTATGGAGCCCATGCCCACGTTTACCTTACTTTTTTGGAATACCAAAGCCACACAAGAACAGAGAAGACCCACCTTATAGACCGGTGGTAGCAAGTGGAGGTTCCCTTACTGAAGCCACAGCCATTTACCTTGATTATTTGCTGAAACCTCTAGCAGAAAAGAATAAGTCATACATAAGAGATTCAATGGATTTTTTGAAGAAAATAAAAAACATTACAGTGGAAGCTGACAGTATTTTGGTAACTATTGATGTGGAATCCTTATCAACAGTGCTCCCTCACAATTACTGTATAACAGCAGCTATGGAGTCTTTTAAGAAACATAATCAGGGTACACAGGCACAACTGCAAAAGTTAAGCAAGCTCATTAATCTTGTACTGGACTTCAATTTCTTTACTTTCAATGGCAAACACTACAAACAAAAAACTGGTATAGCAATGGGGGCTGCCATGGCTCCCAGCATAGCTAACATAGCCCTGGGTAAATGGGAGGAGGACTTTGTGTTAAACAACCCAGACTACATGCAGCATATCACATGCTATTTACATTTTATTGACAATGTCTTTATTGTGTGGGAAGGTGACACCTTGCAGCTTGGAGATTTTATCACTTACCTCAATCAAACAACCCCCTTCCTGAAGTTTACCTCTTCCCATAGCTGTACTTCAACCACTTTCTTAGATATGCAGATTTCCAAGGACAAGAACAATAACAGAATCACCACTGATCTATTCAGAAAACCAACGAGGGTTAACTTATTACTCCACAGTAAAAGTCTACATCCTACAAAAAACAAATATAATGTAGTGAAATCCCAAGGCTATAGATTAGCTCGAATTACCACAGAGATGGAAACATTTTTGAGAAACCTGAACAACTTAGAGAATGATTTTCTAGTGAGAGGCTATGAAAGTCAGATGTTAAAAAACATCTTGGAACCCATTATAGAACGGAAAAGGACTGAAGCACCTTCACTCAACCTCCCCAGTAGAAAAATGTTAAGTAATTCCACAGAGAATAACAAATGCAAAAATAGCTGCATCCTGACATACACTTTGGATAATCACAGTATCAAAAATATTATTGAAGAAAACTGGGACATTGTCACAGGAAACCCTTTTCTGATTAACATCTTAGGTGAAGCCCCATCATTTGTTTATAGGAAGGCCAGGAATATTAGAAGTTTTGTTGAATTTAAACCTAGACCATGTGAGAAAAGCACTAAAAGATGTGAAACTAATTGTACATTTTGTATATTTATACAGCAAGGTGATAGTTTTTATTGCCCTTATTTAAAGAAGATCATTAAAACCAGTGCAGGGGGCGACTGTAACACTAAAAAAGTAATTTACAGGGCACAGTGCAATGAATGTGATGCATTCTATGTGGGCAAGACTGTAAATAAACTCAAGCGAAGGATTTCATGTCATCTGTCAGAAATCCGCTCTGGATGTAAAAATAATGCACTAGCCAAACACCTTTCTCTTCATAAAAGACACACAGGTTTTAAGTTCCAGATCCTGGATCGCATAGACATGGGTGATCCTGAAGGAGACATCCCGAATATTCTGGAGAAACATGAACTCATGTGACAATTAAAGCTGAACTCTTTTAGGAAGCCTGGACTAAACTACTACTGTTCAATTAAAAGTGCACTGGAACTTAGAAAATTGCCACATTGTTTACATGACTAATTGTATTTTATTTTATTTTTTTCTACAAATTGGTTTTAAATACCATTTTAAATCATTTGAAATTTAAGTGTATATTTTGTTTCCATCATCATACATATATATATATATATATATATATATATATATATATATATATATATATATATATATTTTTTTTTTCAACTTTATTCAAAATGATGGTAATAACAATACTAACTAATTATACAATTATATAGGTTTTTAGGGTTCTTGTACACAGACCTGAAGAAGTCTAGAAGGACGAAAGCGATCCTTGTTAACAACAGGTTATGAAAATAGAAACTGATTTTTACATGCAAAATGTATATGTATATATTTATATATAATTTTTGATCGCAAAATCAACTAAGGTTTATATATTTCCAGCCATGTAGTATATTGCCTTGTATATAAAATCACAGACTTAATAATCTACTTAATAATTTGGTTAAATAAGATGTACCATTAAAGTACATTAGGGCTATATATTATTATGACAGCTACTAGTTAGGGCAGGACCAGCTCGAATGTCACACGGATGGGGGAAGGAATGTGAATTTAACATGTGTACCAATAACACTTTGTTTTACAGCACAATAAACCACTCCCATGCCTGATAAAAAGTATATATATATTTAGAAAGCTTGTGAGGAAATTATTACTCTATTTTTGTTTTACTTGGATCGCTTGTCTGTGTACTTAATAAAGGATTTTCGACTGGAAACAGACTGCCTGCCTTGCTTGGATTACTTTCGAATACCTAGTAATGCTGTAGAATTATATATTTTCTATTATTACTTTTTGACTTGATGAGTTTACGTTCGCTACTTCTACTACTATTGTCTGATCTGATTATATACAGTGATTAACTAGAAAAATATGGACTGAAAATCTTCCACATAGAGAAGTTTCTTACACTGTTTTGTTTTTAGACCCACTACACTTTAGTGGGTTGTTTTGAGACTTTGGGGATACAACGGAGATTACTTGTTTTTTCAAATGGTTTACTCCCCTACACAAAACCAAATCTGTCCATATTTATCAGGTTTGACCTCACCTTTGCTATTCTTTAGCCATTATAGACATAAACACTTTATAATCATTGTTTAGAATCAAAATGGGCCTGTATGAAGCTGGATCTGATGGCTATTCACCATTTTTAGTTGTTACAGCCACCACAGATTTCTTCCAGGATGTTGTTTCTCCTTCATTTAAAAAAACTGATAAATAAAACTTTCCAGATATTTATCATTTTTTTCTTTCCTAGCTTCCAAACTTCCACAGGAGTATCATTTATTCCTGGGGACTTTTCCTGTAGATTGGTTATACATCACCATTTTTATCTCATCTCCTCCTATCCTAACTGTTAGCAATGGAGCCTCATTTACCTCTAACTTGGCATATTTAATTATTCCATAAACATTTTCATTTGTACTTTATCTTGATTTTCACATTTCTCTGCTTTATACAGAGTTTCATAAAATGTCAGAAATGCTTCTAATATCTCAACAGGATCTCTGCTTATTTTCCTTGTTATAAGCTTGGTAAAAATCCTTTCTACTTCCTATTGCCTGAGATATTCTACTAAAAGCTTTTGTGCTCTGGAGTTATTATAAAAAAAACAGTTGCTTAACAGCAGTCTTTATGAAGTCATGCATATTATCCAGGTAATCCCTTAGCACTCTGCACTTGTGCCTTTCTTTTGCTGTGAGATTTTTCCTATTCAGCTTTGTTAGGCCCTCTAAATAACACTTCTTACTTCTTAGCAATATATATTTTTATTTTATTTCTACCTTATTTTTAAACTCCATTTTCATTTTATACCACTCCCTAGCTATACTTTCAGAAGAAATGTCTATCTTCCCTAACTCGCAAATACTTTCCACTACATTCCTTAAATTCCTCTCTGTTTATTGGATGGAGGGGGGAGCGCCAATGTCTCATTTTTATTTCATTACCCTGTGTTTTTAGTTACTATTGGCATGCTATCTGAAATAGTTATTGGATGTATATCAAAACTTTCAATTAAATGCACATGCTCCTGTAAAATATAATTCTGTCTAGCCTAGTTTTTGTACGTTAGGGAATAATATGTAAATTCTCCCCAAGCTCCTACTACTGAATTCATAACTTCCAAACCAAATATTTGCAGATTTTTTTTCCCAGAAATGTACCCTTTTTTCTTACATTTTCCCTTCTGGGCCCCCCCCCCCCCGATACACCCTCACTGCTGCAAATCAAATTCCATTCCTGAAGCTCCATTGTATTAGTTTTAGGTACAATATAAGTACATGCCAGCATAATCCTCCTCCCCTTCCCAGTAGCTCCTTACTACTATAATCTATTACTACTGGAGCTCCTCAAGCAATTAATATAAGTATTCCCCTTTTCCTTTCTCCCATATATTCTACTGAATAACCATACTGTAATCGTTTCTTTATCAAATTTACATGCCAGTTCTTTCTAAATATGTCTCCTGTAGCATAGCTATTTGCACTCTGCATTTATTAATATAGTTCATTACACTTCCTTTTTTGTATATACCTATGAGACCACTCACATTCAAAGATAATGTAGAGTTGCCATTATGATAAGAAGTTATTATCCCAACCTGTTATGTATAACAGCTTTTCCAATGTCTTGTTTCAACTTTGGTGTGACATGCATACATTAATATTTGGCAGGTTGATCTGTTACACAGTTGTTTACTGTCATATCCATTTGAACCTACATCACATCTTACAATACCTTTTGTTTTAATGAAAACTCTCAAACAAAGAAAAAACAAGCACACACCCTGAGCACCTCATGAACCTATTAACTTAATACAAATACACAAAACTATGTACATCTTTAAATAAAGAAGTTTAATGTTCCTATTCGGAACAATTGTCCTAGGTTGACAGCTACATTCACAGGTTTTAATTAACCTATAATAACAGTTATCTATGCTAAGATGCATGTTATAGCCTGTGCTTTAACTTACACTAAGTGCTGTCTGTTTTTATCTTATCTTTATTCCTTCCACAGATGTAAACAATATCTTGAATGATTTCAGAAAACATAATCTTTCAGCCACTGAAATAAAAACATATTTTGTTTTTATTGCCCTTATCAGCTTGTCTCCATAGAAGCAAGATAACTAGACACACAGTTGCCTTCAGCTACAAGCTTTACATGTTGCACTATGAACATTTGTTACTAAAGGAAAACTTTTCATTACATTCAATGTTCTTTTATTCACTTGCTTCCCATTAAAACTTGTTAGATCAAGCCAAGGGCCTTAATCCAGGCATTCCCTTATGCAAAAGTAAGAAAAAGCATAACAGTTTACTTATATCATGCTCCTTTGTCCAGGATTTCTTCTCTTTTTACATTGTTGTGCTTACATTTCTTAAAACTGAAGAAGAAGAAAGAAAAAAGAAGGAAAGGGGTACCCAAATTTTAGTATCTCTATTATACACAAAATAACTGAAAAATATCTAAAAAACAGATTTACTATATAACATGCAGTGTGTGTCATGCTTTATAAAAATACTGTGAACAAAAATTGTTTTACTTACAGTTACCTCTTTCCTTCCTCTTTCTCTGTCCTTAATGTTCTTACAAACATTAATGACATGAAGTAGAGCATATGCTTTGGAGTCCCCTGCAAGTTTAACAAATTCAAATATGTCCAATATTTCCAGGTTTTCGTGTTCCCCCATATTTCACAAATGTGATTGATGCTTGTGATTCCACATTTATTCATTAATTTCCAAGTTGCTGGTTTTCTTCCTGTTGATCTCCAACTCCCAACTCCAGTCTCTGCTTCCTTTCCGATGTACTCCTGGTTCTTCTAGTCAATTTCTGTGCTTTTTCTGTCTCTCAAGCATTTTCATTTGGATCATTGGAAAAGGTTTCACTGGCAAAGTCTCTCTATCAGCTTTATTATCAGATAAATATAAAGTAGACTTCCCTTGCTCACATTTTGTTAGACAAACTTTTGTATTTCCTCCTTAGCATGCTCTTCATCAAAAACTGACTTTGACTGTCAAGGAAGAAAATATTTTGAAGATAGCTGAATATAGCAGCTTGAATCTCACAATGACTTCTCAACATTCTTTGATTGCTAGAATATCTGCCTGGTGTACAGTGAGTAATCATTTTTTCAGAAACACTATACTTTCTCCAACTTTAAGTGCATTGTCCTTCTGCCAGTTTGTCAGAATCAACTCTTTCTGCTGGTAGGATTGCATCTTTACTATTAGAGGTCTTGGCTGCTTTTTCATAACCAGGTTTGTGGCATATACATGATGTGCTCTTTCAATTAACTGGAATACAAGTCCAGTTGCTTATGTGTACATCCTAAAAATAATAATCTGTTCCTTTCAGTTTCTCTGGTAAAACAGAAAAATCTCAGGTTTTCCCTACATGCTCTGTCCTCTAATTCTACCATTTTTTAAAACATGTCATCTTAAGTAGTTTCATAATCAGCAAGCCTTTTCTTCATGTTGACCTCTGACTTTTTTAATGTTATCAGCTCATCTGAATACCTCTTTAAAGCTTCTTATATTTTTTCCAACCTTTTCTTATTTGAATTGATATACTCATTCACTGTTTTCTTTAATCAACTCTGAGCACATTTGACTTATTTTTTTTCCTGTAGATTACTGGAAGTCTTGACTTGGACCAAAGTGGAACTTGAACTGCTTTTTGCTGAATAGTTGCAGGATTCTTCCCAGCCAGTGTTTTCTCCTCACCTATTGTGGTTGAGTTTCTTTCAGGTTCTCTAAATTTCTTCTTTGCTGGAATCCAGGCAGTGCACATACTAGCCAGTAAATTAAATTTACCCAAAAAGACAAATTCACTGGCTCTCATTCCAGAGATTATTTTTTCACACTGGGAGAGTTGAAATTAAGCTGTTGCTCAGTGTGCAGCCATCTTGGAAGTCTTGCATCATGCAGACTTTGACCTCTATCAAAACATCTAGCTAAACAACAATGCCTTTGCTAACAAAAGGTGATTAAAGACATAAACTTAAATAGAAATATTATCCTCTCAACAAATACTTTATATTAAAATTGATACAAAATGGTGACATTGACCCAAGCCATGGTCCACCAAAACATACATAGGACTCACTTGCCACACAAAAAATACATAAATCTCCTTCTCTACTCAAATATCACAAGCAAGCTTGTATTCCTCAGTATGAACTTTAGAACCATATGCAACAAAATATTATATATCCATGCAAACATTGCCCTGTGCTCCCCAGATGTATTAGTCACTACAGAACCTTGGCTAAAATCAAATACAAAGGACAACAAAAATCTCTCACAAGGATGCAACATCATACAAATGGAGGAAAAAAAAACAAAAAGGCTGTAGGGGGTACCCATTTTCATAGAAATTCCCTTGCAATAACTCCCCATCCCAATCCCCATTCTGCAATTTATCACCACAGAAATTCTCATTTCTCAGCTAAGGCTAGACAGTAAAAAGTATATTTGTATAACAACATATAAACAGACCCAACCAATAACAATATTAACACTGTCAAAGAAGTCCTATGTTGGATGTCCACCAACATAAGTATGAGCAATCAGACTGGGACTGAAAACATCAACACTGGCTGGTAACTAATATGCTTAGCTATCCTGTTCTACACAATAATCCTATATAATTTCACTCAAACCATCAGTGTCCCAACTAGGCTTTAACAAAAGTACCAGAAGGGAATCTAAATAGGATTGGATTATCACCTCATCTTCAAACTGCACAACCACCAGTGGTTGCCTACCAGACACCATCAGTGACCTTCTTGCTACCTTAGTTATAAGGCAGTGAAACAATACCTACAACAATCACAATACAAACAGGTCAAACAACCACACTAACATCATCAACTAACAGCAATAACATTACCACCCAATTCAACAACCTCTTCATCCAGGCAGTTTTATCTCTTTTCAAAAATAATCCCTGTTCTACTCCCCCACAACCTACTCAGGTAAATGACTTGAATGCATTTTTCTCCTTAAAACCTGTCCCTGTTTTAAGTCTACAGAATCTAAAATGCCCAAGTCTAACTGTGGATGATCTTCCAGGTGGACAAATCAGAATGTCAGCAGACCCACAGGCCTACTTAGTCTCTATACTTATTATGAAGCATGCCCCAACCCCGTGGAAAAAATCATAAATCATACTCCTTAACTTCTGTGGATGGTGGGACGCCAGGCTGGCAACTCAACACCGTAAAACACCACTGCCAATCATGAGCAGACAGGTGATCTGCTATGGTGACCCCTACCTGGGAAAAAAACAAAAGAAGAAGATACTCCTTGACAAAGGTGGAAATTCAACAGAATTCTCTAAGTACAGATATATCACAATATTGTCTCCCTTAATAAAAATTCTAGAGAAATGTATTAACACACAGCTCCTCGAACACCTCACAGTAGTAACCTTTTCTTGCAGATCCAACACAGCTTTCATCTAAATCATAACACCACAAATGCGTTCTATATTTCAACATGCTCAGTCACCTTAGAAATGCAGGTCATTTAGTCTCATGTATATTTTTTGACTTATCTAAAGCATTTGACACTGTCTCTCATCCTAAACTATTATATGAAGTATCGTACCTAGAACACTCCCAGACTACACTATTCTACTTCAATAGCTAAATTAACAACAGACAATAGGCTGTTGTTAAGCTTTTCTTCTAGTTCCTGTATATGTCCCCAAAATACAAAACTCGGCCCTCCTCTATTCCCTCCAGTAGAGCTCTTTTGATTGTGTACCTTTAACTCTCACGGGTGTGGCTTGAGCCATTAAAAATGAAGTTATTAACTTACACTTCAAACAAATACTCATTGACAGAAGTCAAATATCAGTACAGTTATGTTTGCTATCATGTATGCTTCAAGATAAAATGTTCTGATATGTTGTGTGTAGCAAGGTTTTGGAATTATTAATGCAAATATGAACAGGCAATATCTGATGCCTAGAGGCGCAGTAGGAAGTAACTGCAGACATTCCTGGAGGCATCACTTGGCTGTAATGAGTTAATATATTTATAAACAAGCTCCTCTTATCTACTAAACAAGCTACCATTGGGCAATATGCCAATAACTCCACCCTCTGCCACTCTGCAACACGTCTTATAAAACTCCAAATAATCACCTGAGCTACCTTTTACATTGTTGAATCCTGGCGAACAATATAAGCCTGCTTTTAAAACCTAAAACAATAAAATTAATGTTATTCATATTCAAACAATTCTCTACTCTGAAACACTTTTAATATTGGCCAATATAACATTACCATAATTAAGGTAACCCACACAAATCAACAAGGTGTGCAACCACAACTCCTAATCTATACACAACTAGTCACAGCTCATAATTCTATCTACCACCCCAATATTTGCCAGTCCCTAATAAAAAAAGTAAAATTCAGCATGCATAGAATGAAAAACTTCTGCTGACAACCACAAAGTGAAATAATGATGGAGGAGATACTCTTTATTTAAGTCACCAAACGTTGGAACAAGTTACTACATCCACTAATACAAACAAATTTATAGGCTTCAAACTCAAATTAAAACAACACCTGAGTGACTCCTGGCTGTTGTCATGTACCTCAGCAGGATAACATGGAACCTTTAGGCCCCTGCAGCCACGTCTGTTAAACACGTGGCTTATAGACACTTTAAGCACAAACCACAAGCTGGTTGCATGGTTGTACCATCTCACTTCTGTTTCTCCACAAATTTCTTCCTTTTTCCCCCAAATTCCCTAAACTGCCACTTTTCCTTCTGATCTGTCCTCACCACCGCTTCCCCACTGTCTGAATATTTCTTCCTATTTCCTCCTTTTCTTCCTACTGTAAGATCAACTTAAGCATTTCAAAGTTGGAAAACTGAATACCACACTCAAAGATCTTAATATATTAATACCATTTTACTTTAGAATTCTGTGTATTAGAGCATTATCAAAGATATTTATATTAATATAATTACTTTAGAATTCTATGTATTATACCATTACTCTGTTTTCTATCTAGTCTTTATTGAGTGTTTCATTAGAACTCAGATATTAAACCATCATTGTGTCCTGTCTCTATTTTTATTTTAACACTTTCTTTAGAACTCTGTATATTAGAACAAAAACTTGGAATTCATTCACTCCTGCCTTAACCCTCAAACCCTCTCTAACAAAATTTAAGATTACAGCAAAAAAATTATTTCACCAACCACTGGATATGTACCTGCTCTAGCCCAGGATAATCTCCCTCCTCAGGCTACCTCTGTATTATGTTCATTGCTTTATATTTTTCTCTTCCGCATTTCTACTCACATATTATATTCCTCCCTATACCTTAACTACCCAAACTTACTCCCTAATTTTTTTCTCTCAGCTTTTTATCTCCTGCAATCCTTCTATGTTTGAATTGTTATCTGAATTGTTATCTCAACCGTTGGTATTATACTTTTAACTGTATTTTTTAAATTATTCTTCCAATTCTGGAGCTTTTCCCCCTGGGCCTCCACTGAAAATGGATATGTATCCAGTTGGACTTTCCCGGTTAACAAATGTAAAATAAAATAAATAAATTAATTAAAAGAACAGTAATAAACAAAAAATTACTATACCATAAGTGGTACTGTAATCACCTTCATCATTATGCATATTTTATACTTAAGGATTCTGCATCCATTACTTAGGTCTGGTGCAGAATCCATCATTTGCTTACTCTTCCCATGTTACCTGCCACTGTACAGAAAATGTCTCAGCAGTGTTTTACAAATGATATTCTTAAATGAAGCCTTTGGACTGAAAATTGTTTTCCTAAATATTATTAAATTACCTTAGTGACCTTTCTTCCATTATTTTATTTTAGCTAGTTCTATTGGTGTTGCTAAGATCTGAATAGTTTTCCAGAGTCCAAGAATAACTGCAGCTCTAGTATTTTTCTTATATATCTGTACATTGGTCACGGCACTGTGAATGACAGGAGACAGGTAGAGGCTGCATGAACTTTTTATTTCATCTACTTCCTATGTGAATGTTTATAGTTTAAAAATAACAAATAGTCGCTAACAGCCCGCCAGAGCTTAGTGCCACATCATAGCTGTAGAAAAGCACCTGTTTTTATTAACTCATCACAGTGCAGGCAGAAGACTAACTCCTCCTTGTCTGGGAAGTCAAAACACCATAGTATTAGCCTGGCAGCTATAAAGCTGTAAATATATCTGAAGAGCTTTGTTCACTGAGTTAAGATTAATGACCTAAGTGTTCTCTATATGCCTTGATAAATATGCTTTTCAGATGTCTACTCACTAAAAAAAAAAACAACTGATTTTAGACTTTTCTGATTTTTAAAATGGTCTCTAATGGTGTACCAGCAACAAGTAGATAGCACCACACCTCTCAGCTGTATAGATTTTTGCCTCATATTTTTGGTCTGTTCTTCTTAAAATTTGTGTTTTTCTGGCAAATCATCGAGGATTGTTTTCACTAAATAATACTAAATTTTCTTCTTTTGGCTTTTACCATTGGGGTCACCACAGCAGAACAACGGTCTGCAGAAAGATTGGCAGTGGAGTTTTATGGTGTCAAGTTGCCAGCCTGGTACCCAACCTTCCAAAGAAGGCACACACACACACCTAGGGCCAATTTAGAGTGTCCAATCCACCTGCAGCATGTCTTTGGGATGAAACCAGAGCACACAGAGGGGCCCCAAACAACCACAGGGAAGGCACATACACTTCACACAGAAGGCACCCCTGCCAAGAATCAAACTGAAGAACCTCTTGCTGTGAGATGGCAATGCTAACCTCTACACCACCACAACTGCCTACTACTAAATAATACTAAATAATGACAGATATTTGAGTTTCAGGCTTCATATTCTTCATAAAATACATAAATATGCAAAACCTGTTGTTCTAGCAAGTTTATAAGTTTATAAGAGCAATATTTAAAACCTGTCATTATTTTGGCCTTTGTCCCTGCATTATTTTTTGCTGTGATCAGATTTCTTGCACTGAGAAGTTGAGAAGTATGGATACCACAGTAAATGAAACTGCAACCAATGTACCTTGCTGGCATTTTGATGGAATTTCCAAAAATAATCTCCGTTTTCTGTACAAGTGACCTACAAAACTGCATGCACTTATCTGGATTTTGGCAAACTTATAGAAAGCAGTAATGTGGTGCACTTAGTAGTGGATACAAGTGATGTTGCTTTGTGAGTATGGGCTGGAATTCACAGAGAACTTGTGTACTACACAGAGACACATGAGTGGCTTTATGGAATAGGAAAGGGGGATCCCCAAGTCATACACCCCTCACTGCACAGTAAGGCAGCCTTACACATATCAGCAATGAGGCTTTTCAGAGACACCTGTAAATGGAGTAGGGCAGGTGTATGGCCTGTATTAATTAAGCCATTGTACATCCCAGTGCATTGCTCTGTGAGTATGATTGTGTAAGATGGTAATTCACTGACACTCAAACAATGTATGTGCAGCAATTTAGTCATCTACTTCAGCTGGAGAATCTAAAAAGGGCAAATAGATCATCAGCCTAGGTAAGAAGTACAGTGCAGTGTGTGTGTGTGTGTGTGTGTGTGTGTGTGTGTGTGTGTGTGTGTGTGCGCGTGTGTGTGTGTGTGTGTGTGTGTGTGTGTGTGTGTGTGTGTGTGTGTGTGTGTGTGTGTGTGTGTGCGAGTGTGTGTGTGTCTCTGTGTATGTTTGTATGCTGTAAGTATCTGTCTGTGTGTTTGTTTGTGGCTTTCTGCTTTTTCCCGGTTAGGGGTCGCCACAGCGGAACTCCATTCTGCTAATGATTGGCAGTAGAGTTTTACGTGCTGGCTTGCCGGGCCTAATGCACAACCTTCAACGAAGGAACGCCCGTTCACGCATGTCGCCACACAGAAGACGCTCTAACTGAGGATCGAACGGGCAACGTCTAATTGTGAGGCGACAACGCTACTGCAGCACCACCACCGCAGTATAAGTATCTGTCTGTGTATATTCACAGTTAAACAGGCTATGAGGCTAATGAGTCCTTACAAAATCAGAGCAGTATAACATTTTAAAGTTTTAATAGATTATTTCTGGATGGTTATGGAACTTATTACCTTGCTTAGATGTTTTGTAGTACCTTCTCACAGCTTTTGCAATTTGTATCCAATAAGAACTCTTGTAAGTCCTTTTTGAACAGTTTATGCTCATGTGGCCAAAAAAAGAATATTATGAGATATAGTTAGAGGCGTCTGCTGATAGGTCCTTGGGGCTAGCAGCTGTTGTACTACCTCCCCATGTAGCTCCCATTTAGATGTTCATTGTCTGTAGAACAACCCCTTGTTCCAGTATATACCACTCCCCTTGCAACTAGGTATTAGAAGCCCACTTAGCTGCCTCCTTCAAGTTTTGCAAAGGGAAATCTGAGAGCTGTGACTGTTTCACCTATTTTCTTGTGATCTTTCCCATTTCCCCTTCCAATGGAAACTTAATATTTTCTGACAAATGTGTCTCAGAATCAGTCATATTGCTACCAGCTATCTACTCTCCTGAACTAGCTCTCTAGAAGCAGTTGGGAGTTATTTATCCCTGCACCAGAGAGCCTGGCTAGAGATTACAAAAGATTCATGGGTGCAGAGGATTATTTTCAGAGATTATATAATACCCTTTCCCTACCCCTTCCTTAACAGTAAACAAAATTTCAGATGTTCCACCCAGTCAGTGGAAAGTAGCAGCAGTAGAAATCAAAAAGCTGCTTTTCTAACAGTCATGCAAGAGGCCCCTCCAGACCAGAAAGAGTTCATAAATTACTCAAGGTTCTTTTTAGTGCCAAAGAAAACAGAGGTCTGGAGACCAGTTTTAGATCTCAGCAATCTGAACAAATCAGTTCAACACACAAAGTTCCAAATGGTCATGATTCAATCCAGTCTGCCATGACTGCAAAGGGATGACTGGATGTTCTCAATAAATTTTCAGGATGAGTCCTATCCTATCAAAATGAACAAACAGTCCAGAAGATATTTACATTTTTGGCTGGGAGCCAGTCATTACAAGTTCAAAGCTCCGCCCTTTGTTCTCACCACAGCCCCCAGGGTGCTCACCAAATGCATATCAGTGGAAGCAGCTCACTTAAGACTGCAAGGATTCTGGGTATTTCCTTATTTAGACAACTAACTCATAACCACTCTGACCAGGCATCAGTTGATCAAAGCATGAGATCATGTACTCCAATTATGCTTTCAACTAGGAGCTACTGTCAATCACAGCAAATCTCAACTAACACTACCTCAGATATTGCAGTTCATAGGGTTTTTTCTCAACACATCTTCATCGACAGCTTCTCTTCCTCTTCCAAGGGTTCAAACGATATGATTCCAGGTGAAAAACTATTCAAAATACTTCTCTATTGGCTGGAATTATCCTTCAAGCATTGGGGTCAGTATCTGCTGTGATAATTCTGGTTCCATTAGCAAGATCTCACGTAAGAATCCTTCAGTGGATACTAGCAACTCAGTGGTCCATTCTTCACAAGTCTTTATCCACTCAAATAAAGATTACTCAGGCATGCAAAAATGACCTCCTTTGGATTTACCATGATCAAGTTCTTCAAGGTTGCCACTTCACTGTTCCTCAGCCCAAGGCTATAGTGACCAAGGATGCTTCCCAATAGGGTGGTGGAGCACTTCTTGGGAAAGACATTCAAAGGCACGTGGTCTCCCAAAGAGGCCAATACACATATCAATGTCCAAGAAATGACAGCTGTACTCCTAGCATTGCAGGCCTTCCAAGACACTCTCCTCTTTGGCCTATTACGACTCATTTGGACAATATGTCACTGGTTTGGTATATCAACAAACAAGGAGGAACCAATTCTTGCCCCCTTTGACAAGAAGCATTGAGAGTGTCACAACGGATGATCTCTTCCAATTGATTTCTGATAGCAATGCACATCCTGCAGAAATCCAAAGTGATAGCTGACAAGTTGAGCAGGTCCATTCAAATGCCTCATGAATGGTCCCTCAACATGAAAGTGACAGAAAATATTTTCCATTAATGGAGCCAATGTTGCTGTGATCTTTTTGCATCTCTCCTAAACAAAAAAATGTAACAGGTTCTTTGCCCTGATCCCCCCACCTGTGGGAATCAGCAAGAGATGCTCTTCTCCATGATTGATCCCCTGGTCTCCTCTATGCCTTCCCCAGTACATCTAATACCAAATTTCTTCAGAAACCATCATGATTGAAGAGCACAGTGATCCACTTTGACCCTTATTGGTCTCATCAGATTTGGTTCCCCTTTTTTTGGTCTCATCTCCTTTGCCAACCTTGGAGACTCTGGTTACAACTCCAGACCTCCTGTCTCACCCAACACACTCCATACACCCAGACAGTTTAGACTTAAAATTGACTGCATGGTTGCTCCAATTCTACTGATAGCTAGACAGCCCAGGCTCTCCTCTCCTATCCATCACAAAGCTTCCACTAGAAAACTTTAAAAAAGAAAATTGAAAAGGTTTGTTTTATGGGCCCATCAAAATGATATTGACCCCTTTTCTGCACCACTGCCAACATTTTTGGAGTTCTTAGCTACAATTTTTAAAGAGGGAGCTAGTTCCTCATCTGTTAAGGTACAACTAGCTGCCATTTTTAACTGTTACATAGGAATCAATAATGCATCTTTAACCTCTTCCAAACTTTGCATGGCTTTTATAAGGGGTACCTTTCTTCTCAGATCTGCTTATAAAGACCCCACTGCCAAGTGGTATTTGAGTTTAGTGTTACAATCCTTGTCTAAATCACCTCTGAACCATTGGCCAAATGTGAACTAAAATTCTTGACCTGGAAATCTGTCTTTTTAGTGGCCATTACCTCTGCTAGAAGAGTCTCAGAACTTCAAGTCCTATCTTCCAAGACTCCTTATTTGATTTTTCATAAGGATAGAGTGTCCTTACAAACCAACTTATCCTTCCTTCCTAAGGTGGTATCAGAATCCATTATTAATCAAAGTATCAACCTCCCAGTCTTCTTTCCAAATTTATCAGACAAAAGAAGAGTACATGTTGCATGTCCACAAGCAGTTACATTTTTATCTTCATAGGACAAAAGCTTTCAGGAAATCAGATCAATTATCTGTCTCCTTTTTGTACTCAAAATTGGGCAAACCAGTCACCAAAGTGACTTTAGTCAAATGGTTAATGGATTGTATTTCCTTTGTTTACAACAAATCGGGTTTGTCTTTGCCAAAACCTCTAAAAGTTCATTCCATAATGTTTAAGGCAACTTCTTCAGTATTTCTATCTAGGTCTTCCTTGGACAACATTTGTGCAGCTGCAACTTGAGGCAACCCTCATACCTTTACTGCTCATTAAAAATTAGATTTGGGAAATTAATCACCAAAAATATGGAAAGATTATCTTCTCCTCCATCATTTGAAGACTTTCTTCTGTTTTTAAAGAAAAATGCAGTAAAAAAAATGAAAGCCAAAGAGCTAAAAATTCACCCTAATTTATTCATCAAGAATCCTTAGATCCAAGTGATTTCCCTTGTTGATTTATATATTTAAAATACTAATAACTGAGAATATTATTGTGAAATAAGAAAAAACTGGAGGGTTGGGAGGGTGGCCTAATGGTTAAGGTGTTTGCTTTACAAACACAAGATGCAGGGTTTGAATCTCACAAAGGATAATTGGCTAGGCTTAAAATGACTCACAAGGGCAGTTAGCTTAGTACTAATCTATGAATCTATTCTTTAACTTTTTATTTCCAGGCCTTTGCATATATTGTACATAGTTTAGTTGGTTTGTTTTTCATAACAATTTATTGTATCATTCATAATGTATTGAATGTGTACTTGATTATTTGTTTCTTGAAAAGAATATATATATATATATATTTTTTTTTGAGTAAAAAACTAATTAGAGCTGGTGTCTATGGGATGAGCAGCCTTTGGCTCAGCAGTGCTCAAGAACGTTCTTCTATAGATTCTTCCCAGGATTGAGGTAGCTGGAGACTTTGTCCCAATCACTGAGGAATGAATGAAAATGACATGACAACATCAGATAAAGAAGTTATGTACTTACCATGACTTTCCATCTGTGTTGTCCATTTTCGTTCTTCCCTCCAACACCCTACCTATTTAACTTCTGGAATGATTACAAGATGCTAAAGGAATCACCGTTCCTTTGTCTGAGCCTCCAGGTTCTGGTACAGATACATTTATTTTATTTACTAAAGTCAGCAAACAAGATCTCGGGTATGGTAGGGGTCTAATCCATTATGGATAGGAGAGGAGCTTGAGAGTTTTCAGTGTTTTACAAGCAGAAAAATTGGCCAAGTCAAATCCAACGGTCATATCTGAACCCATTCATTGAAGAAGAATGAAAATGGACAACACAGATCAAATGTTATGGTAAGCAAATATCTTTTTTTTTATACCTGGCATACAAGGCATTCTTGGATCCTGCACTGATGGATCTTTTGCATATGCACAAAATCAGCATCATCAGAACTACTAGGTCCAAGCATTTAAATTTTAAGTAGGATATGTTGGAGGGACAGATATTTATTTCAGAGAATGTCTATTCCCTGTAATACACTTCCTATCCATATGAAACAGAGCCCTTCCCTAACCTTATTCAGGTGTAACATCAGCCAGTGGATGGAAAATTGGAAATTTACCCTTAGTCTGACACCAAGATTCTGATAGACAGAGACAGCAGTTAAATCATGTCCTAACTAATATACACTGTCAGTGTCAGTGGCGCGCAGGTAGCACACTTGCTTTTAGTCCAGAAGGCTGTGGGTTCAATTCCCATAGTAGGTAGATGGAGTGCAGCTGAGGGTGCTGCACACCTGAGTGTGTCATACCTCAGATGAGGTGTTAAACCAAGGCCCCATCTGCTTGAGCTGGTGGTAATTCAGGTTGATGTAAAAGATTCCATAGTGTCTATGGAAATGAGTAGAGGTTCTTTATTTAAAAAAAATATTTTCAGTACTATTTTCAAACATATATTTACATATTTACAATTTATACAGTGTACAATTTTCCATTCCTTTCTGTCATTGATATACAGTCATAAGTATTATACTTTTCATTATTATGTTAAACTTCTATCTTCATTATCCTTATTTGAACCTCACTCCTTTTTCCACAACCACCATCAATTTTTTTTCTTAAAATTGCTGCTAGTCTCCATTTGCCATTAAACATGATGTCATTTAACCTTTCATTCCAAATGGTCCATACAACGTAAAATAATCTTTTATTTATTTTGGTAACATATTCCTTATTTTTATGGCTATAATACCCATACATAATCATATCCATATTTATTTCATGTACCTCATTTATATTTGCAAAGAACCTTTCTTCACATAATTTTTGCCACAATTTTGCATCCCTTACTCATTGCACGAAAACATGTTCTCTAGTTTCTTCTTTATGACAATATATATAAACTCTTTCACTGATTTTTATATGGCATATTTCCTTTTACTGGTAATTTATTAATCGCTAATCTCCATAAAAACTCTTGACATTCTACTTGCTTATTACACCATGCTTTTATAAGTTATAGCCTTAATTTTTTCATTCAGTAATTTATCCCAAGGATTAATGTGATAATATTATATTATGATAATATTATATTGTGGCTCTGCTCGACAGGGGAACAGGAAATTCACTTTCTTGATTGGCATAAGCCAGGGAAGCTTGTTGGCTAGGCTTACTTAGGCCATTGGGCCAATGGCCTAGTAATTGCCTATGAACCTATGATATTTTTATACCACATTTTCCTCTGATTTCCAGTTTCCTCAATTTTTATATTCCATAAAATAATTTTTCTTGATGACATCTCATTTCTTCACGTATACATTTTTTCTTCTTTTTAATTTGTTATCATATCCCAATGACATTTGTATTTGTATATAATTTACTACTAACTTCTCATTTTTATCATTTATCGAAAATTATACAAATTCCAAGAAGCAGCATGAACAATTAGTAAACCTCCATCTTCCTTATCCATATATGACTCCTCTCTTTGCTGGATACATTCTCAATCCCCATATAAAAGAAAAAAAAAATACTTGTAGTATTTCTTTTTCATAGATTATTGGCAGAATATAGACACTTGTTAAATATGATATTTTCCCAGTATAACTGAATTAATCAATCCTTTTTTTATGAAATGATAACTTGTATGTTTTCCAAAAACAAAAAAGCTCCTTTATTTAATCTAGCATCCTATTCAATTGCTCCTCACTCCATTTTTACTCCCAAATCTTATTCCTAACACAGAGATTTCTTTAACAAAAAAGATACTCCTCTTATCTTCACTGTATCACTCAGTCCTTTGCTTTTGTTTCTTTATTTAAAGTCATGCCTCATGTTTAAAGGCTGATATAGATAACATATAACTTTTTTCATCCAGACTTTTGTTTCTTGTAAGCAATATATCGTCTGCATAAGTAAAAATAACTAGACTTTTTATCTCTTCATTAGAAATATAAATAGCACATTTCAAATGCAAATTTACATCTCTAACACATTCATAACTAATGCAAATAATATGCCACTCATAGCACATCCCTGACATATGCTATTCATTATTTCTATTTCTTTGCTTAACAATCCACTCACTAAAATTCTTACTTTTGCATCAAATGCAAAACAACAAATATTCTTAATTTCTCACTAATGTTATACTCTTCCATAACTGCCAACAAAGGTTTATGTTGTACTGTATCAAATACTTTATTTTAATCTCCTATCATGATCTTGGTTTCATTGGTCTTGTTTATAATACCAGCCACAATTTCTCTTACTGTTAATAACAATTCCTGACTTTCTTTCCCCTTTAAACTATATATATTATCTTCCATAATACATTTCATTTTAATTTCTATTCTCTTCTGAATTATTTTCAAAAAAATCATGTAATCTACATTGTTCAGTACTATAGTTCCCGTTTTCAATTTTATTTTTTTCTTCCCCTTTCCATAAAAATTTAAGTGTACCACTCTAGAAATCTTTATACATAAAACCTTTATTTAACCAATCATTCATAACATTTAATAAGTGTTTTTTTTTCTGCCAGTCTGTAAAATCCCTATAAAATTGGTATCCTGTTCCATCTGGTCCTGACATTGACAGTAAATTAAATTGTCCAAGTATTAGATCTATTTCATATAAGGAAATCTTGTTTCCCAATTCTTTATTTTCCTGTTTTGTTAATTTTTGATATACCATTGTACCTTCATTCTATCTTGAAACATTTTCTTTACATAATTTATTTCAATATTCATAATTTGTTTCTAAGACCTTGTTACCTCTACTTTACTATCTTTCATTTCTCTCATTATACTAGTATTCTGTATAACTATGCTACTCAAATAAGCTGATACTGCTTCCATTTTACCTTGCAAGTGATATATTTGGTTAAATAAATAAGGTCACAGCAAGAAAACAAGTAGCATTGAAACACACTCTGAGGTGGTGAAATTGAAGCTAATAAAATGGTAATCCAAAGTAGTTAAAATGCATCCATTTTTATTAAAATAGGTAAGCGCTTTCACACTCAATAAGTGCTTCATCAGACCATACTGCATCTATCCAAAAACAACAAAAGAGGATCACCACCACGAAGTATAACATGCACAGTATTTATTACAAATATAAAAATAATAATGATAAGCGCTTTCATGTGCTACCAGGCATGCTTCATCAGATATCAAGATCCACTGAATTTCAAGATGTATATATACACCCATTACATCATGAATTAATTAACACATTTTAAATAGTCAATAAAGCCATCAATAAACTAGTTAACCCATTGTGACTTTCTAGTTGCTAAATCTTTCAGTTCATACAGTATCTTGAAATAAAATAAAATAAAATAAAGTAAAATAAAAACCTCACAATAAACTATGTGAGTGTAATGTTATGTATAAAAACCACATAGTAACATGTTTAAAATGCTGTTGTCTGCCATACATCTATACTATATTGCGCCACCAAGATTAAGCTTTCACCTCTTGGTTTGAATTCACCTCTCCTTAACCATTCCTGTGTTTGCTCCTGATCAACAAGAGGTTCTTCTAGAAGTTTTCTATACTTGTAACTATAGTTATGCTTTTTCCACATTTCTTGCCTTCTCATCTGGTCCTTCACCTTATATTCTTTCTTTTGATTTTTGTCACATTCAGTTCCTGCCTGATTTTAATCCACTTCTGGTTTGATTTCCATTCTTCCTTGACCCCAATATGCTTCTGCTAGATTAAGCAGAGAAGACATCTTAGATATATTTTCCTCATGTTTCAAAACGTTCACTATATTTGGGTCTTGTAAGTGCAGCAGATATGTGTGGAGTCCCACAACTGCATATCTATACATGTAACCAATTTCAAGGAGGCCCATCCCTCATTCGGAATGGGGAATATATAATCTTGGCATGCGCTGATTATTATAAATCATTTGATGAGCATGAAGCATCCTTCTTGTTTTCCTATCTAATCTATCCAACATGTTTTGGGGCCAGTCAATCACTCCAAAACTGCAAGTTAGGACAGGAAGAGCAAATTGGTTTATAGCTTGGATTTTGATCTTAAATGTCAGTGCTGTTTTCAGAATTAATTTAAGTCTTCTAAGATATTCCTTACTAAGTTTTATTCAGATTTGTTCTTGTTTTATTGTTGATCCTTCATCAGTTCCCAAATATTTACACACTACCTTTTGCTCAACTTCTTTTATATCACATTCTTGTCCCAAACTGATGTTTTCGAGGTGCTGCAGTTTTCCTGCTGTAAAGGTTGCTTTTGCACACTTATCAGGACCAAATGACATTCTTATATCATCTGAAAAAGTGTTAACAACTTGCAGCTGTGCTTTCAATTCCTCATCTGATGAGATATACAATTTTAATTCATTGACAAAGAGAAGATGAGAAGTCTTTATACTTTGTTGTTTTTCAGGAGCTAAATTGTAGCCATGGCCTAAGCTGTTAAGTAAACAGCTTAATGGGTTAATGGCAAGGCAGAATAGCAATGGTGACAGAGATTCACACTGAAATATCCCCCTTTGAATTGTTATCCATGGGATAATAATCTGTCCTTTATCATGGCTTAATTGCCAAGTGGTCTGCCACTGTTTCATGGTCACTGTAATATAGTCAATCAGTGTAGGGTGTATCTTATACATGTTTAAGCACTCTTTTATCCATGAATGTAGGATGCTATCAAATGCTTTTTTATAGTTAATCCATGCCATACTTAAATTCTTCCCCTTTTTAGAGTTCTCTAGTATGACTTTATTTAACAACCATGTCAGATGAAACCGGTCACAAGTGGCGTCCCACAAGGTTCTGTCCTGGGGCCTCTCTTGTTCAGTATTTACTTTTCTGAGGTACAGGCCAACGTGGGAGGACTATGGCTCACCAAGTTCGCAGATGACTGCAAACTGGGTGCCATAATCAACTCTCCAGCTGACACAAACATCCTTCAAAAAGGTCTCGCAGAGATGGATAACTGGTGCCAGAGCCATGGTCTAAAGCTAAATGCCAAAAAGTGTATAATCATGCCCTTTGGCAAAAACAATGTGCCCACAAATTAAAACATAGGTGGTAACCCATTAAGTACAGAGAAAGTAATTAGGGATCTGGTGACCCAAGTTGATAGCAATCTCTCCTTTGACAACCACATTGCCAAAGTGGTTAGAAAGACCTTCTACATAGCCCACCTCATCATGAAAGGATTCACATAAAGATCAAGAGAGGTAATCGTGCCCCTTTGTTCATCCCTCATCAGGCCCATCATAGAATACAATGCCCCCTTTGGGATGTACCTTACCCGACACCTGCAGCAATTAGAAAGACCCCAAAAGTACCTCACCAGGAGGATCAAGGGACTCAAACAGATGCCATATGCTGCTCGGTTAAAAAAACTCCAGCTCTACTCAGTTGCATATCGCCTTCTTCGAGGCGATCTATGCCTGACATATAAAGCTATGTCCAACCCAGAATTAATGGACATGCTCCACCTCAGTAAATCTAAATCCCTTAGAGCCACGCGATCGAGGGACTTGAACCTCAGCACAGAAATAAATAGAACATGCTGGAGGGACAGATTCATAACCCAGAGGCTCCCTTCGCTTTGGAATAGAATTCCAATTCATGTTAGGCAGAGCACCTCACTGACTCTCTTCAAGAAGAATCTTGATGAGTGGATGGGGGATCGTAGGTTTGTCCCGGGGATTACTTCTGTGTCACTATTAGACAGAGGCACAGTAAACTAAACTTTAAAAAGGGCACAGTATACTCAAATCAAGGCGTGGCATAAGCCAAACACAATCTGGCTAGGCTTATAAATGCCCCAGGGCAGATAGCCTAGTATGAACCTATGAACCTATGAACACATGATCATTTGTTCTATATGACTTTCTTTTATCGCCCTTTTGTTCTACTGCCATAATTGAGTTTTCTTCTAAATGACTATAAACCCTGTCAGCATCAATTCCCATGTATAGTTTATATGCCATTGGAAGGCAAGTTATCGGTCTATAATTTTTAGGGTAGCTTGCAGGTTCACTCTTAAGTAGGAGCATTATTTTGCCTGTTGTTAGCCAGGTAGTTGTCTGTTCGGGGTGTGCATATAAATAGTTCTTGCTCATGGCTAAATCCTCATGCAAAGATGTTAATACTTTTAACCAAAAGTTAAGTACTGTAACTGGGCCTGGAGTTTTCCAGTTCGAGGCTTTCCTTAACTTTGTTTCAATCTCTTTGGCTGTTACTTCATCCCATTTCAGATCCTGTACCTTTAAACTTCTTATTCTTTCCTTTATTTCTTCTATCCATTTAGCATCTTTGTTATGTTCCACAGGATCTTCATAAATACTTCTCCAAAATGTATCTACTTCCTCTTTTTTGGTGGTCTTTCAATTCCTTTTACTTTATTTCCCAATATTCTCTAAAACTTTTTTTGGTCATCAAAAAAATTGCTTATTTTGTAGTTTTCCTTTATATTTATCTGTGTATCTTCTAAGCTATTCTACCTGTGCTGAAATTTTTAGTTTGTTATTTGCAATAATAGATCCTGGTCTGTTCTAATACTGTGCATTGCTTTAATCATATCTATCTTTCATAGTATTTTTGTTGATCTATTGCCTCTTCTATAGTCTTTTAAGAGTGACACTTCTTGTCTTAATTGCTTTATAGTTTTCTCTGTTTGATACTTCCATGATGGTACTTGATTTCTCCCCTTCCTTTCCCTTGCTACCCTGTGTTCTTGTGGTAGAATTTTATCTATTAATTTAGCAGCACCGTAATATATCCTGTTTACTTCTGTTATATCATATGGATCCCTATGGACAATCCTAATTACTGCATTCATTTGCTTTATCAGACTTCTGACTTTTTGGGTTTTATTGACCTTCTGCAGTCTATTTCTCTCATTGATCTTGATATATCTGTCTTTGTCTATTAAATCAAGCAACTCTTCTCTTAGCTCATTTTCTTCCAAACTGAGGGCACATCCCTTGTTTTCCAATTCCTGTGGGCATTCTATAGAAAGTTCTATAGCATCTTCCTGTGGCACATTCTCTTCACTTTCATCCTGTGCCATCCATTGCTCTGTCACATGGGCACTCACTGGCCTATGACTCCTCAACATTGACTGCATCAGAGTTTCCACAGTTTCCTGTTCCTTCCCTTGCTGTCTAGCTTCAAGTGACTGTCTATACTGGTTTCCTGTGGAAGGCTTCAAAATATCTTGATATGGCACCTGACTAATTGCTTCCTGTTTCACTGGTGTTCCCTTAATTTGGATATCCATTGCTCTATCCTGTTGTGGTGCTTTCTGCATTCAATTATTTACACTAAATCCTTCACTTTGCAGGTACTCCATAACCTCAGTTTCTATTTCTTTAATTTCTCCATTACTGATCTCCTTTTCTAATTTTCCTCTTTGTCTTCTTATTTTTTGTATTGTAATGTTTTCCACATCCATATTCCTTTGCCTGTATTTCCTCTTCAAATATCTTTGGTGCTGCTCTTTTTGTTTTGGTTAGTTTTGCTTTATCCTTTGTATAAATATTACACCATATTAAATCTCTTTTTCTGACCCATGTCCATATTTCTTCTTCAGATGTTTCCTGATCTTCCTGTTTCTCCTTACTTTGGGGACTCACTCCACCATGCTGTGATGTAACCTGTATTTGACCTTCTACACCAAATCCTTCACTTCACAGGGACTCCATAACTTCAACTTCTACTTTTCTAACTTCTACTTTACTAATCTTCTTTTCTGCATTCCATCTTTGTGATATTATTTTTTTATTGCAAATATTTCCATATCTGGATGCCTTTGCCTGTATTTCTCTTCGAATATCTTTGGGGCTGCCTTCTTTATATTGATTAATTTGGCTTTCTCCTTTGTATAAATATTTCACCATATCAAATCTATCTTTCTTTCCTATGTGCATATTTCTTTTTTATATTTTTCAAATATCTCTAGGTTTTGTTTAGATTTTTGTACTTCCTCACATGATTCTTTTTCCAAACAGATCAAAGTTTTTTGATCTATATACTGTTTTTCACAAATCTGTTGTATTAATGAATGCAAATTTTCATTTGAAACTTCAGACAGCTTTTCTTGCAGAAGTATTTTTCTTTCCTCTAATTTCTCTCCTAATCATTTTGTATATCTTGTGTCTGGAAATTCTGGGCTTTTTGCATAATAGTAACAATACATAATTTCTTTCTTATCCTCAGTAGTCCACTCTGTCATATTTATGGCTCTTCTTTGGCCTATCAGTTTTTGTGATTTTTATGGACTTCTACTTCCTTCTACAACAGGGGGGCATCCTCCTACACTTTCATTTTTTCCAGTCCTGGCACCAGTGCACCTACCAGGATTGGGCACTTTTTTATCCTAGGTCTTGTGTACCCAGTCTATACATCAATGTTGCCTTGATGAGATTTTGTGAAAACAGGGTCCCCCTCGAGATGGTACTCACTAAGACTTGAGGATGAATTCAATTTCAGCACTACTACTCTCCTTTGCTTGCTGACTTTTCATCTCTCCATTCAGACCCTTCATCTCTCCATTTGGACCCTCATCTCTCCACTCAGATCCTTCATCTCTCCTTTCGGACCCTTCATCTCTCCATTTGTTTACCATTGGGCCATAACCATGTTGGGGTAGCTATTGGCAGAAGGTATGTCCATAGCTATGTCAGCCTTCTGGAGAAACAATCGGTCTTCAAATAGAAAAATATTATTCTCTGATACTACCTTTCTAAATAAGCATATCAGATCAATTGCTTTGATGTTATACTCACTATGTATCAAGAGGTAGTCCATGACCATTTCAATCCCCTGTAGATGCAGAATTACTGTAAATGGGGACACTACGTTACCAGAAGGTCACTCATTGGTAGCTCACTTATGTTAATGAAACTATACAGATCTTCCAAAAAATGTTTAGTATCTCTTAACACAGTATTCTGTTGATCTGGGACTGGTCTTAGCCTCTTTTCAACAAGTATTGTAAGGGGCTCTTTAAGCACACCCCTTCCTGAAACTATTGGCCTAAAAGGTGGTCTAGATGGGTCCTTATGTAATTTAGGGAGCCGCTGGAATGTTGATATCAGATGGTATTGTACTTTTAGATATTTATATAACTCTAAGGTAATCAAATGACTCTGCAAACAATCCTCCAAAGTAGTAGTAACCCTCTCAATCAGGGTTACAGAATATGAAAGATCATATTATGGTAGTAATGATAAGCCATAACACTGTAGCCCCTCCTTTGTCAGCAGGTTTAATGTTCCTCATCATTATATAATTGGTGTAAAGCCTCATTATCAGCCTTACTTACATTATAATATCTTTTTCTAAGCTTACCCTGATTAAAAGCATAATACAACTCTACTTCACATTTTCTACAAAAAGTTTCAACAACGGGGTGAATGTTAGGTTGGAACAAGCTAGGTTTCCAAAAACACCTCTGCTTATTATCATCAATGAAAATCAATGTTAACATAATATTACATGCAAACATCCTTAAATCAATAACAGTTTCACTAAAGTCTGAACTCTGAGCCAGTATAAAAGATAATCCACTTTGCAACAGAGATTCTGTGATGGAGTCAGTTGCTTACTCCAGATGTTCCCTATCAATGATCCTTCATCCTTTCCCACATCCACTTGATTGATCTCACCTGAGGTTCTCCTGACTATCTCTTTCTCTTTTTTCCTTCTGCTCAAAGAGCATTGCTTGCCTGCCATATTTCTATGCCTGAACTGCAGAGGCAGGGGGAGGGAGTTCTGTTCCACACTGACCATCTTTCTCCATAAATCTGGTGGGTTTTGCTGTTGAACTCCTACTAAAGTGGAACCAATCATAATAATAGCTTGTGGGGGTGTGTATGAAGGTGCTATAGGATTTGTCTGATTAACCTGACACTTCATGTCGGAGCCATCTTCACTCGCAACTGCTTAGGTATCAGGCACTGAACCTGGCTGAGATGTTCTTGGCCAGTAAAACACATGTCCCAATTTAAAATCCACTATTTCACTATCAAACTTTTTATTTTTCTGAATCTTTAGTCATTGTCCATATGAGGAAATACTGTCCATAACACTATCAAGGCAATACAGGCAGGTTTCATTATGAAAGCTGGTTAGCAGTTCTTATCGCTACTTATTAACAGTTTCCAATAGCTCAAATTCTATGGGTTTACAAAACTCAATCAACAAGCGAATGTAGTTGAAACTCAGCTCTAAATTTAATTGTTGCCATTCACTCAGAAGTTCAGCATAGGTATCCCCGTAGGTCAGTATTTTCATGACTCTAAGTCTTTGGGGGATAATTCAATGAAAAAGGCAAGCCTCAAGACACAACCATTGCCATTGTCTGAAGAGATAATTTTCTATTTCCCTCATACCTGCTCTCAGTTGAACTTCATCTAAACCAGATAGCGTGGCTCCAATATCCACATCAACTTTGCCTTTGGCTAATAGAGGATTGGCGTCAATATTCAAAAGTCTGCTAAAGTGGTCATTGCTTCCAACTTCTGCAGAGTTGGGAATATATTAAAGCTCAATATCTCGATCGAAACCCTCAGCCATGCTCCCAAGAGGGAAAAATATACAAAGTAAGAAAAAATATATATAACCCTCAAGGAATAAACTGTGCTACTACACCAATAAACTGTCACAGCCAGAAAACTAGTAGCACAGAAACACAGTCCAAAGAGGTGAAATTGAAGCTAATAAAATGATAATCCAAAGTAGTTAAAACATATTCATTTTTATTAAAATAGGTAAGCACCAGTTTGTTGATTATTTAGAATTGACTACCTCTTTTTTGAGATTTATGTTTCAATACTCACATGATTTTATTGATTTTTTTGGATGTAAGTATCTTTAGAGATTCTAAGCAGACACTTAACACAGGGCTATATAGAAAGCCCTGTAGAAGAAATGCACTATTGCAATGCATTAGCATGCATTCAGGTGTCATATATAAGAACATATTGAAGAGTCAGGGCATGTGCATTTCCAGATTGAACAATAGGGATGAGGGTTTCCAAAGGGATATTTTGAATTTAAGAAATTATTTTCTGGACAGGGGTTATGGTGAAAAAGAAGTTAATGTGATGTTTAAGGATATAATTGCACTTAGAAGTGGTAAAGATGGTAACCCTGTTTTCTGAATAGGGTAAGCGGTGATATCGCCAGAGTGGGAGGAGTTTTCCCTGCCACACAAAGTATTCTAATATCCCTTTATTACGCCAGTCACGTTTGCGCCATCAGTGACATCATTAAATCCAATTGGCCTATTTTACATGCAGATGATACTATGAAGGAAATTATAGGAGATAAGCCTAACTTCATTTTTAAGAATAAAACAATCATTGAAGAGGCTGCTCTGCTATAATAATAATAATGTTACAAGGGTAGGAAACTCACCAGATACAGCTGGGATGCAGCATTGCAATAAGTGCAATACATACTCATTTTTAACATGTCTTTTTCTTTTGTGCATCCAGTGGCAACGATTCCTTTTAGATTCAATGTATTTGCCAATTGTAACACTAGAAACATGATATATTTCGCTAATTGCAAGGTCTGTCCTTGTTTTTATATTGGAAAGGTGACTTGCTTGTTAATGCAGCGTATGGGAGAACACATGTACTGTATTCGTACTGGAGATTTTAGATGTGCCCTTGCCAAGCATTATGTAGATTTTGGACAAAAACACTTGCTCAGTTTTAGAGTAGTAGACACTATAAGCATGAGTCAATGCAAGGGTGATTTTAGAAATTTTACAGACAGCCAGGAACTATATTGGATCATTAGATTACAGGCAGATAAGTATCCTGGCTTGAATGGTAGGGGTTCTTTAAAACCCGCTCTGAAGGCTAGCTATCTCTTTAGATAATTTTAATGTTCAATTGATGTGATGATGTGTTTGGCTAGTTTGAATTATTATGGAGAATTAATTGGTCTACAAAGAAACAGCCTCTGGTATTGCACCACAGCAGAAATCCACCACGATAGAGTCCTGTGACAAACAGCAAGCAAATTTAATGGAAAAAGTAAAAACAGCATTAAAATTCCATAGTGATAAAACGATAAGCGCTTTCAGCTATTTAGCCTTCTTCAGATCGTTATCTTTTGGTAGCAATGCCTAACATTTATACTAAAAACTAACCAATAAGGTTTAAAATCAATTAACTTCTAAACTAATCATGTTAATTCATTCTTAGTCTTTATTAGAATATCCAGTAATCTTTCTTTACACTACTAAGTAGCCAATAGCTATGATTTAAAATTGGCGCCAAAAATATGCTAATATACTATGTTGGCCCATCCTACTTCAGCTATATGCTAATATGCACTTCTCTGCCTAGTTTTTTACTGGCTATAAGTGCAGAATGTATCATTCCAATGAAGCGGTGCTGCGGTAGCATTGTAGCCTCACAGTTAGACGTTGCCCATTTGATCCTCAGTTAGAGTGTCTTCTGTGTGGTGACATGCGTGAACGGGCGTTCCTTCGTTGAAGGTTGTGTGTTAGGCCCGGCAAGCCAGCACGTAAAACTCTACTGCCAATTATTAGTGGATCGGAGTTCCGCTGTGGTGACCCCTAACTGGGAAAAAGCCGAAAGAAGTTACTTTAGAAGTTACTATAGCTTCCCTGTTTCCACTTTGCTGCCATCCAGTGGCCAAAGTGTAATACTAACTTTTTAAAGATTTTTCAGAAGCATTTATTTCCATTATTTTTATTCCTGCATGGCTTCCCTGTTTCCACTTTGCTGCCATCCAGTGGCCAAAGTGTAATACTAGCTTTTTTTTAAATTTTTTTCAAGAGCATTTGTTTTATTTTTGTTTGTCATATATAAACTTACTATTATTAACTTTAACTAATGGGTCACCTTTCTGGAATTTTTATATATGATCTTCTTTAACAGTTATCTGCTTTTCCAGATATACAAAACAATTCTTATGTATAACTACCAAACTATTTAAATATTACTGACACAGCCAAAAGCATGGTCACTATGTCAACTCTGCTTCCGTCAGCACAGAAATGCATGGCTATACATTATAATTTTATATCCTTTTACTATATAAATAGAGTCCATTATTCACTAACTAATCTCTAGATATATAAATATATGAAACAAAGTCTCTATTCACTGCCTTGATGGGAAACAATGTCCAAATATACCTGTTGCAAGGCTATCACTATTATGAAGCAAGAACATGCACACATCCTTAGGCAATATTCAGATCTAAAGTACTTTCCATATCAGAATTAATAAATACTTAGCTGAATATATTATACTTATTAAAATTGTTATTTTGTATTTGATGAACCTTACAAAGCTGAAATATATACTTAGTTATTATGTCATAATGTCAGCTAAAAGGAAAAAAATGAATAAAAATGAATTATAAATCTAGTGGTTCTGAGTTGTAATGGTATTCCTTCTAGTTTTTAATATGGGTTTCAATGGAACTATAGTGTTTAGGAAATAACACATGGCTCCCACATCAACTACACTATGGTCATTTTGTTGATGGCGTCTTTATCTTATGGCAAGGAAATATGGAAGAGCTGAATAGCTATGTCGATTACATCAATGGAAGTACTAATTTTCTTATATTCAAAGCAAGTTCATCATATCAAGAAACAGATTTTTTGGATGTTAAAGTCCACCTAGATCCTAAGGAAGGCATAAATACAAGCATCCATAGGAAAGACACCTGGAGAAACCATTATTTACATAAACAAAGTATGCACCCTGGACATATTTTTAAAAACATCTATGAAAATCAAGTCCTACGGGCATCTAGATTATGCACTAAAGATGAGGAATTCATTGAAGAACAATGTAAAGTACGGAGATACCTTAAGGAAAGGTCCTACTCAGATAAAAATTTAAGACTCAAACAAAATTTTCAGGAAATAAGGAAAGGCAGACTCAAACCTTATTTCTCCAAGAAGAACACTTCTTCATAGCAAGATATTATTTCTGATAACCATATTTCACAGTTAAATTGTCTGTTAACTTATAGTTCAGACAATAAACAGATATGTGATATGATATGAAAACATTGGTCAATATTAACAATGGATGAGAAAATTAAACATATAGTAGGAGAGCAACCGAGATTTCAGTATAAAAACAAGAAAAACTTGAAAAGACTCCTATGTAATAGAGATGGTACCACCACACAAAATATACGTTCAGACAGAAGGGGCACTTTTAAATGTAGTAGATGCAAAGCCTGTCCTTACATTGACAGTGCAAATGTCTTTGTCTCCACTTATGGAAATAAACAATATCACTTCAATGTATATGCTGATTGCACCACAGCACATCTAGTGTATTTGGCCACTTGCTGTCAATGCAATGCTTTTTACATAGGCAAGACAGATCAGAAACTTAAAGATCATATACTACGACACTTAAGAGATATACGACAAAAAGAACCAAACAATGCACTAGCAGTGCATATAACACAATATCCAACTCATTCCTCCCTTTTTAAAGCAATTGAAACTGTTATCCAGACCAATAGAGGAGGAGATTCCATAATCGAACTGAACTACATGAAATATCTTGGATAATTAACATGAGAGCAAATCGTCCCCCTGGACTAAACACTATAGTTCCATTAAAACCCATATTAAAAACTAAAAGGAATACCATTACAACTCAGAACCACAAGACTTATAATTCATTTGTATTCATGTTTTCCTTTTAGCTGACATTATGATATAATAACTATGTATATATTTCAGTTTTGTTAAGTTCATCAAATACAAAATAACAAGTTTAATAAGTATAATATATTCAGCTGTTAAGTATTTATTAATTCTGATATGGAAAGTACTTTAGATCTGAATATTGCCTTTCAATAAGGATGTGTGCATGTTCTTGCTTCATAATAGTGATAGCCTTGCAACAGGTATATTTGGACATTGTTTCCCATCAAGGCAGTGAATAGGGATGTTGTTTCATATATTTATATATCTAGAGATTATTTAGTGAATAATGGACTCTATTTATATAGTAAAAGGATATAAAATTATAATGTGCAGCAATGCATTTCTGCGCTGACGGAAGCAGAGTTGACATAGTGACCATGCTTTTGGCTGTGTCAGTAATATTTAAATAGTTTGGTAGTTATACATAAGAATTATTTCGTATATCTGGAAAAGCAGATAACTGTTAAAGAAGATCATATATAAAAATTCCAGAAAGGTGACCTGTTAGTTAAAGTTAATTATAGTAAGTTTATATATGACAAACAAAAATAAAACAAATGCTCTTGAAAAAATTTTTAAAAAAGCTAGTATTACACTTTGGCCACTGGATGGTAGCAAAGTGGAAACAGGGAAGCCATGCAGGAATAAAAATAATGGAAATAAATGCTTCTGAAAAATCTTTAAAAAGTTAGTATTACACTTTAGCCACTGGATGGCAGCAAAGTGGAAACAGGGAAGCTATGTAAAACTAAATTCATTGGAATGATACATTCGCACTTATAGCCAGTAAAAAACTAGGCAGAGAAGTGCATATTAGCATATAGCTGAAGTAGGATGGGCCAACATAGTATATTAGCATATTTTGGCACCAATTTTAAATCATAGCTATTGGCTACTTAGTAGTGTAAAGAAAGATTACTGGATATTCTAATAAAGACTAAGAATGAATTGACATGATTGGTTTAGAAGTTAATTGATTTTAAACCTTATTGGTTAGTTTTTAGTATAAATGTTAGGCATTGCTACCAAAAGATAACGATCTGAAGAAGGCTAAATAGCTGAAAGCGCTTATCGTTTTATCACTATGGAATTTCAATGCTGTTTTTACTTTTTCCATTAAATTTGCTTGCTGTTTGACACAGGACTCTATCGTGGTGGATTTTTGCTGTGGTGGAATACCAGAGGTTTTTTCTTTGTTTGCTTCACTTTTCCACTGGTAAACTTTCAGCAAGTGTAAGATAGTTTTTTCCTTGAATTAATTGTTCTAGGTTGAATTGTTTTTATATTTAACTGACCATTGTGTTGCTAGATGCAGTATGGTCTGATGAAGCAGTCATCGAGTTTGAAAGCTCTTCCTATTTCAATAAAAAAGGATACATTTTAACTACTTTGGATTTTTGTTTTATTAGCTTCAATTTGGATTTTTGTTTTATTAGCTTCAATTTCACCACACCGGACTGTGTTTCTTTGCTACTAGTTTTCTTGCTGTGATGGTTTATTGGTGTAGCAGTACCTTTTATTCCTTGAGGGATATATATTTTTTTAAATAAATAATGCTATAATTTCCTCTTGATTCTTTTCATTAATACTCCATTCTATCACCTATTATTATCTATCATCCCTTTCCAAATCCTTTAAAGCATCTATTAATTTTCATTTTTTTTTTCTTCTTTTACATCACTTGATTAGTCGGCTCTGATATTTTGAGTAACAGGCTTGTGAAATATCTTGCTTAGTTTTCTTTATTACATTTAACCAAGTAATAATTATACACAGTGTAGCTCTGAAAAGGTACTCATTATAAATTTAGTTGTCTGTGTATAGGAGCATTGCTGCAGTAAAAAACTGGGACATTGGCTGCAGGTGGACATCTGTCCATCTGTCTTTTACCTTGATTTCTATAGCACTGAGGAAGGGTAGCCCTTTGTATGCACTGAATTTTCTCATTTCTTGAAAACATCAGCCAAAAACACACCTGTAAAGGGGAGTCAAGCCCGTGCTGTTTTTCACTTTTTTTTCCAGAAGGAAGGTCACTAAAACTTATGCTGAGACACATTCAGAGCTATAAGGCTTTGTCCAAATTCTTGCCCAGTATCACCTAAAGCAAATAAATATCTAGAGGAAAAGGTAAAATGCTCTAAGATTCATAGTCCCATCATCATAATGCATAACTGGTATACCACTCTAGGTGATTGAACTGCTGAAACCGAAGTGTAGCATTGGGCAGGGGTGTTTTACTCCTGAGCTTGTCGTGCTTTGGATATGATATTAAACTAAGGTCCCATCTGCTTGAGTTGGTGGTAGCTCAGGTCAGTATACAACATCCTATGGAACCTATCGAAAAGAGTAGAGGTCCTTCATTTACAGCTTATTTACAGATAAGACTAGTTACATAAATAACTGATTTACAATACTCACATATTTAAAGGCTGACATATGCATTCCAATTTGTACATAAGAATTATTCTTTCTTTAGCATATTTATATATCATTATTTAAAGCAGATCCATACTCCTTTTTCCACAACCACCACCACCTAATTTTTTCAGTATTGGCAATGTCAACTTTCCGTTAAACATAATTTCATTCATTCTTTCCTTCTGTATAACCCATATTACATAAAACAATTTTTCATCTATTATTTTTTTTGTTCATTACTTATATTCTTATAATATCCATATTCAATCATTTCCATATTTATATAATTTCTGTGTCTGAATCATTCAAAAAAATTCTTCACATAATTTATCCCTCAATTTCTTTACTCTCTTACATCCCAAAAAAACATCTTCAGTACTTTCTTTTTCACCACAATGTAAACAAATTATTTCACTTCTCTTTTTATATGACATATTACCTTTGACTAGTAGTTTTTTATTCCTAATCTCCATAAAAACAAAAAAAAAAGTTTGCAATTCCACTTTCTTACTACACAATGCATTTCTTTCTCTGATTGCTTTGATCTTTTCATGTGATAGATTTTCCCATGGATTAATACAATAATATTGTTTCATTACATTTCCATACAAAATATTTTGCTTATCTTCTATCTGATCAATCTTTATATCCCATAGTCTTATCTGTTGTGGATAATTATTAAAATTCCCATCACAGCTTTTCTTTATTCTTCTATTACTTTTTATTATTTTACAATAATCTTTTTACTTACACTTAAACACTAAAGAAACTTTTTTTTTTTCTTTATTTTTATTATTTAACCATTTTTCAATACTTTAAATAAATTCAAGGACACTGCATAAACTACTGGGTTTAGCAGTCTAAACCTCCTTCCTTTATCTCCATGTATAATACTCCCCTTTCACTGCATTTAATCTAGAACCCCAAATAAATGAGAACATTTTCTCTAACAAATGTTTCTCATACTTTATTGAAATCATAAACTCACCTGATAAATAAGCAATTCTACCCATCAATACTGAGTTTATCAAATTCACTTTTTTGCTATATACCAGGCTGTATGTTGTCCATAGAAAATACATGTCTTTTAAATATTTTTGTGACTCCCCCACCACTGGACTAGTAATAAAGGAGACTCAATCCTCACCACTGGCACCAGTGGGGGATGTATACTGGGAGGATGACAAGTACACACACAGTATTTCCAGATGCAGGTCTCTGCACCACATGCAATTTCCTTTAAAAGCACACAGAGACCACAGTCAGTCCGGGGCTGGTTTCTCCCTCTTTCCCCAGATCCCCAATAAGTCTCCCCACTAGCACAGCTATAGACCTGAGTCCTTAGCCAGGGTTCCAAGCCAAGTCCTCCAACACTCTCTCTGTCAAAGCAGGGCTTAATGTCCTTGCACAAGTAGCGGACGCACACACTCTTGGAGATTTGTTTTACACACACACACACACACACACACACACACACACACACACACACACACACACACACACACACACACACACACACACACACACACACACACACACCAGGGAAAGGCTAGCACAGGTTTGCTAGCTATGCCCCCTTCTGCCCAGACTATAAGTTACTTATCACTGCCACCAAAACCCCTTATCAGCTCCTTTAAGGCCCTTAACAAAGGGTGTCTAATCTTGCTGTGTAATGTTACTATCAATACAAATGGTAGTTTGACTAAGAGCAAGGCTATTAGGAGTGTCCCACACTGTGTCACCAAATAAATATGCAATTATTCTCAGAATTTAAATATCTCCAGGCAGATCAGCCACAATAAAAGGTTTAATATATTTTATAATAAATATTAAAAGAACAAGAGCATACTCAGTATAATATTTATTGTGACAGCAGAGTTCAAAATCACAGGAAATGTTTAAACCAACATTGTAGGACAGTCTCAAATAAATAAGGAAAGACATCTAAATTAAGCTTTGCTAGATTGCTGATTATATCTAAGAGAAATAGCATAACCTATAAACTTACTCAGATCAAGGCAGATGTGTGGTGAATGGATCGTGTGGTCAGGTCCAAGACAGACTACAGAATGATATCTCTCTTTAAGAAACTTCTTAAATTAATATCTCAAATATTGCTGGTATAGCTTGCAGCATGACATCATTTCTTGTCATTTTACTCTATTTCAGGTGGAAACCCCACTGCTGAAAGCTAGCAGTATCTAGCATACACCTGTGAAAATACATAGACAAGGGCTTTTGCTCAGATCTGTGCAACTGTTGGAAGTCATAAAACAAAAAAACACTGCCACATTTCAAGCCTAGTAATTACTTCTCCTTCAAGACAACACAGAGAGTTCCCTAGTATAGACATCCTGTCTCTTTCTGTCATAAGTAATTTAATTCCAGCTCTTTTTCTGAGGTTTTGCTGGAATGAAGTTACCACCCCCCCCCAGTGTTCCAGTTTGCACTGTTAAAATATATACATTTAAACAGTAACAATAGTCTATGTACATTTCTATTCTTTTCCAGCAGAGCACACCATGGATCTATTTTTAATCTCAGCATTTTATACAATATCTTTTCAACACACGTCTGTACAAACCTAGTTTGATATATACATGATATACAGTTCTAATACATGTGTTGGAGGGAAGCCTGCTAGCTTATTAGTGGGAGTGGTAAGCACTAGGTAACTTATCTACCCCATAAGGAGTGGTTTCTGGCCCAGAAATTGTAGTTATTGGCCATTTGGCAATTTGTCCACCTCTCTCAACTTTCCGATTTAAAAGCCCACATTTGCACTTGTTTCTTTCCTGTAACTAGTCTAGTTCAGATATAGATTCTTAGTTTTAGCACTTGAATTTGCTTATTTGTGCTCAGCACTTGTTCAGAACTTGCTGTAAGCACTAAATAAGCTACAAATTACTACAGCACTCAACCTCCCTCATTACCTAGAAGAAAACAGTTTTTGTACTTACTTTCCTCACTTGCTTAGAGAAAAATAGCTCTTGTACTCACTTTCCTCACTTGTCTAGAGGAAAATATTTTTTTTATTCAGGCATGTCCAAGGGTCAGCTCCCAGTGTTCTCTCCTGTCTATCTGATGCATCTGGGCATCTTGGGGCAATGTAGCATTGCCTCATGTACACAGACAACCCTCTCCTCCTACCACCCAACATGACAACCTGTGAGAGATGCACTTATCTAGCAAAACTGAAGGTAAAGCTCTCTCCAACCAAGACTGAACTTGACAGTCAAGAGGTAAACACTTGCACCAAACCACACTCATCACATACTCCCAGTAAACCTACACCACCAAACTCCACACATAGAAACACACAAACATTCACAGAGGCTCTCAATAATAATCTGATCAAGCAACAGGGACTTGCAAAGCAGAAACGCAAGCAACCTCCACCCCCCAACACAACCCAAATGACACATAGCCCACAGACTCAGTGTGCCACTCAACCACAGCCCATAAGGCAAAACAACGTACCTAACACACTAGTCATAGGTGACTCTATAATCAGGCACACTGATGTCCCATTCACTGGGCTAAACAAGGAGAACGGTTACTATCAGCTGCCTGTCAGGTGCCAGGATCCACCACATAACCCACACACTCAGATGACTCCACAAGTACAAATATGACTCTGTCATTGTCCATGTTGGTGTGAATGACCTGAGATGTACCTCCCTGGACTACATGAAAAGAGACATAGAGGAGCTCTCAGATCTTCTAGCCCAGGCAGGTATGACACTAGCCCTGAGTAGCATCCTGCCATCGCCCAGAATGATACTGCAATACAAGGACAAAATGATTGACTTCAACAATTGGCTAAGCTTCTGGTGTCCTTCTAAGGGGATCCAGTATCTGTCTGCCTGGGACGACATGGTCAACAGACCATGATGCTTGGCCAGAGATGGCCTGCACCTGTCACCCCTGGGATTCCGGATACTGGCTAAGGCTCTTTCAGTCCCTATAGGGCCTTTTTTAGACAAGGTACAAATGACAAATTCACAACTGTAACAGGAACAGGCAAGCAAAAACTGAGGGTAATTATACTCAATGCTAGAAGTCTAAATCTCAAAATGCACTCCCTCGAGGTACTCCTTAAAATGGAGAACATTAATATCTGTGCAGTGACTGAGACCTGGTTCAAGGCTCCAGAGAGCACCCCTGCATTACCAGGCTATAACTCATACCACACTTTTCGGCCATCTAATCTGGACCAGAACACCAAAGTCAGAGGTGTGTCCATATTCATTAAGGATATCCACACCTCCAGGCTAGTTGGTCAGCATAGTACATCCAAGGTTATCCAAGTGCAACTAACTCTGGGCAAAACTGCAATCCAAATTGTAGCTTGCTACAGATCCCCCACCATGCCCCAAGATTCTCATTCCTCTTTTCTTGATATACTGGAAAATATTAGGGTTCAACCAAACACCCTGATAATTGGTGATTTCAACTACCTCACCATTAACTGATAAAACTACTCATGTACCAACTCCTTCACTCAACACTTTCTGGAATTCATAAATTCCAATGCCCTGGATCAGGTTATCCACACCCCCACCAGGGGCAACAATATCCTAGACTGAGTCATTACCAACATGAGTGACCGGTGTTCCACGTCTGAAGTCAACTCCTTGTTGATCAGATCCGTCCATAAGCAAATCACCCTAGATATCCACATCCTGCCCCCATCCCCCATTAAGAAAACCACTGTAAAAATTTTCTCCAAAGCCAACTTCATGCTTTTTAAGACAGAAGTGGTGAACTTCATGACACCCATGCAGATGGACAATACAGTTACGACTGCAGAATCATAAACAAATGCACTCTATAAGCACTTACATGAGTGCATGGATCATGCTATCCCAAACAGAACCAAGACGCTACCCTCCAAAAAAAGGAAACTAATCTGGTGGTCCCCTGCCATAAACAAACTCTATAACAGAAGGAAGAAACTGTTGCAAAAGAGAGTAAAATCCCATGAGTGGAGGAGCTCCCTGGTTAGCCTCAGTAAGAAGCTGAGATCCCTTATAAGATATGAAAGAAAATTGTCACTGATTCTAGGGACAACCAAAAAGCATTCTATAGCTATGTTAAGAATCTCAGTGGCAACACCCAGATCTGCTCTGAGTTATAGCACAATGGCACAAAAATTACAGAACCAACTGATATTGCCAACATCCTGGCAGATAGGTTTAGTGCTAACTTTGCCCCCCCCCACCCCCTAAAGGGGCCATATCTATACAGGAGGAATGCAATCACAATTACATAAAAGCTGTACTCTCTAAAGCCAAAAACACAGCATCCATGGGACTGGACAACATTCCAGGCTGCGTTTTACATGAACTTCAGAATGAACTGGCTCCCCACCAAAGCACCATGTTCAATTATAGCCTCATGTCAGGCTTTGTGCCCAATGAATGTCACACAGCAGCAGTTATCCCACTCCACAAAGGGGGAGCCACTATTGATCCCAGGAACTATCACCCTATTAGCCTGACGAGCCTGGTCTGTAAGGCCATGAAACGTAACATCATGGAACTAATAATCAAAGACATTGGTAACCTCAAAACTCTGGACTCCACCCAGTTCAGGTTTGTGAAAGGCAGATCATGCCTCCTGAATCTGATCAACTTCTTTGAGGCAGTCACCAAAGTTGTATACGAGGGTAAGGTGGTTCACACAGCCTATCTTGACCTAGCCAAGGCTTTCAACACCATCCCCCACTCTGGAATTATACCTAAAATCACTAGACTAGGTATAAATCCCTACATCAGAAGATGGGTTGCCAACTGGATCACTGACAGAACCCACACTGTAAAAGTTGCAGACTCCAAATCTGACTTCAAACCAGTGACAAGTGGAGTACCACAGGGTTCTGTCCTAGGACCTCTCCTGTTTGGTATCTACTTCTCTGAAGTACAGGCTAACACAGAAGGCCTTTGGATAACAAAGTTCACAGATGACTGCAAACTAGGAGCCATAGTCAAGTCCCCAAATGATGTGGACATCCTACAGATGGGCCTCACTGAGACAGATGCCTGTGTCAGAGCCATGGCCTCAAGCTCAATGCCAAAAAGTGCATTGTCATCTCCTTTGGTAAAAACTCTGTACCCATGAACTACCACATAGGTGGCAGTCTACTTAACACAGAATGTGTGATAAGAGACCTTGGGACCCAGGTGGATAGTAGTCTCTCCATTAATAATCACATCGCCACAGAAGTCAGAAAATCCTTCTACATGGCACACCACATCACAAAAGGGTTCTCATCCAGGAAAAAAGAGGTCATTGTTCCCCTCTACTTGACACTCATTAGACCCATTATAGAATACAATTCCCCTTTTGGAATGTACCTCACAAGACATCTGCAGCAGCTAGAAAGGCCACAGCAGTACCTCACAAAGAGGATTACTGGCCTCAAACAGATGCTCTACACTGACCGTCTCAAAAAACTCTAACTTTACTCCGTAGCATATCGCCTACTCCGAGGTGATCTCTGCCTAACATAGAAAGCTATGTCAAACTCAGAGCTGTTGGACATGCTACACCTAAAGAAATCCCAATCCCTCTGAGCTACATGCTCTAGGGACCTAAACCTTGTCACCACAATAAACAGGACATGCTGGAGGGATAAATTCCTGTCCCAGAGACGTCCCATACTCTGGAACAAGCTAACTATCTATGTCAAGCAAAGTTCCTCATTAGCACTTTTCAATAAAAATATTGATGGGTGAATAGGAAATAGGAAATACACCCTGGGGATCACTTCTGTGGCTCTGCTCAACAGGGGCACAGGAAAATAACTTTCTTGGGTGGCATAAGCCAGGGAACCTTGTTGGCAATGCTTAATTAGACCCTTGGGATGATAGCCTAGTACCTACCTATGAACCTATTTGTAACACAATCATCTTATATGAAGTATGTTGACATTCACAAATGACACATAACCATTTATAAAATTCCAGACAGCTTTGCTGGCAGTATCTCCCTGTGTCACACTTCTATATAAATCACATTGATATTCGCAAATGGCATATAATTATTTACAAAATTCCAGCTAGCTGGGCTGGTAGCATCTCCTTTTGTCACAGTTTTAGTAATATTTCCCACATGTTACATACACTTTTACCAAAATTTATACCTAGCACGTTGAGATCTTTTGTTGTAAATTGAACATCTGCTATTATTTCTGTTTCTCCCACTCCTTAGCTTTTGTCTTTGTTTAATTTCAAATCTGTATCCCTCTAACAATCAACTACACAAATGATCACTTCTCTCATCCCTAAACTATTTTTAGCTATTACAAATATATCATCTGCATATGTCACTAACACCGATTATGCCAACATTGTTATATACAGTATATTTCACTTTCTTCATTTCAGTATTTACTTCACTAACAACCACATTCATAATTAAAACAAATAAAATACTACATGAGGGGAAACCTTGTCTTATTCCTTTACCCATTTCTATTTCCTTACTTATCCATCCAGTTACTGAAACCTTTAATGTATTAAATATATTGGAAGACATATAAACATTCCTGATTTTATTACTGAAATTATGGGCAGGATTCATGAAGGCTTGCATGGAGTGTAAGAGACGTGTAAGACTCCATGCAAGCCTCGTGATCCAGGAACAGCCCGAAACTCCGTGTAAGAGACCAGCTAAAACGTCTCTTACACGGACTGGGAGTGGATATGCTAAATACCTCACTTGCAGCCAAAAGGCATGCAAATGAGGTAGAGTAGTGATCCATGAAGCAGAAAGCAGCCCATGTAAGAGCCGTTTTAGTTGCAGAAATCTACTCAGTTGACAACTGAGTACGTTTCTGCAAAAATCACAATGGAGCCATGTCAGTTCCAAATAAAGGGTGCATATGTGTCAAGCAGCATGCCAATGGCCAAATATGTGGCCACTGGCAAGGTACCCTGATGCAAATATGACAAATAAATCTTTTTTTTTTTCGGCGATCGCCGATGTTTAAACGCAGCGCAGCTCCGCGCAAACGGGTTGCGCTGTATAACACATAAAAATGAAGGGTATAAACCCACAAATGTGGGTTTTATGCAATACATGGATTTACAATACAGGGACCAGCAGACCATAAACAACATGGCCACTGTTTAGTGGTTGCTAAGGGGGGAAGTCGAGTCTAAGAGATGTAACTAAGCATTATTAGGCAATCTGATGTAAATGAGTGTTAGGATACTGAATCCCACTGTCACATAGCAAATGAGCACATTCTGAGTAGTGTAAGAGTTATATAAGGGGGAGGAATAGAGTAGGAGATAGGTGACATCACAGGGGGGAATGGCAGAAAGAAATGCAGTTCATTGGAGGTCAGTGTTACATGACAGATGTCAGACACATATCATGGAAAGAGGAGTGCCACAAGATAAGCATGGGAAAGTCAAGAAATGGAAGGTGTACACTGTTGCTTACACCAAAGTTTCTTGCTGGGCGTGCATGCACACATGTGTGCACCATGAAGCGCGAGTAGGGCAGTGTGCGCACGTGTAAGGCAGACTGAGCATGTGGGAGCCTGTTGACAGACTTCTAAGAATGTTTGCGCTGGTGTGCGTGCGGTTTAACCCAAATAAGCAGATTCTGAACCGTGTAAGCATGTGTGCGGCGCGCGTGTAAGCCACTGTGAGCATGTTTCTGCTGGTATGCGCGTTGCTCCCCCCTGAGGAAACGGAAAGGAAAAAGGAAGCAACAAAATTAGTAGGAAGCTAGCAGGGAATACTGCTGGAGCTAGCAGGTGAAAACAATTAGAAGCTGTCAATTACACAGGCAGAATAGTAGCACAGCCAAGCACTTAAAACTCTGCAAACAGCAGTGCAGGATGTTTCTCACAAGAGACACTGCAAGACAGGAGTAAGCTATTAGAAGTGAAAACTGAAAAAGCTGAACTCAGAGCAGAAATGCTAGGGGCTGCCATAGCTGTCATAAGGAGACATAGGCGACTTGCTGAGGGTGGTGACAATGCAGATGGTGCCAGACAACCCACAGTGAGGATACGGAGAAGAGTGTACAGGCCCAGGGTCACCTACCATGGGTTACATGAGCTGGAGACAGTAGAGCACTATAGAGTGGACAGAGACCTCCTGCAGCAAATTGTCGAGCTGTGCAGGCCATGCCTCATACACAAAACCAACAGAGGGGAACCCATCCCAGTGGAAACCAAGGTATGTGTTGGCCTAAGAATACTAGCAACAGGTACCCTCCAGAGACCTACTGGTGATATGATGGGGATATCACAGGCATCAGCCTCCAGGGTACTGCACCAGTTCCTGGATGCCATGTCGGCACATGTCGGTGATCATGTATATTTCCCCAATGCCCGTGAGGTATTGGCCAGCAATATGCGTCTCTTCCAGCAAATAGCGGAATACCCTGAGGTAGTGGGTGCAATAGACTGCACACACATACGCATCAAAGCACCAGCCGGTGAGCAGGGTAGTGCCTACATTAACCGCAAGGGCTTCCCCTCCATCAACTGCCAGGTCATGTGTGATGCCCAGGGCATAATAATGAATGTGTGTGCTGGCTGCCCTGGGAGCTACCATGATTCCCATATCTGGCATCTGACGCAGCTGTACCAGACATTTGCCAATCGGGACATCCCACACGGACACCTAGTGGGGGATGCAGGTTATGCAGTGGAGCCGTGGCTGATGACACCCATCAGAAATGCACACACACCTGAACAGGAATGCCATAATGAGGCACACGCACAAGCACGTAATGTAATAGAGCGTGTGTTTGGGCTGCTCAAGTCACGGTTCCGGTGTCTGGACACATCTGGTGGAGCCTTGCAGTACTCAATAACTACATGTACCAAAATTGTCATGGTATGTGCTATGCTACATAATATGATCTTGCAAAAACAGCTGCAGCAGGACCAGCAAAGGGCTGGGCCAAACAGCCCCCCACCATTGCCAAGGCCATCACAGGCAGAGCGTGACTCGGAGGAGGAACAACCTGAGCCTACCCCAGTAGGCAGAAGGAGGCATGCCCAGTATGCCCTGACCTTGGCAAAGAGGCAATGCATAGCACATACACTGGCTCAGTAGGAACCCTGGGAATGATACCCCTCTCTGACTCACTCATATAATAACATGGATGCCTAAAATGACATTACCTGCTCTCAAACATGTACTGGGAGTGTAATATGTGCATCCAACAGAGGCAGCCCTGCAGCACCACCTGAGGCATGAATGCCATGTATTAAGTAATGTAACACCATGTAGTATATGCACACTTGAGGACCCTGACTAACATCCTACCCTCACCAAGCATGATGCCACAATATGATGATGGGATGATCAATCGCAATAATCGGCTGAAGTATTGCAGTTAGTCAAAGGGGATCCAATGTGTGCCAGCCTGGGATGACAAGCTGAGCATGACATGATGATCCACCTGCTAGGGGTGGCGTGCACCTATCAGTCCAGGCCTCATGGATACTGGCAAAGGCTGTCATTACCCACAGCGTGCCCTGAATAGGTAAGGCTCAAAACACAAACCCACCCCCATAGGTACCACAAGGGATAAGAACCTAGATGTAATGCTACCCAATGCCAGAAGTCTAAACAGCAAGATGCGCGCAGTGTAAACTCACCCAATATGGAGAATGTTGATATCTGTCCTGTAACAGAAAACTGGGTCAAGGCTCACAACAGCACCCGAACAATATCAGGTTACACCTCATACTGTGCTGTACAGCCTCAAAACATGGAACAAGCTACAAAAGGAGGGTGACTAGCAATAATTGTCAAGGATAACCACACCCCCATGTTGGTACCACAACAAGAAGCAGCATGGACTAGCCATGGTCAAGTAACAGTGGCTAAAACTGCTTCCCAGTTTATAGCCTGCAACAGACTACCATCCTAACACCAGGAACTGCACCTGGCCCATGTTGGAATACATGAATATATCAAGCCCCCCAAACCACATTATATTGGTTGACTGAAAATACCCAGACATAGACTGGGAGCATTATACTAGCTCCAACACTGTAGGAGAAAGTTTCCTAGAATCCATAAACAAAAATGCCCAGGAACAACGTACCACTCCCACAAGAGGGGTAAGCATACTGGATGTGATAATCAGCAACATGGGTACTGGATGGCAAGATGAGAAGTGTATCCCTCACTGGTAAGACCAGACCATAGAGTAATCACACTGGATATACACATCCTGACCACAGTCCCTGGACAGAAAACCACAGTGTAAAAAATGTGTAAAGCATAGGTTGCACCCCTCCAAAATGATGTGTAATCCATTAAAGGCCCTGTGCAGGTGCAAAATATGGGCCACACCTCAGAACCTGTTATACAGGCATTCCATGAACACAGCCAGGAATGCTTGGAGTATGCAATCACAAATAACAACAACACACAATGCCATACACGCAGGCATCTGGCATGCTGGACTCCAGCCATTACCAAACCATGCAAGAGAATGAGGAAACTACTACATGACAGAGCAAACATAAAAAGGGAAGTAATCACTGATCAGTAGTATGGCAATAAAATATGTCCACACATACAATCCACTAGGGCCAGCTACAACAAGTTGAATCTGTGAATCCTGAGGCAATGTTACACCTGCCCCAAGTACACAGACAACCCTCAACACCCCCAAGACATACAAATATATGTGAGAGATGCAACCATTTATCCAAACCGGAGGCTGAGCTCCCTCAACTCAGTACTGCCAAAACTAGTCAGGAGGAGAAGTTAACCACACACACCACAAACCCAGTCCCACATAGACCTATCACAACTGCAAACCAAACACATAAACACAGGAAAACATTCCCGGAGGCCCTAATTACAAACACACCACACCAACAGAGGCCTCCAAAGCAGACCCCCAAGCAACCACAACCTCCAAACATAGCACATGCAACACATAGCACACAAAGCTGGTGTGCCAAACAGTCACAGGCCAGAAGGAGAAACAACATGCCTGATACAGTTGTAATAGGTGACTCTATAGGCAGACACACTGCTGTCCCACTCACCAGACTGAACAAGGGAAAGGGTACAGTAAGCTGCCTGTAGGCTGCTACAATACGCCACATAACACAAGTACGCAGGTCACCCCAAAGCAAGTAGAAATATGATGCAGTCATTGTCCATGCTGGTGTGAATGACCTGAGATGTACCTCCCCGGACTACATGAAAAGAGACATAGATGAGCTCTCTGAGTATGTACTCCAGGCCGGTATGACACTGACCGTTTGCAGCATCCTACCCTCACCAAGAATGATACCACAGTACAAACACAGAATGATCAGCTTTAACAGGTGGCACAATTACTGCTGTCATTCCAAGAGGATCTAATGTCTGTCTGCTTGGGATGTCATGCATGACAAGCCATGCTGCTGTTCCAGGGATGGCTTGCACCTGTTACCCCTGGGCATCTGGATATTGGATAAGGCTTTTGCCTCCTCCATACAGCCCTACGTAGGCAAGGCTGAAAAGACTAACCCACCACCCTAGAAAACATAAGTGGTAAGAAACATAAGGGTAATACTGACCAATGCCAGACATGTAAACCGCAATATGCATGCTCCTGAGGCCCTCCCCAGTATGGAGAACATCGATGTCTGTGCAGTGACAGAAACCTGCTGCAAGCCTACTGACAGCACACCAGCACTACCAGGTTATACCTCATATCATGCGTTATGGCCCCAAAACCTGGACCAATACATAAAAGGAGGGGGAGTACCCATATTCAGCACAGACACCCATACGTTCAGATAACTGACAATGCACGAAGCATCAGAGACCACCCATGTGCACCTTACCATAGGCAAAACTGCTGTACAGTCTGTAGCATGCTACAGACCACACTCTCACACACAGGAACCCCACCCAGACATCCTGAAGACACTGGACAGTATGAATGTCCCACCAAATACCAAACAAGGTACTCACAAATTACCACATAGGTGGTAAACCATTATGTATGGAAGGAGTAATCAGGGACCTAGGGACACAAGTGGACAGTAACCTGTTATGTGACACTCACATTGCCAATGTGGCTAGGAAGACTGTCTATATTGGACACCGTATCATGAAAGGATTCACATCTACGTCAACAGAGGTCATTCTGCCCCTGTACTGTTCTCTTATCAGGCCCATAATCTAGTACAATGCCTCATTTGGGATGTACCTTACCTGACACCTGCAGCAGTTAGAAAGACCTCAAAGGTACCTCACCAAGAGGATAAAGGGTCTCTAATATATGTCATATGCTGCCTGGCTGTAGACACCCCAGCTGAATGCAGTCACATACTGCCTACACAGAGGCATTGTATGTCTGTTGTACAAGGCCATGTCCAACACAGGAGTAATGGACATGCTGCATCTCAGAAAACTCAAAGCCATTGGAGTTGTGAGAGTGAGAGATGTCAGCCTCAACACATAATGAAATAGGATGTGCTGGAGGGACAGATACATAACCCAGAGGCTCCCCACACCCTGGAACAGAATCCCAGTCCATGTTAGGCAGAGCCCCTCACTGACACTCTTCAACAGGAATATTGCCAAGTGGATGGATGATCGTAGATGTACACTGGGGGTCTTCACTGTGTCATGTCCAGACAGAGGCACAGTAAAGTAAATCATAAATGGCCATAATATTCACATAGCAAGGGGCGGTGAAAGACACACACACTCTGGCTAGGCTTACAAATGCCCTAGGGTGGATAGCCTAGTATGAACCTATGAACGTATGAAGATACAAATTGTACAGGACACTAAGGATAATCCCAAGGCGTACTCAACTGATGGTAGGAACCGTGTTAGTAATTCACAGATATGCTCTGAATCACACAAATATTACAAACAACATACCAAACACACACACATATTGCCAACATGCAACCTGACAGGTGCAGTGCAAATCCCCCCCCCCCAGAATGCAAGATATCTATCCCAGCAGACTGCTGGCCCCCTGACATTGCTGATGCTGAGGTAACAGCCAGCATCTACAAAGCAAAACACACAGCAGCAATGGTATGAGATGGTGTCCTGGGCTGAGTCATGGACTCCAAGAAGAATGGAATGCCAAATCACACTACTGCACAATGTCAGCCTTACCACAGGATATGTACCCAAAGAGCAGTGTACAACAACAGTGGTCCTTCTCAACAAAGGTGTTGCCTGAATGGATACTGCAAACTACCACACCAGAATCCTGACTAGCTTGGTCTGCACAGCTATGGCAAGGATCAGCATGTACCGCAGACATAAAAATATTGGGGACCTACTGACACTGGACCCTACCCAGTGTGGCTTTCTGAAGTGCAAATCCTGCCCCTAAACATGTCTGCCTCATTTGAAACAGTCATTAAGGTCACTGATGAGGGCAATGTGGTCCACACAGCGTAGCTGGACCTTGCAAATGCTTACATACAATACCCTACGTGTTCATTATAGATATGCTCACCAGCTGAAATATAAACCTGTATGTCAGTAGAGGGGTTGCAAACCAGACCAAGGACAGAACTGACATGGTCAGACATGCTGCAGCCATGTCAGACTACAAGCCAGATATATGTGGCATCCCACAAGGCTTGGTCCTGGGACCTCCCTCGTTTGGTATATATGTCCCATAAGTACAGGCCAACATGGAAGGACTGTGTCTGAACATGTATGCAGAGTACTACAAACTGCCCACCATATCTGACCCTCCAGCTGACACAAGCATCCCACAAAAGGGCCACATAGAAACAGACAACTGGTGCCATAGCCATGTCAGCAAGCTAATTGCAGAAAAGTGTATAGTCAACCCCCGTGGATATACAGTAAGTGCCCACCAATTACCACATAGGTGTTAACCCATTACGTACCTAACATGTAATGAGAGACCTGGGGACACAAGGTGATAGATATCCTGCATTGGACAAACATGTGGCTGTAGTGTTCACAGAAACATACCATATACCCACCTAATCATGAAGGTTGTCAGATCTAGATAAGGGGAGGTCATTGTGGCTCTGCAGTCATCCTTCATCAGCATTACAATTGACTACAATAGCCCCTGTGGGATCTACCTCAGCAGACTCCTCCATCAACTGTAAAGTCCCCAACAGTACCTCACCAGGAGTATCAAAGAGCTTGAACAGATGCCATGTGTTGCCTGATTAAACAAACTGCAGCTCCACACACTGCCATACTTCCCACCCAGAGGCAAGCTGTGCCTGATGTATAAAGCCATGTCCAAGCTGGAATCAATGAACATGCTGCACCTTGTACAATCTGAATGGCAGTGAGCTATGCACATGACAGACCTGAACCCCAGCACTGACATACATAGGACAAGCTGTACTGCATGATCCATAACACAGAAGCCACACACACTCATGGGTAAACTCCCAGTACAGGTTATCCATAGAGTCACTCATCGATTCTCCTCAAGAGGAATCGTGATGAGTGGATGGGAGATGGTAGGTTTACCCTGGGTATCACTGTTATGTCACAGGTAGACGGAGGCACAGTATACTAACCATGACATATGTTATGGCAAACTCCACTTACAATGTGTGTCGAAGGACAAACACACTCTCCGACTAGCATTAGAAATGGCCTAGGGCACATTGCCACTGTTTGCCAATGTACACCTATGTTGTGGAATACACTACCAATGTTGCACAAGCCTGGTATAAGTAGTTCATATCTGAACATAATGCAACATGGTCAGATGTGCACAACTGGCCCCTAACCAGGCTGTTGTGCTCACTATGGAAATGTAAAGCAGTGATAGCACTAAAGCCCAGGATACTGTCCACCACAGTGAAAGTACTGAACCAGTACACTATACGGGACTACAGTGTTAGGTCAGTATGGAATGATGCTGACAACTGTATGCAAAGTATCCCATGCAAACCCTGCAGGCACAGTATAATCCCTGTTGTGTTCACACACAAAGCAGTTGGACAGTAACTACACACCATGACACACAACACACAACCATAAACGGGAGATATTGTTGAAGTTCACACTCATCCACAAATGTGGTGGGCTGCAGAGTTCAACATATGGAAAGCACACACTGGGCATGCTCGCACACTTTGATAAATGAGACATATGTCAGACAACATGCCATGGGAAGGCTGAACTGGGCATGCTCACACACTTAGGCCATATCTCAGTTTAGCAGTTGGCCACACATATCTGGCATGTGTACGTGTTATTCCAGGAACCAACCACATTGCAGCAATCTGCCCAGTGCACACAGTTAAATGACTACAGAGACATATGTCATATAGTGGATCCCTCCCATATGCAAACATCTTCCACAGATACACACGTTGTTCATACAAACAGGGAATGCTATGGCAATAAAGACCGGCAAACAGTCTATCAGCAACAAATAATGTGCATCTGACAATTACACATATGGGTGTAGAGGTCAACACTAGGCTGTTTGCTCTAGGGAATGACAGCTTAGCCAGAGTGTGCTTGGCATCTGCCTCCCCAGTACAGTAGGCTACTGTGCCACTGTAAAGTATGTCACATAAGGCACTGTGTGAGGCTAGTGTGCTGTGCCTCTGTCAAGCAGGGACACAGTGGAGATCCCAGGGTTTGAATGTGCTAAGCCACATCCATGTTGTTGGTGTGTGTTGGAAGAGGGTTGCTGAGGACCTCTAACAGTAAGTGGGCATCAATAACAGACTGAGGGGAGACTTATCTGCATTGTCTGGACAATTTCACTGTCAACACTGTGTCGTGATGATTATGTGGGATTGAAGTGTCGTGCTGGTACTGTTCAGAGTTGTCCTCCCTCTGTGGGCTACTGCTCTGCAATGTATTAGCTCACTCTGTCTGTTGGACAGCTCATATATGGCTGGTGTACACCTGACAGGTGTCCTGTTGTGGAGCAGTCATGGGTATATTTGTGATAGCATGAGCAATGCAAACCTTCCACATGCTCATAGAATGCAATTGTCAAGGATTATGCAGAGTGGCCAGTATACTCCCCCAGCATGGGTCCTTTGAAGTCTTCCACCCCAGTCTTTACAAGTGTAAAGTCTGCTTGTGATAAATACGGTTTGTTTGCAGTGCCACCCTTGCCTGGAGGTGGGGATGGGATATGGATGTCCAGGGAAAGGTGGGTATGGTCAGATATCAACAATGGTGTTCTACCCCTGGTGTGGAACAGTGAGTACCCATGTTGCAGATGGTCAGGTGCAATATGTATTCCCCCTTGTGGCTGTGGTGAGTGGTCTGCCATAGCACATGGACTCACAAATTGTAGTGGCTGTAGGGTAATGTTGTAGAGGCCTGAGTAGTTCCCACACACAATATGCCTGTACCTGATGCTAACAACTGGAATGGTGTATGTGAACACCTGCATATCCTGGCACTGTTCCCAGGGAAGCAAAGTGTGTGTCCTGGATGTGGGAGGGCTGGTCTGGACTGGTTGTGTTGTGTGTTACAGGTCATGTGGTCACGAACCATGGTATAGAACATAACCTGCCAGTGCGATGTGCATATCTGACCCTGAAGTAGGTGGCTGCAAATGCATATATATGCTATCCCACACCTGACAGGTAGTACTAGATGTACATACCTCTGTAGAAATTATGATGTCAGCACCCTATAAATACTGCAGGTGCAGAACAGATGCCCAGTAATTTGGATAGTGCGCTCTGCTAATGCATCCCCCTCAAGTGTCATAATATAGGTAGGTATGTGTTTGAACCCTGCAAATGATCAGTGTGTGTGTGTGTGTGTGTGTGTGTGTGTGTGTGTGTGTGTGTGTGTGTGTGTGGGGGTGAGCGGGGTTGTTGTGTGTGCAAGTCTGTGTGAGGGAAATGTCCCTTTTGGCAACTGGGACAACATACTACAGGATGCACATTCCCCTTTCTAAACACAGATGATGTCAGCACCCTATAAGTATAGCAGGAGAAGGAAAACCTCCCAGTAATGCGAATAGCGTGCTCTGCTAATGCGTCCGTCTTGAGGGTCATAACATAGTTAAGTAGGGGTTTGAAACCTGCAAATGCTCTGTGTGTGTGGAGGGGGGCTAGTGTGTGTGCAAGTCTGTATGAAAGAAATGTCCCTTTTGGCAACTAGGAGAACACACTACAGGATGCACATTCCCCTTTCTAAACACTGATGATGTCAGCACCCTATAAGTACAGCAGGAGAAGGAAAACCTCCCAATAGTAGGGTGTTTGTAATTGCAAGTGTGAGAAAACAATTCCTTTTGGCAACTACTACAATACACCAGATGCTGCATATTCCCCCAGTAAACACAGGTGATGTCACCACACTATCAGTACAGCCAAACAGGGCTAATCGCCCAGTAATGCAAATAGTGTGCTCTGCTACTGGGTCTATTACTACTGTCAGAGCACAGATAGGTATGTTTTGGAAACCCACAACTGCCACGAGTGTTTGTGTCACACAAAATGCCCATGTGTGGGTTGTTGTTCATAACAATGCATGACATTGCTTAAACCAGCAATGGCAATGCACACATGATGTATGTGTGTGACACATACACATATATACCTGTGACCTTCAATAGCTCCCATGTCTGACACGTGCCTCAAGTAAATACATGGCATTTACACTGCATAACATTATGACTGTGTGTTACTGTGCTGGGTCTGCATGCGATATGTGTATATACAGTGCGAGTTGTATATGGTATCATCCTAACAGCGGGGGATACACATCTGGTCTGGGCCATATAGACTACATGTAGTCGATGAACAGGTGCTGCATGTCCCCACCTGTTGTAGGAGTGGTAACATGTTGTTCCACTGCAATGCAGTGACTACATGCTGGGAACCTTTCAGCTAGTGTGTTGTAGCAACAGTAATGCTCAAACACAATGTTTGGCTGGATGCAGTCCAGCCATATAAAGACATATCTAGAGACCGTCATATTCCCAGTGTTGTTAGGGAGGACAGGTGGGTTTCCTGTGTATGGGAGGTTTATGTGTGCCAGGCTATGAACCAGAAGGCAGTGCAACACACTGTTAGCTGCACATGGATAGGCCCTGATGCTTTGTGCTGTGCCAACAACATAGAGGTGTGTGTATCTGTGGTGCCTGGAGATACCTCCCCCCCTGTTCATGTGTGGTACATGTGTAGGGGACGACAGGCATGGTATGAGGTATAACCTGGCAATGATGGGTTGCACCTGTGAGCCGTGAATCAGGTATCTGTTACTGCACAGATATTGCGGTTTACTGTGCTGAGGACAGTGTCCAGTGCATGCATCTTGTGGTGTACACTGCTGGTGTTGTGTAGCATTACTGTTAGTGTCCTATCCCGTGTGATTCCCGCGGAGGTGGCTATGTAATCTGTGCCCTGCAGCAAAAGGCACTATGTGTGTATCAAGAGGCTTCGCCAATATACAATGGCCCATGGGTGACACGTGCAAGCTGCCACTCGCAAATCATTGTGGCTACCCTAGCATGTAAGCACACGCTGATGGCCATTGGATACCCTATGAATGACATTGGAGATTGAGCAGAATGTAGACATAGAACACCCTTCCTACACATTGTGGTAGCATACCTGGTGAGGGTATGATGGCAACCAAGGTCAGGCTCATACCAGCCCGTGCCACATGCTGAGAGAGCCCATCTATGTTCCCTATCATGTAGTCCAGGGAGGTACGTCTCAGGTCATCCATAGTGGCATGGACAATGACTGAGTCATATGTGTCCATGCCTCTGACTGACCTGTATGCATGTGTTATGTGGTGGACCATAGTGCCCCATGGGCATATCACTGTGACCTTCACCATGTACAGCCTGTTGAGCGGGACCCCACTGCACCGGCCAAGAGATGTACCTGACACATCTGTAGCAGGTGTGTTGTGTAGCCCTACAGGCTGTGAGTGTTTGGCACACAGGATGTGTGTGCCATGTGTGGCATGTGCTCTGTTCCACCTTAACATATGCCTGTGTGCCAGCTAAAGAGGTGTATGATGCTCAGGCAGGATGCTATTCTGAGGCTCCAAGTATGCCCCAGTGTGTTCCTGTGTTTGGATTGCTGTCAGAGCAGGTCTATGTCAGACTGCTATTGTAGTCACTGTAGTATGTCATGCCACCTGACAGGGTATGGCAGTACTGGGTTCAGAGTGCTCAGTCTCCAGATTGGCTACGTGGTTGCATCTCACACATGTGTTGTACGTTCCTGGCCAGGGGAGAGGGTTGACTGCATACATGTGGCAGCTGTGAAATTGCCACATGACTCACATATACCACAACTGGACCATAGAGGTCATTCACAGGTTACCTTTGCACATGCTACGATAGTAGTGTGATTGCCATGGTGATTACCAACACATAGGGCCAATGGGGAACAACATACTGAAGGTGAGTATGTGTGAGTGTACTGCTTTTGATTTCATAGCGCTGGCATTTATGACTGGGAAGTCATATGCAATGTGTCACAGGCAACGTACATGCGAACAGGACAGACAGTGACGTTCTGTCAAGTGAGACATTGACATATGTATAGTACGCTATGCAGATGTCACTAGGAATCCACAGAAGCTCTGTAAATCTGCATTGCAGGTGGAATCAGTGTTCCAGGGAACCTCATGCACACATGCATGCAAACAAAGCTACAGTAAGCAGGGCTGGAAGTAGTCCATTGTACAACAAAGAAGGGGTACCACTTCCAGTAGGTAACAGTGCAAATATGCAGGCACTATAAACATGTACCCAGGAATGCACAGCTCAAATATCCATGGTAAAACTGATATTATTTAATATTTAATTTAACTTAAATTAAAGTGGTACTGCACACATATCAACATGCGCAAACATCCACAGTGCATAGTCGTTGTGGGCAATATGCCACCATTAGCGTACATGTCCATCATTGCGTATCACTACTTGCATTACCTTCTCCCCTGTGCTACCTATGTATGTGGCTATCTGTTGACATCCTTACCACCGGTATGCAATAATGTGCAGCTGTTACGCTATGGTACGTACTATGGGTGTAGATAACAATTCAGGACAGTCATACAGTTACTGCATCAGGCATGCTGGGATATACACACAATCATATCAGCACACTGTACTGTTACCAACATGATACTAGTAATACACTTCTATGTAGTCACCCTGTGCATCAGCAACATGTTAAACTGTTCCTGCACTGATGTTGGAGATTGCAGGAGGTGGCACAGTTTCATCATATGCACAGGGTGTGAACTAGGTATGCCTGAGCCTGCCACTGATACCACCAATTGACATGTATGTGTATGTGTGTTGTTGAGGGACAGCAGTACAGGGTGGGGCACTGTTGGTGCAGTGTGTGCGTGTATGTGGTAGCCCTAGGTGTTAACATTTTGCATGTGTGCATGCATGCACACAGTTCCACCACATGGCTGCCATATACTGGTGTTTGTGGACAGCCACAGACTGCACCTGGCAGGTCATACAGATCAGTGTCTGTGGCCACGGACACGGTACCTGTGCCTGGCAGGGGTGCTACGGACCATATCTGGTACTAAGCCAGACTGGGTACTGTCATCAGAAGTGGGTGTTCGTTGACTGGACACAGGTCCCTGTTGGGACTGTCCAGAGCCACGTGCACGTGGTCTCCTGGGCCGGTCTGATGACAGCACAGACCCAGCATTGTTGGGGCTGCTGCTGGCACTATGGGGGCATCCGCGGGCCTGTTGTCATCCTCGCCGACTGCCAGCTGCTGCTGTTGCTGGCATACGGCCACGTCAATGCCGCAACCATCCACCATTGCCCTGGCTCATGGACATGTAGTTGTGGAACTGCTGTAATATGTCCCCACAATGTCTGTCTATGACATCGGTAAAATTACGGATAGCATCTGCGATGTCATGCATACTGTCAGTCATGGATGTGTGACATGCTCTTAGCTCCCTCAGACCCTGTCTGGTGTACCTTTCCATATGTGACTGTGCCTGCATGACAGCGCGAAACATAGCTGAGTTTGACAGTCCTCTTTGGGCACGTCTGCCAGAGGCAGTAGGCCCACGGATGCTCCCACAAGAACCCATGGGCAACTGTCTGTGTGGTACCATCGCAGGACCCTGCCCATGGCTGCTGTGTGGGGAAGCATGTGCCACAGATACCACATTACCCTGGTCAATGCCCACTGTATCCTGTCCATCACCTAGGCACATTGGTGACATAGGATGTACTGGCAGGATGACTGTGCGCAATGATGGGGTTGACAGCTGTGTACTGTCAATTGGCTGAACAATGACAGACCCTGACACACCTTCCTGTGCCATTACACAGATATCATCATTATCAGTACCTGTGGCACCAGATTCAGGTTCCCTGCTGCAGGACACCAGAGCATTGTGGGAGGAAGACAGGAAACACAGTTTACAATGTCTACACAATGTTACCAGTGATGCACACATACACACATGCACACGTGGACACAGGCACACATGCACACATGCACACGTGGACACATGCACACATGCACACATGCACACATCCACACATGCACATGTGGACACATGCACACATGCACACATGCACACGTTCACACATGCACACATGCACACGTGCACATGTGCACACGTGCACACATGCACACGTGGACACATGCGCACATGCACACATGGACACAGGCACACATGCACACATGCACACGTGGACACAGGCACACATGCACACATGCACACATACACACCCCGCAGTATACACACAGAGCACAACTGAGTTCCACTATTATTACTAGCACTATCAGGACTATTATAGGTATTGTTAAAACACACTCACCAGCATGGATGGGCTGCCTTGCTGTAACACCGGAGGGACCTGCAGAAATGAGGGGATTAATGTCAGTGGGCACAACTGTGCCATTGATACTGCGTATGATACAGTTCAGTAGTACAACAGTTGCCATTCACATGTCAGCTGCTGATATTGGCAATATCACACCTGCACTATTACATACTATGTTGACAGCTACATACCAAGGACACACCTTACACATGCATAAACTAACATTGTACAGAACAGTCAAGTGTACATATGGCATATTACCTGCATGCTCCATGTTGTGTTGCTGTGTGGCTCCAGCCTCCATCATAATGCAGGTGTGTTGCTGTTGATGTTCCTGGGCTGGAGCCACAACACTTAGGAGTAGCCCCTCCAGTCTGTTGAGGGGGGGATGTGTGGCCACACCTCCTGTGGCGACCTGTTGCCTGTGGATATCCGACGCACTCTGATGGACATTTCTGATTAAATCACTGCAGTGATGTCGTACCTGCTCATATAGGTTCATAGGTTCATAGATTAGTACTAGGCTATCTGCCCTTGTGAGCCATTTTAAGCCTAGCCAATTATCCCCTGTGAGATTCAAACCCTGTACCTTGTGTTTGTAAGGCAAACACCTTAACCATTAGGCCATTCTCCCAACCCCATATGTCCTATTATGCGTGCCAATGTCATTTACCCTACGGACAAGGTCTTGCCACAGTGCAGCCCTCTCCTGCTGATTCTGGCTGGTGCGGGAAAACAGTATGTCATAATCCTGCACCAGGCTCTGGTGTATCTCTTCATCTTCTGCAGCAGAGTAGGCAGGATTTCGCTGACGCGCCATGTCCCTGAAAGAGAACACAAACAGGATATCAGCAAACTATGTCAGCAAAATATGGCACACATACTATAATGATACTCAACTGTAGTGATATACTACTACTCCCATATGTAGCACGTGTGTGTCTCTTGGTGGATACACATGTACATGGCCAGATATCAGTGCACAGCCAACACCTGTGCAACAATACCTGCCACATTCCATAAAATATGGTACCAAGCCCCATCAGTCAGCACACTGAGACAGGTCCAATGCACCACCTCACTCTGGGGGTTCATAACAAGGTACTGTATGTGGAACGTCATCCACTAGTGTGATCTGGACACAAAATAATCGGCCTGGATATACATATCCCACCACCACCACCAGCACAGTAGACTACTTTGATATATATGTGAATAGACAGATTTTCACTTGTTAGGACAGAGATGGTATCCATGCAGCCCACTGGGCCAGTGGAAGCCACAACACACAATGCTGACCCCTTTGCAAATGCTTCCCACGGACATCCCGAAGAATGCATGGAACATGCACACACAATTCTAACCCAGACCCGATGCACAAAGGTTAGGCATCCTGTCTGGTGGACCCCAGCCAAAGACAAATTGTATAACGATAGAAGGAGGCTACTGCAGGACAGAGCAGAATCACATAAAGGGAAGGCATCTGTGGTCGGCACTAGTAATAAGACAAGTTCTTCCATAACAACATCCAAGGCCAACTCTGAGAGAGAAATGGCCAAGGACACTATAGATAACCACAAGGCCTTCTTCAGTTGTGTTAGACACATGGACCAAAAGCCTCAGATATGCTCCGAGTTAGTACACAACTACATGAAATTCACTGAACCCACAGGTATTGGCTACATTCATGCAGACAGGTTCAGTGCAAATATCCCCCCTCCCTCTTCCCCCAAAAGAAGAAATACTTATCACAGCTGAATGTGACCTCCCTGTCATCTCAGATGTCCAGGTGAGGGCCGCCTTCAGCATAGCAGAACACACAGCATCAATGTGACCTGATGGTATCCCTGGATGTGTGCTACGTGAACTCCAAGAGGAGCTACAACCGCATATAAAACTGATATTTAACCTTAGCCTTACTATGGGATATGTGCCTGAACACGGGCGTACGGCAACAGTGGTCCCACTCCACAAAGGAGGCACCTCTACTGACCCTGGGAACTACCGCCCCATAAGCTTAACCAGTCTGGTCTGCAAAGCTATGGAAAGATTAATTATGGAACTCATATACAGCGATATTGGGGAACTACAGACATGTGATCCCACCCAGTTTGCCTTTGTGAAGGGCTGATCCTGGCTTTTGAACCTGGTTGACTTTTTCAAAACAGTCACTACAGCCATTGATGGGGGCAAAACAGTCCATACAGCCTACCTGGGCTTGCCTAAGGCCTTCAACACAATACTCCACTCAGGCATCATAGACAAGCTCATCAGCTTAACTGTTAATACATATGTCACATGATGGGTTGCAAACTGGTTGAACAACAGAATCCATACAGTCAAATGTGCGGGAGCCATGTCACACTGAAAGCCAGTCACAAGTGGTATCCCACAGGGCTCTGTCCTAGGACCCCTCTTGTTTGGCATTTACTTCTCAGATGTGAAAGCAAACATGGGCGGGTTGTGGATGACAAAGTTCCCAGATGACTGCAAACTAAGCGCCATAGTTGATACACCAGCTGACACACACATCCTACAGACAGGCCTCACTGAAATGGACAACTGGTGCCTGAATCATGGCCTAAAACTGAATGGCATGAAATGTATAGTCATCCCCTTTGGGTAAAACAAAGTACACACAACTTATCACATAGACATACATATAGATACAGACCAATAACACATATGGAGGGTTCACAGTATGTAGACTATTAAATTGTTACTTTACATTACCTGTGTTTGTCACAGCTGGTTGCGTTACCATTATTATATGTTCCTGCTGCTGCTAGCCCAGCTTGCTACTGTCACTGATGACAGCTTCAGCTTGGGTTGTCTTCAGTGTAGTTTTTGTTTGTGTTTTTATTTTTGTTTTTTCTTTCTTTCTCTCTCTCTCTCTCTCTCTCTCTCTCTCTCTGCCTCCAGACGGTGCAATGAAAGTATTGCATGCATGGACTGGGAGTACAGGATGCTTTTGTAGGTATCTGCATATGTCCATGTGATGGCCTCTGCACCAAATGTTAGCCAGCATTTGCTAATTGCATGCAGCCAGTTGCGTACTGATTGCAGTTCTCACTGTGATTTCAGGACAGTGCTATAAAAGGGTATGTGAGATAGGTGTTGTCCTTTCAGATTGTAAGGGTGGGGACCATGCTGGTATGCTGTGGACACTGTTCTGTGAGCGTAAAGGTTAGTATCTCTCTCATAATTCAGGCTGTGTTGTAGATTAACATTTCTCCATTCATCTCTCCTGTTTCCTGTTCTAAGTGTGTATGTACACTGACACCTACAACTATATATATATATATATATATATATATATATATATATATATATATATATATATACACATATATTTATATATGTATAATAACTGACATTATTACCTACTAGCTACCAACTAGCATGTCTGTTTCTGTTCACACACTACTATTATAAAAATCCGCTAGATTTGACAGTACATATACATGACATGCTTTGTGTACTACACATCCTATATTCCCTTTACATTCATTCCTACTATTACATGATATATTTATTGTAGCACAATGTTCTTATATAACAGTCATGGCTTAGTGGTAAGTCATGCAGACTACTGTTTCCAAGGTCCTGGGTTCGGGGCTGACAGTGGGATTTTATTTTGCTTTTGAACTGACTACAGGACATGTCATTCAGAGTGACTAAGGCACTTTTAAGCAGCTGTAACCGGGTTAGCGCTGGTTTGTGTGGAGCTGCCGCATGCGCACTGGTGTTTAGCTCTGCGCACACAGGCGCACACCCGCGCTAATTTCTTTAAAAGAAATGAAAATGGGGGACAGGAAAGTGGTGAAAAACGGGTCACAAAGAGAGTAAGACAGTAGGGAAACAAGCTTGGGTTTTGCAGGAGGGATGTAAGTAAGGCCCATAGCTGCCCATTTCTTCATCAGCAACAGCTGTGCATATGTTTGTAATTTGGTGTGACATTTGAAACCTTCCACCCCTGAGAGAGGTGTCAGGACAACAATAATACTTGTTGTACAGCCAATTGTAATTGACAGTTTCCATGTCCAGCAGACACGTGTGGGAAATCGGCAGCTATGTATGGGGCGTAATTTTTTTGTGGGTACAGAGTGCCCTTTTATTTTTTTGTTTTTTATTTCAGGTGAGAGTGGTATGTCAGGTAAAGGAAGTCGGTATAGCTGGGGAGGTAGGTTGGGTAGGTCAACAGACAAGACAAACAAGACGCATACAGGGGCGGTGTATGACACGTGTGGGGGGTTACACAATTGACGGGGATGGATGTTTGGATATCCAGAGCCCATTAGCCCACAGATGGCAACAGTGGAACTGATATCCCCACCCATGGGCAGTTGCCACTGTACCTTCACTGCCCAGGACGGGGCTGTGCTGGGGGCTGTGTAGGCTGGGCAACAGGCATGCCCGTTAGTTGTGCCACCTGTGCCTCAAGCTGGCGTAGGGGCCCAAGAACAGATTCCTGGTTCTCCCTACGCACCACAGTCCGGATGCTACAGAGAGTGAGTGGTGGTTCTCCTCCGGCCACACTTGCAGAGGGGGGACGAGTCCCATCCCCTGCAGCACTTCCACCCACAGGTGGCACAGGGCCACTGGAGGAGGGTCCAGACTGGGCACTACTGCCAGGTGCACTCGCCAGCTGAGGTGAGAGAGGTGGGTCCGCTGGAACCCGCCTTCCCTGTCGTCCTATGTTTTGCATTATGTCATGACAGTTTGGGTTAGTAACATACAATACCATTCGCAATTAGTTGTAACAGCATTCATTAGTATTCCCATTACCCAAACACCCAGATATTCATACCATTGAACAGCGAGCATAACACATGCATAATTTGGACGGCAGTACACAGTCCAACAACATGCAGGGTTGATTGATGGCAACAGGCCATCAGGTTTGGATGTATGAACAGGGCAGATGCATCAACGTACTTGCAAATATGTATGACCCAACAGGACAAATGTCCAGGGTTGTTAATTGTGATCGCACATACCAATTTCACGTGGAATGGATTATATGTGGTTATAAGGTAGGGTGAAGAAAATATAATTAACACCTTCAAATACCAATACATATGCTGTACATTTCTAATAGCTGCAGATATATGCACACTACAGTTCTACCTACAGTTTCCTATGTGCTAACTACTTCAAGTTAGTGATAGGAATGTTACTGCTACATCAATATACATTTTCATTTCTATTCATACACGTTCATATCTGGCTGTGTTTAGCTACATCATCCTGCTACATTTGCTTTATATAGCTATAAACAACTGTGGATGTTTGGTATTTCTGACAATCATACTATCTGCATATTGCAGACTGAGAGCAACATATCCAGATTTTGGGATACACATTCCAGCTGCAGGAACATTTGGAACACATTTCGCAGTTTGGTTCTGCTTGTCACATTCATTTCATTCTGTACTGACTGCAGTATGCTTTATTCAGGGGTTATTACTACTTTATTGGTGGACTCATGACTCTTTCTCACACTCTCTCACTTGTTTTAATTTTACAATTCAGGATGGTACTTACTTCTAGGCTTTATTGACATGTTTTACCTGTAGTTATTACAATCCTTTCCAACATTCTCACTTCTGTCATGTTTCAGTATTTCAACAGGGATATATTTCACACATGTGATTTGCTCATCTTCTGCAGCTGTACTTTTCAGCCTGCTGCAGGTTGTGTACAATTATATTACAGGTGGGGGCATCTTTATTTCAGACTTTATTTCAGACATTTTCATTTTTCTGTTTGGATTACAGACTGCAACACACATTTGTGATCAAGCAATACTTGCAATCACTCTTACACTGTTACTTGCACATTTTATTACTTAGTGACTACAGTGCACTCTGTTGCTAACTGTCATACTTTTATATTTATATACAGTTACAGGGAGAGGATTACTGACCTGTCTGGTGGCGCAACCGCACCAGCCTATCGCCATAGGCTCTGCGGTTCGCAGAACGGACACATGCAGCTGTAATATAAATAAAGTAATATTGGAATACACATCTCCATAATATCAGCTAGGTTAATTTCTTACATACATAATTAGATGTGACTTAGTAGTGGGGCATTGGGCATTTGCCAGGCCTCCTGGGTCCAAAGGTTCAGTTGGTCCTGCTTACGTCTCTTCAGATCCGCATGGTGGTGACGGACCTGCTCACCAGTCCTTGGAATCCCTGTGGCACTGGTGAGATCATGAGCCAACCGGTCCCACGCCTCAGCCCTAAATGCTCCCCACAGGACCTGGCCCTGCATGAGTTGGGCCTCATGATTGTGGACAAGGAGCCAGACCATATATTTGGACTCCTCAATGCCCCACCTCTGTGCTCGGAAGCAACTACCCTCACCTACTCCTGACATTCTGGCTGCAAGTTAGTTCTACAATCGGTTATGCTGTGTATTCCCGCCTATGGGGCTTATATATGCTGTTTTTCCCGCACTTATCTGTGATTGGCCATTTTGGAATTGTATCAGCTTCACAGAACCTGCTTTGTCATGCTCCTCTTTCTATTCATTCCTATATATTTGCTATTACTGCATTTCTAAGTATAGCTGTCATGGCTTAGTGGTTCAGTACCTTGACTATGGTGCATGGTATCCTGGGTTCGAACCTGGCCACTGCTTTTTATATTTTCTGACTGTCTAGACAGGCTAGGGGGTGTGTCTGTGTAAAGGCAGTTTTGTTACAGCTTGCTCAACGTTGCCCGTCGGTTAGCTTGTTGGTGCGGTGCGCAGCTCCGCGCAAACGGGGTACGCTGGTTTACACCTCATTTGGCTGTCAGCATGCATATTACGCTCAACTCAGCTACGGGCACAGTTTCAGCATGTTAAACCACTGCTCACCTACAGGCACTCATTTTTCACCTTTTAAACCACTGCTCACCTTCGGGCACTCATTTTACACCTGATAAACCACTGCTCACCTACAGGCAGATACACTCAACTTGTTAAACTGTAGCTCAGCTATAGGCACATCTGGCATTTTTTATTATTTTGTTATCTCACATTTCTTCAAAATAAATGGCCCATTTCCTTACATTTTACATAAAATATAATTTTATATATGTGCATATATGTCATGGAATTGTTTCATGCTTATTTCACTAAAAATAAATATTGATGTTGTGGGGGCTCGAACCATGACTGCCTGCTCTTCAGCCAACGTCTCTACCACTACACTATTGCTTTTTGCCTTACTTTGCATATGTAGTTCTTATATGCTTTTCCACTGACTGCTAACTGTGGCTAAGCTATGGGCCCGCCCGAGCAAACGAGTGCACTCATGGGCAAACATCTTTACAGTTTAAAAAAAATATAACATGTTCATTTATATAGTTTATGTTCATAGTCTGTGGGGGCATGTGTTGTGTTGTGTTTATTCACATTTCCATGGACTCTGTCTTGGGGGTTTACTTTTGGGACTTTTACTCTTCTGGGGGCGTGTCCGTTTGCAGGGCTCGGCCTACGGACACGCCCCCTACTGTCTTCCACGGACCGTGTAAGCCTTAGGTGTGATTCAGCATGCCCTCATGCATATGCATGACATGCTGATGTCACACGGTTTAACTGCAGCCTCCGTGTAAGCCTTGTAACTCTTACACGGAGGCTTCATGAATCCTGCCCTATATCCTTTCATTATGTCCCATAACCCATAACATTTAGTGTTCAATTGAGTTAAATGCTTTATTAACATTTCTTTTCATAAGTTTCAACTCCTGCTTGCTTTCTAAGATATCATCTGCCAATTTTCTAATTATCGTTAATAATTTTTAACATCCTTTTCCATAATGTATTCCATCTTTTTTTCAATTCTTCTTTGTAATATTTTCATAAAGATCTTATAATCTGTATTATTCAATGTTATTCATCTACAATTATTTATGTCTAATTTTTCTCTTTTTTTTCCATATACATTTTAATACCCCATTACATAATTTCTTTTGTTTAAATCCATGATTTAACCATTCATATAAGACCAATAATAAATATTTTCTTTGCTATGTCTCTAGATTATTATACATTTCAAAGCCATTTTCATTAGGGCCTGCTGCTGAGGCAATATTAAGTGACTAAACACTCTAATTCCTCTAAAGCAATTTCTTTTTCAATTTCCTTGTTCCTTTGTTCTAACATTTTCTTTTTTCTCCATGTTTTGTTATATTTTCCCTTCATTATATTAAACATTTCTATTTTATGCTTTCTTTCAATTTCTATAATTTGAAATTGATTTATTTTTATTTATTTTTGTTTATCTTTCATTTCTCTCAAAGGATCATAGGAGGTTACCAGGCTATTGGCCCTGAGACTCTTATAAGCCTAGCCAAGAGTTTAGCCCAAGTTTAGACAAATCAGCACCCGATGCCCCTCTCCAGCAGGGACATGGGTGGAATCTCAGGGGTCACACCGTTCTTCTCTTTTACTATTTTACTTATATAAGCCGATACCTCTTTTTTTACCCTGTCATAAATAATTTTGTCTATATAAAAATTTGTTTACCTTCTTGTAATTTCTTTTATATAATTCCTTGTCTTTCTCATAATATTCTTTCTTATTTCTTTCTAAATTTTCGAATACATCTTTATATACTTTAATATATCTTTGTTTTCCTTTGCTTCTTGTCTCATTCTGCCATTGTAAAAAAAAAGTGTCTTTTAAACTTTTTTTAAACATAATCCACCATTCTAACTAGTTATTGTTGAAACCTCTCGCAGTAATATCATCTCTCCATAACTGTGTTATTATTTATTTTCCCCTCTCCATTCCATGCTTTTTTCTTTATCCTTTTTATACCCTTACCTAATTAAATATATTCTTTATGTTTATTTATTTATATCCATATAACTGATTTAACAATGCCAATTTACCACATTTTATCACTTCTGTTTTTTATATTTTTTATTCTACTTTACTTTCCTCCTTAAATCACAGTTAAAATCTCCTGTTATTATAATGTTCATGTTTACTACTACATAATCTAATAATTGATGGCATGTTTTGCTTTCTTTATAGTTAACATATGCATATATGGTTATAAGCCTATAAACATGTTCTTGTCACTTTAAATCTGCAGTAGGAAGTGTCCCCATTTTAACAATTGTTATATTTAGAATTTTTACGACTTTTTTACATAAAATCACTACCCCTGAACATCAGTCTTTACCAAAATTCCATATTATTTCTTCATTCCATATATGTTTTATTTGTAATCTTTCTTCAATTATTAAGAATCTTACATCCTCTAAAACAATTATATCTATATCACGTTTACTGCGAGAATCCATAAATAATTGGTTACCCTGTTATTTAATTTAAAAGAAAATATTCTCTCCTTGTACTATTTCATCCATTTCCTTTATTTTTCTCCTTTGAATTTTACTTTTGAATTTCATTGTTATTATCTTTAACTGTTTTATCTATATAATTGTTTTCCTTTCACTACTCCTATCTTATATCTTCCTCATCACTGACTTCAGAATCTATTTCTATTTCTTCCTCTTCCTCCTCTTTCTTATTATCATATTTTTCTTTTTCTAAATTGCCTTCCACTACTTCTTTTGTTTCTTCTTCATTCTGTTTTTTTTATCCTTTTTTTCACTACTTCATTATCTTTCTTTTTATAATCTATCTGTGTATGTCCTGTTTTTTTTTTTTACACTTATCACATTCAAGTTCACATTTCTGTACATCATGCCCAGTTTTCCCACATATACAACATCTTTTCTTATCACAATTATTTGCCAAAGATCATGCTTTACCACAAAAAAATATCATCGGGTGTCCCCAATATTTTACCACACTCTTGTTCCCTTCAACCATTTTAATACTTGGAATATGTATAATTCTCTCATTTTCCATTTTCAAAACAACATAACCCCACCCCTCGGTCCATAATCCCTTGTTATCAAAAACTTTATAAATATCTATCAGATCTTGCAAATATCTTTACATTTTTTAAAGTCTCTCTTTCAGTTTCTAAATGTATTTTTTGTTGTTGTTGTTATTTCTTGAAAGAATGCTTTACATATTCATTCCACAGGTTATCATTCTCCCTTTTCTTGTATTCACATACAATTTTTCCATACTTTGTGCAGTCTTAAAAATAATGTCACAAAATGACTCTTTATTTATTAATATAAAGGCTCTTACCTCAGGTATCTTGATACCCAAAGGAAATATAACTGTGTCCCATACTTCATATATGTCCATTTCAGTACTCCTCTTACTTTTAACCCTTACAACAAACTTTCATTTAACATTGTCTTTCTTTTTTTTTTTTGTTCTCCACCTTGAATAGCAAAAGTCTCAGCATATGTTTTCCTTGTGGGGATTGCTTCCTTCAGAATGTTTTCAGTTTCTTCACTTTGAATCCTGTCCATTATATCCCCTCATAGATTTATAGGTTCATAGGATGATACTAGGCTATTGGCCCAGAGGCCCTTATAAGCCTAGCCAAGAATTTTGCACACTGTTCTCCAGTTGACTCTGTCCTACCATCTCATTTATTAAACCATCCCACAACTCTCCCAAATGGAGGGTTGTATCAATACATTCATATTGACAAAGAGCCTCCTTTGAACAAATAGTTGTTCTTGAAATAAAATCTCTGAATCCTCCACACTTTTAACTTCAATATTAGAACTGGCATTCACCTCTGCTGCTTCTGGTAACACCTCCATCTGATGCACCATTTTACCAGCTGCTACTGTGCTAGCAACAGGACATGCACATGTACTTACATACAGCCAGTCATGAGTACAGCAAGATCAGTAGGGGTCCTTTATTTATATACAAAAATAGCTCTTATCTACAAAATATTTACCTATTTACAAATATTTACATATATACAAATATACAAGTGTGTTTACACATATTCATAGTTTCCTTTACAATCATACTAAATTTTAATTCCTATTAGATCCACACTAATTTTTCCAAAACTCCATTTACATTCAACATAATTTAATTTATTCTTTCATTCCATATAACCTATATAACATAAAATAACATTTTATCAACTCTTTTAACATATCATTTACTTCTGTTTTTATAATATCCATATTTAGTAATATCCATTCTTATTTTATCCACTTCTTTTATATCTTCAAAAATCTTCTTTACATAGTTTTCCCCATAACATTTTTACTATTTTATATTTCAAAAACAAGTTTCATGGTTTCTTCTTCTTGACAAGGTAAACATATTCTATCACTTTTCTTTTTATAAGGCATCTTTCCTTTTACTGACAATTTATCTGTTACCAGTCTCAACAAAAAAAATCTTTACGTGCTACTTTCTGATTACACCACTTGCTTCTTATGTTTATAGCTCAAATTTTTACATCTGTTAGATTTCCCAAGGTTTTGCATAGTAATGTTTTATCAATATATTCTTATACCATACTTTTCTATCTTTTTCTATATCATACATTTTTATTTTCCACGTTTTCTTTTTTCATTGATAACATTTTAGTTCATCAACTATATACATTTTTTCTCATTTACTTTTTTTTGTCATACCCTAAAATTTATAATGCATATATTTATACAGTTTTATTACTAATCTGTCATCTTTTTCATTTATCCAATTTATCACTTAGTACAAATTTAATGAAGCAGTGTATACCACTGCCTAAACTTCCTTCATCTTTATTTGCATACAACACTCCTCTTTTTACTGGGTTTAATCTAGAATGAAAAAAATATCTGTAATAATTCCTATTCAAATGCTGTTGGTAACATAAATACACTTGCTAAGTATGCTATTTTCCCATCATTACTGAATTTATCAAATAAGCCTTTTTTCTGAATGATAATTTATATGTTCTCCAGAAAAGACATTTGCTTTATTTCTTCTGTTTTTTGCCTTTCCATTCTATTTACATCTTTATTCCAAAATTGTATACCTAACACAGAAATTTCATTCATTGCAAAACATAAACCCCAATCTTTACTACATCACCTAAACCTTTAAAGCCATCCTTATCATCTCTAAGCACTCAGTAGTGTAAATTATTACTTCTTTTATCCAAATTTTGTTTTTTGCAATTATTATAATGTCATCTGTGTATGTTAACAGAACTGGAATTCTTAATATCCCACTCCCTTCAGTTTGTAATTCATTTCACATGCTATCACATTCATAACTACTGCAAAGAGTATACAGCTCATTGGACATCCTTGTCTTATACCACTCTTCATAACCAGCTATTTACAAGTATTTTTACTTTAACACTATACACTGACATACATAATTTCCTTTCTCACTTATATTATAGTATTTCACTATTACCCATAAGATTTCATGTCCAATTGTGTCAAATGCCTTATTAAGATCTCCTATCATGATTTTTGCTTATTTTTTTCTGCTCATAATATCATCCACAGTTTCCCTAGCTATCATTAATAGTTCTTGACAACCCTTCCCCTTTATACTATATATGCCATCTTCCATTTTAGTTTCAAATCTCTTTTGTATTTATTTTCATAGAGATCTTATAATCATGTCTATTCAATGCTATTGGTCTTCAGTGTTTTAATTGTCTTCTATCTTCCTTCTTCCATATGAATTTAAGTATTCCATTACATAATTCTTTATGCTTAAAACTTTATTTTAACCATTCATTCAAAACCTTTAAATTTTTTTGCCAATCACTTACATTTGTATACATTTCATGTCCTATTCCATCTGGGCCTGCAGGCAAATCTAAACATACTTGTCCTAATATTTCATCTAGTTCATTTAAATAAATCTCCTTTTCCAGTTCTTTCTTCTCTTTTTCTGTTTATTTATTTATTTATTTAACATTTGTTAACCAGGAAAGTCCGACTTGGAATGAAGCCAATTTTCAGCGGAGGCCCAGGAGAAATGCTCAAGACACGTGCCTTTGTAAAGTTACACTCTTTGTTAAATTTTTATTTTCCACATTTTCTCACTACATTCTTTTTTCTTTAAGCATTTCTTGCACATATTATATTGCACTATTTGCAATCTTTTCCTGAGTTCTTTCTATTTTCCTTTTACATTTTTTATTTCTTTCATTACACTATCTTCCTTTATTAATCTGCTTAATTAGCTCAATACTTATTTTTCTCCTTCTAACAAAATATTTGCTTATATAACAGTTCATAGGTGTGTACTAGGCTAATGGCTCTAGAGCCTATAAAAGCGTAGCCCATAAGATTCCCCTGGCATCATGCCACCTGACCTTAGTTCCCATTGCCTCTGTCGAGTAGAGCCACTAGAGTGATCACTGGAGCAAATTTTCTATTTCCCATCCACTCATCAATATTTCTCTTGAAGAGGGCCAGTGAGGTGCTCTGCTTGACATGTATGGAAAGCCTAGTCCATAGCATGGGCAGTCTCTGGGTTTTGAACCTGTCCATCCAGCATGTTCCTGTTGATTGTTGTAATGAGGTTGAGGTCTCTGCAGTGTGTGGTGTGGACAGATTGGGATTTCTTTAGATGTAGCATTTCTAACAGAGCTGGATCAGACATGGCTTTGTAAGTCAAGCAGAGATTGTCTCTAAGTAGGTGATATGAGACAGAGAATAGTTGGCGTTTTCTGAGTCTGTCCATATAGGACAAGTGTTTAAGGCCTGAGATCCTCTTTGTCAGGTACTTTTGAGGTCTCTCCAGTTGTTGCAGGTGTCTAGTGAGGTACATGCCAAAATGGGCATTGTACTCAATGATTGGCCTAATGAGGGAGAGTAGAGGGAGACAATGACCTCTTTCTTCCTGAATGCAAAACCCTTAGTAATGAGATGTGCCACATAGAAGGACTTTCTGACCACAGTGGCAATTTGGTGGCCAAAAGAGAGGTTGCTGTCAACCTGTGTTCCCAGATCTCTTATAACACCTTCTGTGTTCAGTGGACTACAATTGATGTGGTAATTCATGGGAACAGAGTTTTTCACAAAGGGCATGATGACACACTTTTTGGCATTGAGCTTAAGACTATGGTTCTGATACCAGTCATTGGTCTCAGTGAGGCCTTTCTGTAGGATGTCAACATCACTTGGGGAGTTAATAATGGCTCCCAACTTGCAATCGTTTATGAACTTTGCCAGTCAGAGTCCCTTTGTGTTGGCCTGGACTTCTGAGAAGTAGATGCCAAACAGGAGTGGACCCAGGACCGATCCATGTGGGACTCCACTCTTGAATGGTCAGCGATCTGACTTGGAGTCAGCTACTTTTACACTGTTGGTTCTATCTGTAAGCCAGTTTGCAACCCATCTAGTGATATAGGGGTTGATGCCTAGCTTAGTGAGTTTTTCTGATTCCTGAGTGGGGAATGGTATAAAAGGCCTTGGCCAGATCAAGGTAGGCTGTATGAACCACCTTGCCTTCATCCACAGCTCTGGTGACTGACGCAAAGAAGTCAACTAACTTGAGCAGGCATGATCTACCCTTCACAAAACCAAACTGTGTGGGATCTAGAGTTTGGAGATTCCCCTATATCCTTGTTTATTAGGTCCATGATGATGCATTCCATAGCTTTGAATATCAGACTTGTTAGGCTAATGGGGTGATAGTTCCCAGGGTCTGTAGTCACTCCTCCTTAGTGGAGAGGGATGACTGTAGCAGTGTGCCATTCGATAGGGGCAAATCCTGAGGTGAGGCTGTGATTGAACAGGGCACAGAGTTGAGGTACCAGTTCGCTCTGTAGTTCATGTAAAACATGGCCAGGGATATTGTCAGGTTCCATAAAAGCTGTATTCTTGGCCTTGGACAGTGCTTTTTTAACCTGTGCAGCAGTAATACTGGTTCCTGGCAATCTACTGGTATTGTGACTGGTCCTTTGGGGGGAGAGGGGTAAAGTTGGCATTTAGTCTGTCAGCCAGTATATTGGCAATATCTGTTGGCCCAGTGTAGGAGGTACCATTGTGCAGTAGCTCAGAGCAAATCTGGGTATTGCCGTGGATATTCTTTACATAAATATTGAAGGCCTTGTGGCTGTCATTACTATATACTGCAATTCTGTTTTCATAGCTAGCTTTAGAGAATTTGATGAGGGACCTCAACTTTTTGTTGAGGCTGATAAGGGAGTTTTTCCAGTCTTGGAACATCACCTTATTCCGCATCAGTTTCCTCCTTCTGTTGTAGAGTTTGCTTATGGCAGGGGACCACCAGATTGGCTTCCTTTTTTTGGAGGAGAACATCTTGGTTTTATTGGGTATGGTGAGATCCATGCATTTGTGTACATGTTCGTACAGTGCACTGGTGTATGATTTGGTGGTCATGCAACTATTCTCCATTTGCATGGGTGCCGTGAAGTTAGCCACCTCTGTTTTGAGAAGCCCAAAGTTAGCTTTGGAGAAGGTTTTCATGGTGGTTACCTTTGCAGGAGGATGGGAGGGATGTGGATTTCCAAGGTGATTAGTCTGTGGACAGATCTAACCAGGGAGGAGTTGAGTACTGGTGTAGAGCAATGGTTGCCCATGTTAATAATGACCAGGTCAAGGATGTTGCTGCCTCTAGTGGGGTAAGAACAAGCTGGTCCAGGGCATTGTAATTAATGAATTCCAGGAATAGTTGGGCAAGTGCATTGGTACATGAGTAGTTTTCCCAGTTAATGGAGGGATAGTTGAAGTCGCCCAGTATGAGAGTGTTAGGTTGGACCCTAATATTCTGCAGGGTGCATAGGAACATGGAGTGTGAGTCTTGGGACATGGTTGGGGACCTATAGCAGGCTACAACCTGAATCGCTGCCTTACCCAATGTTAGCTGCACCTGAAATATCTCTTATACATTATGATGGGCTACCAGTATGGAGGTGTGCGCATCCTTTATGAATATGGAAACACCACAGCCTTTGGAGCTTCAGTCCAAGTGCTGGGGCCAAAAGGTGTGGAATGAGTTATAGCCTGGTAGTGCAGGGGTGCTTTTTGCTGCCTTGAACCAGGTCTCTGTTACAGCAGAAATGTCAATGTTCTCCATTTTAAGGAGTGCTTTGAGCGAGTGCATTTTGAGATTTTGACTTCTAGCGTTGAGTAGTATGACCCTCAGATTGCATTTCTTTGTAGCTGTTATGGTGGTAATTTGGTCTTTGGAACACTAACTAAAAAGGCAATATAAAGGTAGCAAGAGCCTTGGCCAGTATCCAAAAGTCCAGGTGTGACAGATGCAGGCCATCTCTAGCAAAGCATCAAAGTCTGCCAATGATGTCATCCCAGGCGGACAAATACTGAATCCCCTTAGAATGACACCAGAAACTTAGGCAATTGTTGAAATCAATCATTTTCTGCTTGTACTGTGGTATCATTCTGGGGGATGGTAGGATGCTGCTCAGGGCTAGGGTCATCCCCACCTGGGCTACATAATCCAAGAGCTCCTCCATGCATCTTTTCATGTAGTCCAGAAAGGTATGTCTCATGTCATTCACACCCACATGTACAATGACAGAGTCATATTTGTACCTGTTGTTGAGGGACCTTAGTCCATGCATTATGTGGTGGATCCTGGCAAATGACAGGCAGATGACTGCTACTTTCTCCTTATTCAACCTAGTGAGTGTGACATCAGTGTGCCTCACTATTGAGTCACCTATGACTAGTGTGCTGGGCATGCTGTTTTGCCTTAGTGGCTTTGTTTAAGTGCACACTGTTTTAAGAGAGTTATGTGTCCTGTGATTAGTGTTGTGTTGTGGTTGTCGAATGCATTTCTGCTTTGGAGGTCTCTGCTGTTTGGGTAGATTTTTGAGAGCCTCCATGAAGGTGGTGTGTGGTTTGTATTTTTTTGTGAAGGCAGTGCTGGTGTGTGTTCTGGAGGCCTATGTGTTCCATGTGGTGCGGTGCAGGTGTTGACCTTCTCCGCTTTACCATCTATGTGTGTGGCTTCCAATTTGGATATATAAGTGTATCTCTCATAAGTCTGAGTGTTGGGAAGTAAGAGGTGAAGGTTGTCAGTGTACATGAAGCAGTTCCTACATTGCCTCAGGATGCCCAGGTTCACCAGGTTAATAGGAGAAAACACAGGGAATTGACTTTTAGACATTCCTAGAGGGGTGGGCATTACTAATAAGTACTGGAGCTGTTTCCTTGTAGAAGGATTACTGCTGGTAGCAGTTTTGTGTGCTACAATAATTGCTACAAGAAGTCTGGTATGGTAAAGTGCTAGACTAATAAGCTAGTAAAAGTGCAGGAGAGGAGTGAACTAGCAGATCTAAGGGAAAAATTGAAGATCAGACTTTGGCACCTCTCAGAAGCTTACAAACAGTCCTGGATACAGCAAATCTGTATCTGGACTAGACAGACAGGAAACTAGTGCAAACATGGGCTTTTAAACCAGAAAGTTGAAAGAGATGGAAAAAACTGCCCAATCAGCCAATAAACTACAAATTCTGGGTCAGAAACCATTCCTCTTGTGGAAGATAGGCTACCTAGTGCTTAGCACTCCCACTGATAAGCTAGAAGGCTTCCCTCAACACAAAAGACTTGGGGAGCTCAGAAGCTTACATACAGACCTGGACACAGCAAATTTGTATGTGGACTAGACTAGTTACAGGAAAGGTGGGAAAATTGCAAAATTGGGCTTTTAGACCAAAAAGATGAAAGAGATGGAAAAACTGCCCAAACAGCCAAAAAAACTACAATTCCTGGTAAGAAACCACTTCTCTTGTGGTAGATAGGCTACCTAGTGCTTACCACTCCCACTGATAAGCTAGAAGGCTTCCCTCAATACAGAAAGACTTGGGGGGGCTCAGAAGCTTACAAACAGTCCTGGATATAGCAAATCTGTGTCTGGACTATATCAATTATAGTAAGGGTTACAAACAGTCCTGGAAACAGCAAATCTGTATCTGGACTAGACTAGTTATAAGAAAGGTGGGAAACAAGCGCAAATGTGGGCTTTTAAACCAGAAAATTGAAAGAGATGGAAAAGAACTGCCTAAATGGCCAATAAACTACAACTTCTGGACCATAAATCACTCCTCTTGTGGTATATAGGCTACCTAGTGCTTACAACTCCTACTGATAAGCTAGAAGGCTTCCCTCAACACAGAAAGGCTTGAGAGGCTCAGAAGCTTACAAACAGCCCTGGATAAAGCAAAACTGTATTTGGACTAGACTAGTTGCAGGAAAAAGGGGAACAAGCACAAATGCTGGCATTTAGACCAGAAAGTTGAAAGAGATGGAGAAACTGCCCAAACGGCCAATAAACTACAATTTCTGGGTCAGAAACTGCCCAAATGGTCAATAAAATACAATTTCTGGGCCAGAAACCACTCTTGTGATTGATAGGCTACCTAGTGCTTACCACTCCCACTGATAAACTAGAAGGCTTCCCTCCAACACAGTAAGGCTTGGGGGCTCAGATGCTTACAAACAGTTCCGGATACAGCAAATCTGTATCTGGACTAGACTAGCTACATGAAAGGTAGGAAACAAGCACATGCTTTTAGACCAGAAAGTTGAAAGAGATGGAAAAACTGCCCAAATGGCCAATAAACTACAATTTCTGGGCCAGAAACCACTCTTGTGATTGATAGGCTACCTGGTGTTTACCACTCCCACTGATAAACTAGAAGGCTTCCCTCCAACACAGTAAGGTTTGGGGGCTCAGATGCTTACAAACAGTTCTGGATACAGCAAATCTGTATCTGGACTAGACTAGTAATAGGAAAGGTTACAAACAGTCCTGGATACAGCAAATCTGTATCTGGACTAGACTAGTTATAGGAAAGGTGGGAAACAAGCGCAAATGTGGCCTTTTAAACCAGAATGTTGAAAGGGATAGAAAAAAACTGCCCAAATGGCCAAAAGATACAATTTCTGGGCCAGAAACCACTCCTCATGTGGTAGATAGGCTACCTAGTGCTTTCCACTACCACTGATAAGCTAAAAGGCTTCCCTCAACACAGAAAGGATTGGGGGTCTCAGAAGCTTACAAACTGTCCTGGATACAGCAAAACTGTATCTGGACTAGGCTAGCTACAGGAAAGGTGGGAAACAAGCACAAATATGAGCTTTTAAACCAGAAAGTTGAAAGAAAAGAGATGAAAATAACTGCCCAAACGGCCAATAAACTACAATTTCTGGGTCAGAAACCACTCCTCTTGTGGTAGATAGGCTACCTAGGGCTTACCACTCCCACTGATGACCTAGAAGGCTTCTCTCCAAAACAGAAAGGCTTGGGGGGGGGGGCTCAGAAGCTTGCAAACAGTCCTGGAAAAAGTAAATCTGTACCTGGACTAGACTAGTTACAGGAAAGGCAGGAAACAAGCTCAGAATTTTTTTTCTTTTTCATGATTTCTTTCATTTAATTATTTTTTGTGAAAGTACTTTCTGCTATTATGTTCTAAATATTCCAGTGCATCATTATATTTTCTTTTACATTTTTCTTTCTTTACATTTTCATATCATATTGCCACTGTAAAAAACATTGCTTATATTTTCCTTAAACATCATTCAACATTCAGACCAATTCTTTACAAAATGTTTTCATATGAACATGATCTTTTAATAACTGTAGTACTAATCTATTCCCTTCTTCATCCCATGCTTCCACATTTATCATTTTTATTCCTTTGCCTATTTTTTAATAAATTCTTTGTTTTCTTTTATCTTTAGCCATATTGCAAAATGATCACAAAATCCTGTTTCAAGTACCTCCCCTTCTCCTATAACTAAACCTTCTGATAATATAAAATAATCTATTTCAGTTCTATACATACTCCTTTTGTAACTCCACAATTTTTTGTCCTAAAGTTTTAACTTACCACATCTTATAACTTCTTACATTTTTTCTTATACCAGTTCCTATCTTTTCACACTTGCCTCTTAAATCACAGTTAAAGTTTCCTGTCATTATAATATTCATATTTACTGCTAGTCTAAAATCTGATGAAATAAGCTTTCCCTTTCTTTACAGTTAGTATAAGCATAATGTTATAATTCTGTACACTTGTTCTTTTCATTTTAAATCTACAATGGTTAATCTTATCATTTTTTGCTAAAGTTACATTGAATATCTTGGGTCTATGTCAGATAAATGAAAACTCAATCTCTCAAATGCTCATATGAGCGAATAATCATGACATTGAAATTTGTATTGTGGGGGGCTGTGCCCCCACACCCCCTCGCTAAATATATATTCCTATTCCAATATCGCACTACAGTGAGGAAAGGGCAAATGTCCCAATCTTCACTGTACTGCAATTTCAAAATACCGCTTCCAATGTTATGATTATTTGCTCATATGAGCGTTTGAGAGATTGCATTTTCTTTTATCTGAAGTAGACTCAATATCTTTACTGTTTTTCTACAGAATCTGGCTATTCCAGAACACTCAAGTCCCAAAATCCAAATGATCTTTCCTCCACATAGTTTCTGTGTTTATAATCTATTTTTCATTTGTTAAAAATCTTGTGTGTTCTGATATAATTACATTTACATCACATGTATAAAACCACTGCAACATTTCTATTCTTCTTACTATATTCTTAATACTATTCACAGTTACAGAGAGCACTCTAAACATTTCATTTTCTCTTTAACTTAGATTAATGGATTCATAAGTTCATACCTAATTACTAGGCTAGCTTTCTCAGCAGGAAATTGTAAGCCTAACCAATTCCTTCCCAAAGGTGAAAATTAAACACTGTACCATGTGTTGTGAGTCAACACCTTAATCATTATACCAAGCCCCACTCGCTGTATACATTCTTACAATCTGTTCCCTTTCTTTTTTCTTTTGTACTTACCCTTTAAATGTTCTTTTTCTCTTTTACCATTTATCAATAGCATTCTTTTTTTCCTTTTACTTCCTCCCAGTTTATGTCTTTTGTCTCTTATTTCAGAACCATCTTCTATATCCTCTTTAATTTCCCCGCAAATATAACATTTTCTTTTGTCACAGTTACTTATCAAAAAAGCTGTTTTGGGTTTTCCCAGTATTTTACAACACCCCTATTCCCCTCTACATTTATCATACTTGGTATATGTATATTTCTCTCTCATTCTATTTTTTAGACAATATTAAAATCTCAAGCACCAGTCCATAAACACCTTCTGTCATAAACCTTTGCAATGTCCATTGCTTCTTTGCAATGTCCTTTCAAAATTGCTCTTTCTACCTCTGTTCAAAATTGTACATGAATCTTCTTTTATGTTTCCCTGTTAAATGCTTTTATCACGTAATGAGTTCATGGGTTACAGTCCTTCTATTTTCATATTCTCCAAGAAAATTTTCCATTGAAAAAACAATCTCAAATATGTCACAAAATGTCTTTTTGTTAATAAGAATAAATGCTCTTACCTCATGTGATTTTACACGCAAAGGAGCTATTAAATTGTCCCATACTTCATACCCACCAATTTTTGTCTTCTTTACTTTGAATCTTACAATGCACTTCTGTTTTTAATTTTCTTTTGCCTTCTTTTCTGCTATTCCACTTTTGCCTTCTTTACTTCCTCTGCATATGTTTTCTTTTCCATCTCACCACTTTTCTTCAGGATTGTCTCCGCATCCTTCTTTTGTATTTGCTCCGTAATATCCCCCCAGAAAACATCTCCTTCATTTTCTGGCTCACTTGGCATCACTATTTCTTTAAGTAAATCATCTCACAACTTTCCCAACTGGAGGGTTGTAATTATACACCCATCATTTGCTGACTCATCTCCAGCAAAAAGGTTTCTTTGAAACATTTCCTCAGAATCCTGCACACATTCTCCAGTCTTGATGTTTGCTTTCTCCATCACTCCTTTCAGTACTCCATCATCTCCTTCTCTCTCCATCTGCCTTCCCATTTCTCTGGGCCACATCTGTACCTGGATGGAAACAGGAAATGCTGCTCCAAAATGGTTCCCACTCACAACAATGGTGAGTAGGGGAAGTTCCCCAATGCACTTTCTAAATTTCTCTTACTAATAAGTATATCAGCTTAGGTCTGCCTTGAAAAGAGGTTAACGGCCAGTGGGACTAACCTGGTCAACAAAAGGAAAAAATAAAAATAAATAAATGAACCCTAGGTGCACACCAACATACCAGGCAGGCAGTTCAGTGATACCATAGTTTCAATACATACACTAATGTTCAAAAGAGAACATCCTTAACTTTAAGGTGGGTGGACAGGAGTTAGGCACAGAGCAACAGAGGCAGAGCCAAATGTTCCTAAGGGAAAAGAGAGGAGATAGCTCCTACTACAGCAGAAATCCTGTACCTCTACAATTATAGTGCAGGCCCTCAAACTGCTGTTCTGTATTCTTAGTAAGGATGTTTGCAGCAGTAAATTCTAGATCATGACACAATACCAACAGACAGAAAAGTTGAGTCCTGTTGCCAAAGCTAACGTGAAAGTTAAAGCATGTCTTTCAACAAAGTATCTGAGTCTACCCTGTTTCTAGACCACAAGTCTACTCTGCAGTGTTTAAAGATGTAGACATTGACCTATGTTTCCTCACAAATGCTCTGTACAGATATATTTTTGAAAAAGGCTTCAGAAATAGCTGTTGTAATAATGGACTGGACCTTGAACTGTCCAGAAAGAGTTTTTCATAATGGTAATAGAAGAAAGTAATACACTTTTTTGGCCATTCTTACATGGAAACTAGTTTGCCCTGGTTTTCGTGACCTGAAATAGAGAAAGAGATGATAAGATTACCTGAAGTCAGCAATTCGGTAGGTGTAGTATTTTAGTAGTTATCTGGTTTGGGGAGGGTTTGAGTCCTGGGGATGAGAAGGTGGCCTGAAATGAAGGGTGTCCTTGAGGAATAACCTCACTACTGACCTATATAATATTAGAAGGTCCAAAGACAAACCAGCAGATATGGTGGACAAATGTACCTTGAATGAAGTAAACACAAGTCTTTGGCTGAAAATCTACAAGAGGTACAAAAGTATTTGAAGAATGATGGCAAAGTTATGGTTTAGATTCTTATTATTGCACCAGTAGGCAAATCTTTTCCACGTCCAAAGACAAACCAGCAGATATGGTGGACAAATGTACCTTGAATGAAGTAAACACAAGTCTTTGGCTGAAAATCTACAAGAGGTACAAAAGTATTTGAAGAATGATGGCAAAGTTATGGTTTAGATTCTTATTATTGCACCAGTAGGCAAATCTTTTCCACGTCCATAAATTTAATTTCTAATGCTATTGATTTTAGCTCCCTTCAGAATTTGTCTAAATTCAGAGAAGAGATGATGCCTCAAACAGATTAACCTTTGATCTTCTCAGCCTTCAGCCTAATGCAATTAGGAGTGGGTGATTCAGGGTCTCTCATTTATGCATCAACAGTTTGCAGGAAAAGACAGATGGGCTGGGTTCCCCTTGGGACCTATATTTTTTCTGAAAAAAAAAACTAACTGCCTCAGCTAGTGATGAAATGCATTAATGAGGTTTTCATTTTCTGTTTTTGCTTTTCTAGTACTTTATAGATATGTGATAGTGAAAAATGCATACAGGCCCACTGTTCTGGCTGATGGAGATTGCATTGGTTACCTGAGCTTGACTGCACAGTCAGAGGTTGCAGAAAGCCAGTAGACATGAGCTGTTTTTTATGTAAAGTCAAACCTCTATTGTAATGCTTACATGTGTTCTTGTTAATGTAATCTGCTACCATATTTTGTTGATGAGGAGTGTAAACTGCTTGAAGTTTGGCATTCATGGCGATAGCCTTCTCCAGCACCTACATGATAATCCTCCAAATGGGGTAGACGTAGGTCTCCTCTTTCAAAAAATCAGCCCTTTATCAGTACTCTGAGCACTTCTGGCGATAAAGCAGTCAAGAAAACATGAAAGGCATAAATTATTTCCACATCATTTATAACGATGATGTATCTATCGGTTTCTCAGTTTCCTGGATGAAGTGCCCTCAAACTTGAGATATCCCTAATGGGCTCCCCATACCAGCTCAGAAACATCTGTTTACAATTCTCTGATAGGGTCAGGTGCCAGAACGTGCAGTCACTTGCTTATTACTTTGCAATGCCTACCAGACCTCGGATTATGTGGCTTCTCTGGAACAGAAACTGGCTGTTGAAACAAATTTTTGTTATCTTTCTCAAGACAACGCAACTTTTCTAAATATCCTAAACAGCCTTGATCCTCCCAGAAGGAAGAAACTAAAACCAAATAAAGCAGTTGTGCTATCCAAAAGGAGTAAAATGCTAATGTAGAATAGAGAAAAACATGGAAGGAATGGCAAAAACATAACACCTCAGCAGCTTGAAAACTTTAGATTGCTTCCCAATTTTACTAAAATGCAAATAAATGAAGACAAAAACTATATTCTAATAACTTTCAGAATAATACTAGACACAACCTTAAAAAAAGTTGAACATCCATTAAAGAAATCTTTCATCCTGGTCTAAAATTCAATCTGCACCCCTCTCCTAATAACTCACCACTTGGAACTGCAATAAAGTTCAACTCTTATTTTATAGATAGTATAGCATCTCCGTGCATGGTTCCACAATATCTAATCCCAACCCTGCCCAAACAGCCACATATCACCACATCCACTTTCACCTTCAAACTTCTGCTCACATCCTATATAAAACTACTCTTAATCGAACTTAAACCATGCCCTTCTTCAGCTGATGACATTCCAAGTGAGTACCTAAAACAGTAGCCAATAGCATTGCCTATCCTTCTCAATCCTTACACATGGATCAGTCCTTAAATCCCACATTCCCTCTCACTGGAAAAAGTCCCACATTATCCCTCTGCACAAAGGAGGAAATTCAACAGACATTAACAATTTTAGACCTATATCAATCTTATCTCCCCTCACCAAAATACTTGAAAAATGTATTCAAAAACAATTGCTAGACTATCTCCTGTAGGAAGAAATCCTGTCACCCACACAACATGGCTTCCATCCCTCCCATAGTTCTAACACTGCCCTTCTAACCTATATAGATACTGTCAATAAAGCTAAAGATAACAGCAAACTAGTCCCTTCCTTATTTCTAGACTTATCTAAAGCCTTCAATGCAGTTTGTCACAGCAAACTTCTACTTTAAATGTCCTCACTAGGTCACTATCAACCTGCCCTTCTTCGGTTCAAGAGCTACCTGTCCAACAGATATCAATCAATAACAATAGCCCTCCATGCTCTCTACTTACCTCCTAGTCAGCACCGGTTTACCACAAGTCTCCATCCTCGGTCCCTCCTCTTTAACATTTTCACCAACACCCACTATGCATCCACACAACAGGCCACCCTAATACAATATGCAGATGATTCCACTTTCATTTGCACATCTGGCAACATGGTACACCTCCAAAAAATTACAAAGGAAGCATAACATTGCTTTGTAACTCACAACTCATGCTCAACCCAAAAAACATCAAACTACTACATTCCTCTGGATACCTCTCTCATGAAAAAACAAAATTTAAAGTTCTGTTTCTTGATAATAAAACCATTGAAGTCACTTATCATAGCAAATTATTAGGGGGTGAAAAAAAAAACTAGGGATGCTTTACAGAGCCAAAAACTTTCTCAACAATGGAACTAAAACTACACATGCCACTATTTATGTCCTCCCACATTTCTTTATGGCACTCCTATCCTTACTAACCACCCAAGCTTCACAAAAATTAAAACTTGAACAATGCTATGACAAAGTTGCTAAATTTGCAGCAAACATCCCTTTCAGAACCCACCACTGTAGAGCACTAAAAAGTCTTTCGGCTTTTCCCGGTTAGGGGTCACCACAGCGGAACTCCGGTCCACTAATGATTGGCAGTAGATTTTTTTACGTACGGGCTTGCCGGGCCTAACGCACAACCTTCAATGAAGGAACACCTATTCACGCATGTCGCCACACAGAAGACGCTCTTACTGAGAATCGAACGGGCAATGTCTAACTTTGAGGCAACAATGCTACCGCAGCAGAACTGCCTTATCAATTAACATATACACAGCTTCTTACCACCTATAAAATTATCTATCATAATTTAGTGCTGGACAGGCATCAATCTGCCTGTCCAGCACTAAAAAACATTCTACACATGTTTGTTCCTAGTTGGTCATTGTGGTACAGTGACCAAACACTTCTGTCTGTCTACTAACCTATCAAATCTACTGAGCATTCTCAGTGCTCATACCAGGTTGATAAGGCCTGGAACTCTTTACCTATATCCATCAGGTCAATACCCTCCTTCCCATCTTTCAAAATCGATCTGAAAGACTTCATAGCTAAAATCTGGCTCTATTCCTGTTGAAAACCAGGATAAACTATATCTCTAAATGTGAACAATTACCTTTTCATTCCTTTACAACCTCACTCTCCCTTCTTCACTTACTTCCTTATTTCTATCAAATTCTCTTCCCTGACTCTGTCTCTAAATATACCATAAGCCTGTTTTTCCCATATTTCATATTGCAATTCCTGTTTGTATTAGACTAACTTACCTTTAAATTCTCTACAAATTGTCTAAGGTTTCTATAAATTTTAAATGATTGTCATATAACTTGTATTGATTCTTAACTAATGTTTTTATATTATCTGTAATTTGTTCAATTATTCAAACTGCAGATGTCTTTGGATTATTTTTGAAGATTGTAAAATGATTGTTCTTAAAATGTTTTGTATTAATTTGGAGCTTTTCTCAGCAGGCATCTGCCTAAATGGGCTTCTACTCCATCACACTTTCCCGGTAATCAAAACTGAGCTTAATATGTTCTACAGTTCTGTAACAGTGGTTCTTATTGTAAGGGACCATTTCTATAATATTTACTGGAAAGAATGACACCCTGAATTTTTCCATGTCCAACACTGCTCTCTGGATGACCTTGGTGTAGAAGAAAAGCAGACTGGATTTCTAAAGTTTCAGCAAGATTCTCCAGTTTCTTCATGAAGCTGTTGGTGAAACTGAATTCCTCTTGCATTTTTGGCTTGAATTAGAAAACCTTCAAGGTAAGAGTAGATGTGAAGGCATGAGAGCCTTGATAGGTAAAAAAATGGTGCCAAACATTTGGTGAAGACTCTGGGTAGAGTAACAGAAGTGAAAGGGTGAGGAGATATTGGGGAAATTCCTATTGCCCTGCCCCCCCATCAGTAAACAAGGACATCCCCAAAACCTGCCCCCATCCCCTTATCATCAGGGAGTGGTCTTTAATGCCCTCGCAAAGGCAAAAATACAGTCTCCATGGGACCTGACGACATCCCTGGCTGTGTCCTACATGAACTCAGGCATGAGCTCTCATCTCCATTAGGCACCTTATTCATCCAAAGCCTGAGCACTGGTTTCTTCCCAGCCAAATGGAGGACAACCACTGCCATCCCTCTACACAAAGATGGAGCATCCACTGACTCAGGCAATTATAGGCCTATCAGCCTAACTAGCTTGATCTGCAAGACCATGGAATGCATTATCATGGACCTTATAAATAAGGACATTGGCAACCTCCAAATGCTTGACGCCACACAGTTTGGTTTTGTCAAAGGAAGATCATGCCTGTTAAAATTGATTGACTCCTTTGAAATAGTAACCAAAGCCATGGATGAGAGGAAGATGGTGCACACCACCTACCTTCACCTAGCCAAAGCCTTCATAACTATTCCCCACTCAGGCATAATAGATAAACTCTCCCAGCTAGGCATCAACCCATATGTTACCAGATGGGTAGCTAACTGGTTCACTAATAGAGCCCAGTCCATCAAAATAGGGGAGTCTCCTCTAGTAGTAGACCCATAACAAGTGGTGTACCCCAAGGATTGGTCTTGTGGCCTCTACTGTTTGGAATATACTTTTTCTGTGGTGCAAGTCAAAACCAGTGGTTGGTGGCTGACCAAGTCTGAAGATGAGTGCAATCTGAGTACTGTCTTAAATTTGCCTAGTGATGTGAACATCCTCCAAGAGGGCCTTACCCAAACTAATGACTGGTGCCAAAAGCATGGACTCAGCCCAAATGCTAACAATGGCATCATTATCCCCTTTGAGGGAAAATGGTGTCCCCACTAATTATCACATTAATAACATTGTACTAAGCATGCAATCAGTTGTGAGGGACTTGGGAACTCATGTTGATAGCAACCTGACTTTTGACCACCATGTTGCCTCCATTATACGGAAGGCTTTCTACATGGCCCACCTTGTAAGCAAGGATATTTCATCCAGGAACAAGGAAGTCATAACATCTCTGTACACCTCCCTAATCAGACCCATTATCAAGTACAATGCTCCCTTTGGCATGAACCTTGCCAAGCACATGCAGCAGATGGAGATACCACAGAGTTCAGGGTCTCAAACATCTATCCTATGCAGATAGGCTAAAAACACTGTCGCTCTACTCAGTCTTGTACAGACTGCTCAGAGGTGACTTGTGTCTGGCATACAAGGCCATTTCAGACCCAGCCTTGGTGGAGTTGCTGCATATCTGTAAGTCAAACTCCACTCACTCAACCCATATGCAAAGCCTGAACCTGGTCTGTGACACCAATAAAACTTGTTATCAGGATAGATTTGTGTCCCAAACAGTCCCCCATCTGTGGAAGAGACTCCCTCTCTATGTCAAGCAGAGTACCTCACTAGCCCTCTTTAAGAGGAACCTGGATGACTGGATTGGAAACAGAAACTATACCCCTGGGATCCCACCTGTGTCCCTGCTGGACAGGGGAAATGAGTGCTGACTTTGTGGGAACATAGGTGAAATTCTCAGCTAGGCTTATAAAGGCTTCCAGGCCAATAGCCTGGTATCATCCCATGAACCTATGAACCTATGAGCTTGGGTATGAGTAAGCAGGCATCTTTCTTGTCCAGAGTGATTATCAGTACCCTATACAAATGAAGGGGAAGAAGGTCATGCAGGGAAATTATCCTGAACTGTTGTTTAATCATCAAAAATGTGTTTTTTTCTTGATAGACATATAAAGGGTTACTATACACTTTCCTTCCTTGGTACCAAAACGCCTTGAGTAATTGTTGACACTACTTTTGTCAACAGACCCTTTCTATAGCTATACAATCTAGAAGATGGAGAAGAAAAGTTTCCATTTGAGGAAATTGTTCCTGGGAATTTTGAGAGGATGGGCCTGAAAGGAAGAAATTGCCTGAAGTCTATTTTGTAACATAATTACACTGTGCTCAGAACCAACTGAATGAAGGTCAACAAGGTATATTTTACATTAAAAAAGAAATTATCTCACCTAAAAGTTTGGGATTAAGAAGGGAAAGAGAGATAAGGGACAATAGTCACAGATGGCAAGATCATATTTTGGCTAAAGAGGGTCCCTGTCTGCATCCCAGCGAAACACTTTGACCCCTTTATTCCATTCCATGAATAAAGGACCACTATGGAAAGAAACTAAATAAAATATTTATTTTTATTTTGTTTTGAATTTCCGCACAGTCCAAACCTGCTAGCAACACAATAATTACTTATTACTAATTTTATTTTTTTTTATATCTCCAAATTAATGTTTTCATGGGGGGCGAATATAGCTGACATGATATTATTTTCTTGGAGAGTTACATCTTGTCCATAATGCATTGTGAGAGTATTGCTGTTGAGTTTATATTGCCTTAGTCTCTACTGTTGCACCACACTTCCATTCATTTTACCGCTAAGTCTGTGAATCCTCTGCAGTAATGTCAGTGAATGATTTACTGTGTTTCCCACAGATTTGCTTTTCTTCATATGTTTTACACGTTTCCTAAACTGTGCTTGGTGAGGTGTCAGTAAATAGCTAATGTAACATACTCTTTTCAGAATATTGTATTTGAGTTTTAGGTCCTCTCTAAGCACTCATTCTCCTTCTTATCTTCCTCATTAAGCCTGACTATAGCATTCCCTGCCTTAGAAAACCTCTGCTAGTTAGTCAACCATACTAGATGCCAATACATAAGAAAATGGTCTGGTTCTGCCAGTAAAGGAGTTTATTTCAAGTCTTAATATTTTATCCTTTTTTTCAGTAGTTACACAGTAAATTAGGCAATGCATTTATGAATACTTCATATACACAAATCAATGTATCATAGAAATGTGCCCCATAAAATGCACAATTTGAAATACACATTTTATGCACATACAAATATCTTTGCACAGCAGCAGTCATTTAGCATACGTTGAACTATCTTATTTCATGCAGTGTTTTACGTACATTTATGTACTTCTTAACAGTGACTAGCTCATAGCTTATGAAATGCCCCTCTGCTATCTATATCCACTGTTTTACTTTGCACATATATCTATTGCTTTACTTTCCACATATTTCCAGATGCTTAAAGTATTTTAGAGGTAAACATAACATTTACAACTAAGTAAAAGCTCAGTAGATTTATGGCCCAGTGTGAGGGTGAGAATGCAACAAGAAATGCCAGGAGAGATGTGAGTTGGAGCTTGAATAGATTTACAATCCTAGTGAGTATAAATAACCTTCCCCTTAGCAAGACACTTTTTGATGTAAGAGCAAGGGAGACAAATTATTAAAGAAAGTAGCCTGAGATGATATTCAGCTCAAACATAGTCTGAAGTGAAAAAACTGACTACTATAGAAATTCCACAAAGGAGAATAAACTGATAAGCAATGTTTTTGAAAATGTGAATGTATAATGATTATTCTGTAGAAGGAAAATATTCTCTGGAGAAAGGAAATATTTGCATAGTGTAGTGGTCCTTTAATGTTTCCTTTAGAGCAGCCCTTTTCTTTGTATTGACTAACTCTGGTTTGTTTTCCAAAAAAAGGGCCATAGTCTAGTAGCAAAGTTCCTAGAATAACTTGGTACTGGAGGGTAAAATGCTGCTTTACACACTGGAAGATTTTTTTCTTTCTGTTCTATTTTTGGAACAATATCTAAAGAAGTGTTTATTAGCTGCTGTTTCTCTACATCTTGTACAGGCCGGATTCTTAGTTAGGCATGCTTTCATATACTGGTGTCTATAACTTCAGATCCACATTTTACTACATATACTTTATTGTATGTCTGGGACATTTACATTAATCTCTTTCCAGTAATTGCATCAATAGATTTCTTGCCCATTTCCTTAAAGTGCAATTATCTTCAAAGCACTAGATTGTGTGACTTTGGCAATTTATAGCTATAATACCCAGACAGGTTGGGGTGCATAATTTTACCAGTTTCTATCAATCACCTTGTTGTCACTATCACTGCAACAAGTTCTGAGACTATGGGTCAATCTGAAACTCTTTAAGCCATAGGAGGAACAGGGTCTGCAATCAGATTCTTATACAAGTGCCTGTAATCCTCCTGTACCCTACAAAGTGTATTCAGTGTCTTGAAGGATGAAAAGAGGACGTCTAATCCTAGAGGCATTCTCTCAAAGAGATCCTTAAAGACCTGAATGACCAGGAAAATGTTTGACAGCTCGGGTTCCTTGAACACCAAAAGTTCACTGTATGTTTTCTATGAAGCAGCTAACTCCTTCACCTCCCCATGCCCATGTAAAATTCTCACACAAGAAACCCATAGTTTCCTTAAAATAAGCATCATGGGGACCCAGGGGAGATGAAATCTTCCACATTTGTATAAGGGCCAATCAGGACTGCAGCAGGTACATGTAGGCTAACTCCAGTTCTTGTTTTTCAGAGTAAAGTGACAGCTGTGACAAAGTTTCCCTCTTTCATTTCTGCTGCATGGTTTTACAAGAAGTGGGAAGGGACTGGCTAGCATTAAAGATAATGCTGCTGTCTGCCAAATTCAATGTAATCTTCAATAAAATGTAAACAGTGAAAATATGGAATTGGGCCTTTCTCAGATATCTGTTCTGGAGCTGTTTGGTGATAATCATGGAACCAGCTGAGTGGAGATGGGGAAGAGGGGGTCTAAGCTGAGAATTCAGCCATATGAGGGGGGAATGTGACTGAAATCCAAAGCTAAGCATATCTGGGTAGTACAGAAAATTCCTGCAACTCAATGACTGAAAAAAGAGACCCAAAAACGCCATCCAGTATTAACTGGGAATTGGTACATGGCTATGGCTTAGTAAACAACAGATTAAAGACTTTATCAGTGCCTGTGGCTATGAGCATATTCTCCAGCTCCTGGGGATCAACACAGATGGAACAAAGAAACAGACAATTTAAGGTTTGGAGAAGGAAATACCTGTGCTCCAATGGATTATGAAACCTTGTGTCCTGGCAGGTTTAATGGAATAACTAAGGTCTCATTCACCCATCCCACCTCCTTATTTAACAAGCTATTCTTGAGTGTTTCCATTTCCTGTACTGTAACTTATAAGTCCTTTTTGGAGATTTTACCTTGGAAGAGGAACTGATCGAAGAATTGCTGCAGCCTGCAAAGGCAGACATTTTAACAAGAGCACCAGATGCCTGTAGCCCAAGAAAGCACAGAGATTTTTTAACCCTCCTTTGAAACATATTTTTATTAATGTATTTGAAATTTGTGTCACTCATGGTGTCATAGTTGTCCTGGCGACAGTATACATACTGTCCATGGTTCACAGGCACACTTGTTCTTTACCTTTCCAGGGATGTCATGTTACCTAAAAAACACCCCCAATCTCAAAAGCATAACAGGTTGTAAAGGATAACAGCAAATAAGAAAAATACAAGAGCCCTCATTTGGTACTTGTGGTTTCCTAATGTGTGACCACCCATCTGCTGGTCATAACCAATGCCACCATGGTCACATTGTAACATCTTTAATGTTGCCAAGATCTCAGGTTGTCAAATGAACCGTGGCATGAATATGTTAAAACTGTCACTGTCAATATAGAGAAGTGTGATGGTATTAATGTGTCATGCAGAAGCTGTACTGTAAAGTGCCAATAATAATAATAATAATAATAATAATAATAATAATAACAATAATAACCGTTTGTTAAGCAGGTAGGCCAACTGGACCACAGTTTCTTTGCAGTGACAACCTAGGAACAATGTCTGCTTAAGTGATTTGCTCAAACTCAAACAGTAGGCAGATAAGGGTTGAGGGAATCATACAGTCTCACAGGGGTTCATCCCTAATATACAATGCACAGTGCCAGAGAGCACATGAAAGGATGACTGGCTGCTGTACAGGGTAAAACAATGGCAGCTAGAGTGGTGCTTAATGTTCAGGGACAGCAGTTTGTACCTCTGATGGTATACAGGAACACACTGTGTCTGCTGCTTTCCCCACCATTCCCAGGAGCTGCACTTATGTGACACCACATGAAACATGGCACTATGGAGGCAGAGCATAGGAGCTGCACTTAGGTGAGACAGCATGGAACATGGCTCTGTGGAGACCCAGCCCGGGAGCTGTACTTAGGTGACACCACATGAAACATGGCACTATGGAGGCAGAGCATAGGAGCTGCACTTAGGTGAGACAGCATGGAACATGGCTCTGTGGAGACCAGGCCCGGGAGCTGCATGGAACATGGCACTATGGAGGAGAGACTTCAGAGACTGTACACAGTGTTGGACTAAGGATCAAATATGACTTCAGCGGATGTGCTTTTTTTTTTTGGAAACCTGCTTCCTGGCCAACTTGTAATAAATTAGGGAGGCAGTATTTACAACTGGCCTGTGGAATTCCCCAAGCTGATACTCTTTTGGAACTCGACCCTCCAACTGAATCCTGGTACTTAAAACCTGAAATCCATGACATGCTTCCCTGAAAGCCTGATGGACTGCTATGACAAATGTGATTGTACTTTTCAGGCAAAAAAGGTACTGAAAATGTCATGGCTTTTTCTCACTTTTATAGATTTTCTAGCAAGAGTCTGGGGGGAGGGAGCATCTAGTACCTGTATGTGGATTACCTCACTGGTCTACAAATCTGTCTGGAAGACAAACGCCTGTCTGTGGCCAACATTCTTGATTCAGAATTTAATGCAGCAGTGATCTTTGCAATTAACTAACATCTAATACTCAGTTAACCTAATGTGCCCGTATTTTGTATAATAACAGAACGGGATAATGGGCAGAACTTTGCTTGAGAACCATTTATGTACCCTTTTACTTTATATTTTCTGTTTTACCCTGGAAAGATGTTTAAATTGTATAGTAGAAGGTTTCTTACTTATCTACACTCCAGTTGATATTATGGAAATATGGACAGTTATAAATTTCCAACTACAACACTATCTGTAGCAGATCTAAGTAATAAAAATAAAACATGATTTACATTTCCATGTGTTGTTCTATTGCCAAGATACAGATAAAGCAGTTACCATGCATAAGGATTGCTAGGCCCAGGCAGTCAACTTAGTTTCATGTCTGATGCATAAAATGTATGTCCTTCCAAATGTTGCATTATCTTAATATTTCTGCAGATGTTTCATGATCTTAATATTTCTGCAGATGTTTCATGAT
>NC_056731.1:1877105610-1877235610 GCF_019279795.1 Protopterus annectens | reverse complement strand
GATTCCTGGATAAAAGATGATATTCATGAAAATAAGCAGTAATTTGGTTCTAGACAATTTTTTTTCTAGTATTTTACCTAAAGTGGGAAGCATTGAGTTAGGACAGTATTGCAAAGCAGGCTTGAGTACTTTTGGAATTGTAGTGACTATTGCTGTATGTTTCCACAAATTTATTCAGAGTATGGACAGGGAAAGCCTTTACAGATTGTACTGTGCCATCCACCATAGATAGCAATGATCTCACTGCCTTACCCATAGTATAAAGGTACACTACTGACTTCTCCTATAGGGATGATCTGACTATATCAGCTAAGTATAAAACATCCATCTACCCCTCACCAAAGGACCATTACTGCTAGCCATTCCAGAAGGCAGATTCCAGAACTTATCAAAATATACTACCAGGATGTTAGCACCAGACAGGAAGACTACTGTGAATCTGAGTCTAAATGTTTGACTGCTAATATCCAGTCTGAATGATTGCTGTTAAGCCAGCAAACTGAGTCATTCTACTATTATCACTACTTCTAGTAATCAGATTGGTCAAAATTTCATTTATTTAATGGGAAAGTCTAACTGTGACAGAGTCCATTTTCAGCGGAGGGCCAGGGAGAAAAGCTCCAGACACATGTCTTTAGAATGTGGGAGGAAACCAATGCAAACACAGGGAGGACATAGATATTCTGCACAGAAGGCACCCCAGCCAAGAATTGAACTGGAGAACCTTTTGCTGTGAAGCAACAATGCTAACCACTGCACCACTTCACCACCCCAAAATGGAAGAAGACATAAATCATATCACTTCAAAAATCTGGGCAGAAAAAAAGTGTATTTCAGAAACTGTTGACCACACCTAGTCTTTTGTACGGCTATAGTCAAATTCCTAAAATCTCTTCTTAAAGTGAAGATCAGAAATCAAAATCTTTATGACATACTGATAGAACCACCCATCATCTGAATTACTACATCATCACCAACAGTGCCTTATTTGGGATGTATCTTGTTTCATTATCCTTCTAGACCTGTAGTCACTTTCTAAAAGACATTATAAAAAGGACACTCAGTTTGCATAGCAGCCTTCCTTGAGGAGCAAATGACTTTAAGTATTATATAAATGTATTGATTCATAGATATTCCAAGGCCACTGAGTCTCATGACTGTTCTTAGTTTGCTAGTACTGTTCCTCAGGCACTACCTCTTTTTCCAGAAAGGCCATATAAGTCAGTCCTGGAGTAAAGTTCTGCCATCTAGTTTATGTTTAAAGGAAAACAATAAGTTACACTAACATGCAGCGGAAGTTTATTCCAGAGGTTTGGGAGGTTCTGTTTTCATAAACCTATCCAACCATTGGGTTTTATTTATCTGTTGGTGAATAACTAGGTCTCTGGTTCTAGTCTTGATGGAGATATTGTACATGCAGAGAAAAAGGAGGTCCAGAACATTTGGGTTTCTAATGGCATAGTGATACAGAGATCTCCCCTCAAAAGTCTATAAGACAGTGAATAATTACACAGAGCTTCCAGCTCAGGGATTTTAGGCCTGTGACCTCTTTGATTAGGAAACTTTGTGATTGTCTGCTATATTTAGTGAGATCCATCCCAAAGGGAGCCTTGTACTTGATAACTGGCCTGATCGATGCTGAGTATAAAGGAGCAATTACCTCCTTAGTCCTTGATGATAAATTAATTGGCTAAATGAAACGATCTCCTGATAACTATTGTCACATGATGATTAAAATAGAGTGAGCAGTTGATCCAAATACATAGGTCCTTAACTACATTTTTGTTTTGTAGAGAAGTGTTGTCTAGAGTGTGTGATGGTTGTCTATGCATGTGATGATGTTACACTTCTTTAGAATTTGGCTTGAGCCCATTTTTAGTACACCAATAATTTACTAGGGTGAGTTCATTCTAGAAGGTTTAGGTGTCATAAGGTGACTTAGGAACAACCCCTAGTTTGCAATCATCTGCAAACTTTGTTTCCCAGTGGTCTTGGCTCTCTGCTTTGAGATCTGAGAGCTAAATACCAAAAAGGATGTTCCCACAACCGAGCCCTGAGGGTCTCTGCTGGTGGCTTTCGTACTTTCAGATGACACACCTCATCTCATATGGGTTGATTTTTAAAGCATTCGGCTTTTGTATGAAGTTAGCATGACTAACAGTGTCAAAGGCCTTAGCTTGGTCAAGATACACTGTATGAAAAACATGACTATCATTTACAGACTCCATAACCCTTTCAAAGAAATTTACCAGATTAAATATACAGGATCTACACTTCACAAAACCAAACTATTGGGAGTCAGAGCTAAAAAGATTCTTGACATCACAGTTTATAAGATCAATTATAATGCATTCCATGGTTCTATAGATGAGGTTTGTATGGATGATATGATTGCAACTACCTGGGTTGGTTGTAAGACCAGCCTTATTGAAAGACCTCACCACGGCTGTATGCCACTCATTGGGGACAAAGCCAGTAGCTAAACCTAAGTTAAACAGTTATAGTAGTGTGACTGCAAGGGGATGTTTAACAGAAATAATTAAGCAACCAAATATATTATCTGGTCCCATGAGAGCAGTATTTTTGTCTTGGTTAGTACTTTTATAAATGATCTTTAGAAGTAATTCGGAGAGTAAGAAATTCAGATAATTTAGAGCTTTGAATAGAAGTCTCAGAGGTTAAACTGGCATTAAACTTGTTCACAATTATATTGACAATGACATTTTGCCAAACAGTGGCATCCAACATAGAATAACATCTATATTACAAACCATCTTTGTAACAGCTGGATTAGAAACTGCCTGCATACCCCCAGACCCCCAGCATTCATAGTCTATAGAAGCATCTATGTTTCATGCATTTGACAATCTGACAGGTGAGATACGCTAGTCTAATGAATCATATCCGGCTATGATCTGTGTACAGGTTGAGTAAAACAGAATAAACAAAACAGTACAGCTAGATGTAATACCCTGTTTATAGTTCAACCAAAATATAGAAAGAAAGCCATAAATTATTTCCTAAAAGCAACACAAAACTTTGTCTGACTTAAAAAATGCAACAGTTTTATTACTAGATATAACTGACTAGCAGATACTAGAAAGACTAAAGCACCAAGAATTAGAACAACAGAGCATCTAATCTGGGCATGTAAAGAATTTCTAAAGACAGATTAATAAACTGTCTTGATGGTTGTTGTTGATAAATGCATGCTTGGAGATGTTCCGAGGTCTTGAAAAAAAGGCATCTCAAAGTGCAGCCTTTAGTTTAGTGGATGCTTTCTCAAATACTGAAAATACAAGCTGACCTTTTCTGCTGTGCTTACTTCCAGCATACCAATGAGACCTAACGGAATAGGTAGATAGGTAGATAAGAACCTCCTTGTGTTAATAGACAAAGTAGGATAAATGTGTAAAAGGAAGCCATTTGGAATTGTTTGTGTAATGTAACATAGAGATACTGTCTGACGTTGAAGTCGATAATGAAATTGAAGACTGTGCTAATCAACATCTATTCATTTATCAGTAAGAAAAAACAAACCTCAATGTCCCAACTGCCACTCAGTGATACGAAAAAGGAATGAATGCAGCCAAATATCAAAGCAGCTATGGCAGAATGTTCACAGGCTCAAGCCACGTCAAGTTATAAATCCACAGAATGTTCACAGGCTCAAGCCACGTCAAGTTATAAATCCACAGAATGTTCACAATTTCAAGCCAGGTCAAGTTATAAATCCACACGTCTTATTTCCAGATAAAATCCCTTTACTGCAAGTAAGTTACAACAGGTAAGCACTTTCATAAACTTCTGTTTGCTTCATCAGACCATAAACAAGCAGACTCAACCCCCCTTTATACTCATGCAAATAGTCAAATTTCAAATGAACAAATCACAGTCAGTTTAGCAATCTCCTATTTTTCAACTTGGAAACAATGGAAATATGGTCATTCAGACCCTGTCCTATATGTGCCCCCAGTCTTATTATCCAGTCAAGCTCTCTCTCCTCTGTTCTTGAGCTGATGCCACCCATCCTGACATTGTCTTTAACTATTTCTAGTAAATTAAACTGAAAGTGATTATACTTGATGATTGGCCTAATGAAGGAAGAGTAGAGGGAGACAATGACCTCTTTCTTCCTGGATCCAAAACCCTTAGTAATGAGATGTGCCACATAGAAGGACTTTCTGACCACAGTGGCAATGTGGTGGTCAAAAGAGAGGTTGCTGTCAACCTGTGTTCCCAGATTTCGTATAACGCCTTCTGTGTTCAGTGGATTACCATTGATGTGGTAATTCATGGGAACCAGGTTTTTCCCAAAGGGGATGATGACACATTTTTTGGCATTGAGCTTAAGGCCATGGCTCTGGCACCAGTCGTCTCAGTGAAGCCTTTCTGTAGGATGTCAACATCACTTGGGAATTTAATAATAGTTTCCAACTTGCAATCATCTGCGTACTTTGTCAGCCAGAGTCCCTTCATGTTAGCCTGGATTTCAGAGAAGTAGATACCAAACAGGAGAGGACCCAGGACCAAACCCTGTGGAACTCCACTCATGACTGGTTGGCAGTCTGACTTGGAGTCAGCTACTTTCACACTGTGGGGTCTATCTGTGAGCCAGTTTGTGACCCACCTAGTGATATAGGGGTTAATGCCTTGCTTAGTGAGGTTTTCTATGATTCCTGTGTAGGGAATGGTATCAGAGACTTTGGCCACATCAAGGTAGGCTGTATGAACCACCTTGCCTTCATCCATAGCTCTGGTGACTGACTCAAAGAAGTTGACCAGGTTGAGCAGGCATGATCTACCCTTCACAAAACCAAACTGTGTGGGATCCAGAGTTTGGAGATTCCCTATATACTTGTTTATTAGGTCCATGATGATGCATTCCATAACTTTGCATATCAGACTTTTCAGGCTAATGGGGTGATAGTTCCCAGGGTCTGTAGTTGCTCCTCCTTTGTGGAGAGGGATAACCGTAGCAGTACGCCATTCAGTACAGACAAAGCCTGAGGTGAGCCTGTGATTGAACAGGGCACACAGGTGAGGTGTTAGTTCACTCTGTAGTTCACATAGAACACAGCCAAGGGATATTGTCAGGTCCCATAGAAGCTGTATTCTTGGCCTTGGACAGTGCTGTTTTAACCTGTGCAGCAGTAATACTAGGTGCCTGGCAATCTACTGGTATTGTGATCGGTCCTTTGGTTGGGAAGAGAGTGGTAAAGTTGGCACTGAATCTGTCGGCCAATATATTGGCAATATCTGTTGGTTCAGTATAGGGGGTACCATTGTGCAGTAGCTTAGAGCAAATCTGTGTATTACCGTGGAGATTATTTGCATAACTATAGAAAGCCTTGTGGTTGTCTTTACTATCTGCTGCAATTCTTTTTTCATAGCTAGCTTTAGAGGATTTGATGAGGGATCTCAAACTTTTGTTGAGGCTGATAAGGGAGTTTTTCCCGTCTTGGGACTTTGCCTTATTCCACATCAGTTTCCTCCTTCTGTTGTAGAGTGTGTTTATGGCAGGGGACCACCAGATTGCCTTCCTTTATTTGGAGGAGAGCGTCTTGGTTCTATTGGGTATGGCGAGATCCATGCATTTGTGTACATGTTCATACAGTGCATCGGTGTATGATTCAGTGGTCATGCAACATTCTCCATTTCCATGGATGCTGTGAAGTTAGCCACCTCTGTTTTGAGGAGCCCAAAGTTAGTTTTGGAGAAATTTTTCATTGTAGTTACCTTTGCAGGGCAGATGGGATGGATGTGGATTTCCAAGGTGATTAGTTTGTGGTCAGATCTAACCAGGGAGGAGTTGACTATTGGTGTAGAGCAACAGTCACCCATGTTAGTAATGACCAGGTCAAGGATGTTACTACCTCTAGTGGGGGTAAGAACGAACTGGTCCAGAGCATTGTAATTAATGAAGTCCAGGAAATGTTGGGCAAGTGTATTGGTACACGAGTAGTTTTCCCAGTTAATGGAGGGGTAGTTGAAGTCACTCAGTATGAGAGTGTTACACTGGACCCTAATGTTCTCCATGGTGCTTAGGAATGTGGAGCGTGAGTCTTGGGACATGGTTGGGGATCTATAGCAGGCTACAACCTGAATTGCTGTCTTACCCAATGTTAGCTGCACCTGAAGTATCTCTGATGCATTATGTTGGGCTTCCAGTCTGGAGGTGTGCACATCCTTTATGAATATGGAAACACCACCGTCTTTGGAGTTTCAGTGCTAGTTCTGGGGCTTAAAGGTGTGGCATGAGTTTTAGCCTGGTAGTGCAGGAGTGCTTTCTGCTCCCCTGAACCAGGCCTCTGTTACAGAACAAATGTCGATGTTCTCCATTTTAAGGAGTTCTTTGAGCGAGTACATTTTGAGATTTAGACTTCTAGCATTGAGCATCATGACCCTCAGATTGCATTTATTTGTAGCTGTTATGGTGGTAGTTTGGTCTTTGGAACACAACCTAAAAAAGGTACTATAGGGGTGGCAAGAGCCTTGGCCAGTGTCTGGAAGCCCAGGGGTGACAGATGCAGGATATCTCTGGCAAAGCATCAAGGTTTGTCAATCATGTCATCCCAGGCAGACAGAGTACCTGGTGTGACCGGCTTGTTTTTTCACTTCTCTTGTGTTTGCTGAGCTGCTGTGTGGTTTTATATACAGACAGACAGATACTGGATCCCCTTAGAATGGCACCAGAAACTTAGCCAATTGTTGAAATCGGTCATTTTCTGATTGTACTGTGGTATCATTCTGGGTGATGGTAGGTGGCTGCTCAGGGCTAGGGTCATACCCACCTGAGCTACATAATCAGAGAGCTCCTCCATGTCTCTTTTCATGTAGTCCAGGGAGGTACGTCTTAGGTCATTCACAACCACATGTACAATGACAGAGTCATATTTGTACCTGTTGTTAAGGGACCTGAGTGCGTGCGTTATGTGGTGGATCCTGGCACCTGACAGGCAGCTGATTGTTACTTTGTCCTTATTCAACCTAGTGAGTGGGACATCAGTGTGACTCACTATCGAGTCACCTATGACTAATGTGTTGGGCATGCTGTTTTGCCTTAGGGGCTTTGGTTGAGTGGCACACTGTTTAGGAGAGTTATGTGTCTCATGATTAGTGTTGTGTTGTGCTGGTTGAGTGCGTTTCTACCTTGGAGGTCTCTGCTGTTTGGGTAGATTTTTATTGAGAGCCTCCACAAAGGTGGGTGTGTGGTTTGTGTTTTTTTGTGAAGGCAGTGTTGATGTGTATTCTGGAGGGCTATGTGTTCTTTGTGGTGTGGTGCAAGTGTTGAACTTCTCCTCTTGACCAGCTATTCTGGTCTTGGCTGGAGAGTGCGTGGCTTCCAATCTGGATATATAAGAGCATCTCTCACAAATCTAAGTGTTGGGAGGCAAAAGGAGGGGGTTGTCAGTGTACATGAGGCAGTTGTTATACTGCCTCAGGATGCCCAAGTTCACCAGGTTAATAGGAGAAAGCACAGTGAACTGACCTTTAGACATGCCTGGAGGGGTGGGTATTAATAATATGCACTGGAGCTGTTTCCTTGTAGAATGTTTAATGCTGGTAGCACATTTTTGTGTGCTACAATAATTGCTGCAAGAAGTCTGGTAAAGTGCTAGATTAATAAGCTAATAAAAATGCAGGAGAGGAGAGAACTAGCAGATCTATGGGAAAAATTGAAGACCAGACTTTATGGCACCTCTCAGAAGCTTACAAGCAGTCCTGGATACAGCAAATCTGTATCTGGATAGACTAGTTACAGGAAAGGTGGGAAACAAGTGCAAACGTGGGCTTGTAAACCAGAAAGTTGAAAGAGATAGAAAAATGCCCAGTGGCCAATAAACTACAATTTCGGGGCCAGAAACCACTCCTCTTGTGGTAGATAGGCTACCTAGTGCTTACCACTCCCACTGATAAGCTAGAATGCTTCTCTCCAGCACAGAAAGGCTTGGGGACTCAGAAGCTTATGAAAGTCCTGGACACAGCAATCTGTATCTGGACTGGACTAGTTACAGGAAAGGCAGGAAACAAGTGCAAATGCAAGCTTTTGAACCAGAAAGTTGAAAAAGATGGAAAAAATTGCCCAAACGGCCAAAGAACTACAATTTCTGGGCCAGCAATCACTCCTCCTGTGGTAGATAGGCTACCTAGTGCTTACCACTCCCACTAATAAGCTAGAATGCTTCCCTCCAATGCAAGAAGGTGTGGGGGGCTCAGAAGCTTACAAAAAGTCCTAGATACAGCAAGTCTGTATCTGAACTTGACTAGTTACAGGAAAGGTGGGAAAAAAGTGCAAATGGCTTTCAAATTAGAAAGTTGAAAGACATGGAAAAATGCCCAAACAGCCAATAAACTACAATTTCTGGGCCAGAAACCTCTCCACTTGTGGTAGATAGGCTACCTAGTGATTACCACTCCCACTAATAAGCTAGAAGGCTTCCCTCCAACACAGAAAGGCTTGGGGGGCTCAGAAGCTTGCAAACAGTCCTGGATACAGCAAATCTGTATCTGGACTAAACTAGTTACAGACAAGAGAGAAAACAAGTTTGGAATTTTTTTTGGTAAAGTGGAAAGGGAGAAAGGAGGAACAGAAGACAATTCAAGGTTAAGAGCTTAAGTGGGTTGGCTTTCTCAAATGTTCTCGCTGTATTAGATAGAATGAGCTAATGACAGTAGCAAAAACACTTTAAATGCAGTACAAGCTAGCACACATGAGTGTGTAGCAATATTAAGGCAAATACAGTTTAAATAAATGCAGATACATTAAAATCGACAAAAAACAAGTGCAGAGAGCAGTAAGTTAAGAAAAATCAAAATGGAGGCACCAAGTGCAGAATAAGAGCACTTGAACACTTAAAAGCACACAGAACAGCAAATTAAGGTAATAAGGTAGAAGACAGTTATGTAAGAGCAGCTCATGAAAATATAAATATTTATTTATTTTTTTTTTTGGGAGTGATTTTTATGTATACAATTTTAATATAGTTATGGTTTTACATGATTAAAGAATTATACATTCATTTTAAAATTATTTTTATCTATTATTTTATAAAACTCTACCGCCAATCATGAGCAGACAGGTGAGCCGCTGTGGTGACCCCTAACCGGGTAAAGCAGAAAGAAGAAGAAGAAAATTTTTCATAGAAAGTACTTTTTACACACACACACACACACACATATATATATATATATATATATATACACATACACACACACACACACACACACACACACACACACACACACACACACACACACACACACAAAAACACAATCTGTTCGACACAAACAGTTTGTAGTATTCTAGCTGGCTTGCAAGATTACAAATGGTTAAGATTAAATGCACTTAAATCTTTTGAACACTAGATGGCAGTGTGATACTACTTTGGCTAGGAATGGTTGGGGACACTCCCTCTTGAAACATCACAGGAAGTATTACCATTGCTCATGGATGTGTGTATAAAAGTTTTGTAACTTCACTGCTTTTATATGCTGATAGTGCATAATATATATGTAATTTATTTGTTTTGGTTTTAATCGGTTTTCCAAAAAACATAGTTGCTGCTCATGACATTCTACCTTATAGGTTCATAGATGTTTACTAGGCTAACGACCACAAGGGCCTTTTTAAGCCTAGCCATGCATCCGAAATCTCTGACAAGTTCTGATACCCTTGATAAGTGTAAGCATGGGCCTGGGGGAGGGACCATTTACAGGTTACCTGTGTCCATTAGAGACATAGGTGCCAAACCAGGGATGAATGTCCGATTTCCCATCCAATTGTCCAAGTTGCACTTGAATTGGGTGAGGGAGAAACTCTACTTCACATGGATGGGGAGTCTGTTCCATAGACGGGGTAGTCTCTGAGAAACATACCTATCTCTCCAGCAGGTCCTATTTATATCACAGGCAAGGTTTAAGTCTTTTTGTTTTGATTTTGGAGCCTTTTGGCGTTTCTGTTTTTCCAAGTTGTACAACTTATTAACAAAGGTATAGCATCTAGGTTTTGGAGTAAAATATTTGAAAATATCTACCTACCATCTACAAACAAATGTTCTGCTATAGAGGTTCATCTCCATTCTGAAAACTATGCTAACAGGATTTGCAGATCAGTACAGCTGGGAGTGAGACAATTATCTCTCTTATCTTCTCAATCTGTACGTAGAGGTGCCCAAATAATCCACAAGTTTTTCAAGTTTCAAGTAATTTTATAGCCAATAGAACAGAGATGCCCTTGATTTAAATTATGATGAGTGGGAGGGTGAGTCTGATTCTCACAAGCAGTTGGTTGTAGGATAGAAGTAAATTCCGGACTGAGCTTTGGGACCTCATGGGGTTGCACAAGATTGCCTAGAACATGCCAAGCAGCACCAAAAATCTGGTATGACCATACAGCAGGGTCCCAAGAATATGCTGTCAGACAAAAGGTAATGGCACTTATTCCTATTAGCCATGCAGAATGAGGGGTTCTTTTCATAGTACAATGAAAGCAGGTTACATCAATTATGTGGTAGTTTCCAGACAGTACGTAAAACCACAACCTATGTCACATCCATATTATTAGGTCATATTGTGACAGAGAGACTGTACTACTGAGCATCTGCAGTAGGTCACAAGGTCACAAAAGGAATTAGAGTGTGCTATACAGTTGATCTACTATATTTTTGCACTGTTATAAAGCTTTTTTTATTGTTTCACTGCATTTATGTACTGTTTTAAACTGTTTTAACATTACTTAACTGTAAACTGCTTTTTCATACTGAGAGTTGTATTTTCTGTTGTGATTGCTCTATCTGAACTTTTCTGTGCATTTTTGTCTGTTAAAAGCATTCTCTAGTCTGTCCCTTGATCTGTTTAAAACTTTCATTTAGTGGCTACAGCTAGGAACTGCAATTTTTCCCACCCATCCTCCCTAGTATTGTGTGTTCTTATACTTGGTGGCTTTGCAATTGCCCACCCATACTGTATATTTGATCTGTGACACTCCTCCCAGTCTAGTGTCATTAGTTTACTCAATCTAATAGAGAACATTTGTGAAGGCCAACCCACTCAGATTCTTAATGTTGAATTAACTTCTGTTCCAGCTTTCTCCATTTCCACTTTTCTAGAAAAAAAAAATTCTAAGCTTGCTTCCTCCCTTTTGTGTGGCAGGTCAGATACGGGTTTGCTGTGTCCAGGACTGTTTGTGAGCTCCTAAGCCCCCCCCCCCCACTTAACTGGGGTTAAACTATTCCTGGCGCCATAAAGTCTGTTTTTCAAAATTTCCCTTGCAACTAGCCAACTTTTTAGTTTTAGCACTCATCTGTTTCTTTGATCTCAGCACTTGTTCAGAACTCATTGTAAGCACTAAATAAGTTACAAATTACTACAGCACTCAACTTTCCTCATTTATCTAGAGGAAAACAGTTTTTAGTACTTAATAAATAAGCATCTATTCAGGCATGTCTAAAGGTCAGCTCCCGGTGTTTTCTCCTGTCTACCTGATGAATCTGGGCATCTTGGGAAAATGCAGCAATTGCCTCATGTACACAGACAACCCTCTCCTCCTACCACCCAACACTACGACCTGTGAGAGATGCATTTATATAGCCAAACTGGAAGCAAAGCTCTCTTTACCAAAGACAAGCCTAGACAGTCAAGAGGAGAAGGTAAACACTTGCACCGCACAAGACTCATCACATAGTCCCTCAAAACCTACACCACCAAAACACACACACAGAACCACAAAACACACACCTACATTCGCGGAGGCTCTCTGTACTAATCTGCCCAAACAACAGAGACCTCCAAAGCAGAAATGCAAGCAACCTCCACCCCCCCCCAACACAACCCAAATGACACATAGTCCACATACTCAGTGTGCCACTCAACTACAGCCCATAAGGCATAACGTACCCAACACTCTAGTCATAGGTGACTCTATAGTCAGGCACACTGATGTTCCACTCACCAGGCTAAACAAGGAAAAAGTTACTGTCAGCTGCCTGTCAGGTGCCAGAATCCACACGTAACACATGCACTCAGGTCACTCCACTCTGTCATTGTCAATGTTGGTGTGAATGACCTGAGACGTACCTCCCTGGACTACATGAAAAGAGACATGGAGGAGCTCTCTGATCTTGTAGCCCAGGCCGGTATGACCCTAGCCCTGAGTAGCATCCTGCCATTACCCAGAATGACACCACAGTACAAGGACAAAATGATTGGCTTTAACAATTGGCTAAGCTTCTGGTGTCATTCTAAGGGAATCCAGTATCTGTCTGCCTAGGATGACATGATCGACAGACCACGCTGCTTTGCCAGAGATGGCCTGCACCTGTCGCCCTTGGGATTCTGGATACTGGCAAAGGCCCTTGCCACCCCTATAGTGCCTTTTTTAGGCAAGGTTCAAATGACAAATTTACCACTGTAACAGGTACAAGCAAGCAAAATCTGAGGGTAATGCTACTTAATGCTAGAAGTCTAAACCTCAAAATGCACTCACTCGAGGCACTCCTTAAAATGGAGAACATTGACATCTGTGCAGTGACAGAGACCTGGTTTAAAGCTCCAGAGAGCACCCCTGCATTACCAGGCTATAATTCATACCACACCTTTCATCCACCAAACCCGGACCGAAACACTAAAGGTGGAGGCATGTCCATATTCATTAAGGATATCCACACCTCCAAGCTAGTTGCTCAGCATAATGCATCCGAGATTATCCAAGTTCAACTAACTCTGGCCAAAATCTCAGTCCAGATTGTAGCTTTCTACAGACCCCCCACCATGCCCCAGGATTCCCACTCCTCTTTTCTTGATACACTGGAAAATATTACGGTACAACTGAACACTCTAATAATGGGTGATTTCAACTACCCTACCATTAACTGGGAAAACTACTCATGTACCAACTCTTTTGCTCAACGTTTTCTGGAAATCATCAATTCCAATGCTTTGGATCAACTTATCCACACCCCCACCAGAGGTAGCAATATCCTAGACCTGGTCATCACCAACATGGGTGACCGGTGTTCCACACCAGAGGTTAGCTCCTCGTTGGTCAGATCCGACCACAAGCTAATCACCCTAGACATCCACATCCCGCTCCCACCCCCCATTAGGAAAACAACCGTAAAAAATTTCTCCAAAGCCAACTTCACGCTTCTTAAGACAGAAGTGGCAAACTTCATGACACCCATGCAGATGGACAATAGAGGTATGACTGCTGAATCCTACAAAAATGAACTTCATAAGCACTTACATGAGTGCATGGATCATGCTATCCCTAACAGAACCAAGATGGTATCCTCCAAAAAAAGGAAGCCAATCTGGTGGTCTTCTGCCATAAACAAACTCTACAACAGAAGAAAGAAACTGTTGCAAAAAAGAGTAAAATCCCATGATTGGAGGAACTCCCTGGTCAGCCTCAGTAAGAAGCTGAGATCCCTCATAAAATCCTCCAAAGCTAGTTATGAAAACAAAATTGCTACTGATTCTAAAGACAACCACAAAGCATTCTATAGCTATGTCAAAAATCTCAATGGCAACACTCAGATCTGCTCTGAGTTGCAGCACAATGACACTAAATATACAGAACCAACTGATGTTGCCAACATCCTGGCAGATAGGTTCAGTGCTAACTTTACCCCCCTCTCACCCCTTAAAGGGCCCATTTTTATATCAAGAATGCAAAGTTCCTGTAATCACGGCTGCACAGGTAAAAATTTCACTCTCCAAAGCCATGAAAACAGCATCCATGGGACCTGACAACATCCCAGGCTGCCTTCTACATGAACTACAGAATGAACTGGCACCCACACCTAAGTACCATGTTCAATCATAGCCTCACCTCAGGCTTTGTGCCCATTGAATGGTGCACTGCGACAGTTATCCCACTCCACAAAGGGGAGACCACAACAGACCCCAGGAACTACCGCCCCATTAGCCTGACGAGCCTCATCTGCAAGGCCATGGAATGTATCATCATGGAACTCATAAACAAAGACATTGGAGATCTCCAAACCCTGGACCCCACACAGTTTGGGTTTGTAAAAGGCAGATCATGTCTCCTAAACCTGATAGACTTCTTTGAAGTAGTCACCAAAGCTATAGATGAGGGTAAGGTGGTTCACACAGCCTATCTAGATCTCGCCAAGGCGTTCAACACCATCCCCCACTCTGGAATTATAGATAAACTCACTAAACTAGGCATAAATCCCTATGTCACAAGATGGGTTGCCAACTGGCTTACTGAAAGAACCCACACTGTGAAAGTAGCAGACTCCAAATCAGACTTCAGACCAGTGACAAGTGGAGTACCACAGGGTTCAGTCCTGGGTCCTCTCCTGTTTGGTATCTACTTCTCTGAAGTACAGGCTAACACAGAAGGTCTTTGGCTAACTAAATTTGCAGATGACTGCAAACTAGGAGCCATAATTGAAACTCCTAACGATGTGGACATCCTACAAAAGAGCCTCACTGAGACAGATGCCTGGTGTCAAAGACATGGTCTCAAGCTCAATGCCAAAAAGTGCATTGTCATCCCATTTGGTAAAAATTCTGTACCCATGAGCTACCACATAGGTGGTAGTCTACTTAACACCAAAAGTGTGATAAGAGACCTTGGGACACAGGTGGACAGTAGTCTCTCCTTTGATAATCACATTGCCAAAGTGGTCAGGAAATCCTTCTACGTGGCACACCTCATCACAAAAGGTTTCTCATCCAGAAAAAAAGAGGTCATTGTTCCCCTCTACTCATCACTCATTAGACCCATTATAGAGTACAGCGCCCCTTTTGGTATGTACCTCACAAGACATCTACAACAACTGGAAAGGCCGCAAAAATACCTCACAAAGAGGATTACTGGCCTCAAACAGATGCCTTATGCAGACCGTCTCAAAAAACTCCAGCTTTACTCCGTTGTATACCGCCTACTCAGAGGCGATCTCTGCCTAACATACAAAGCTATGTCAAACCCAGAGCTGTTGGACATGCTCCACTTAAAGAAATCCCAATCCCTCCGAGCTACACGCTCTAGGGACCTAAACCTTGTCACCACAATAAACAGAACATGTTGGAGGGATAGATTCCTGTCCCAGAGACTTCCCATACTCTGGAACAGACTACCTATCTATGTCAAACAGAGCTCCTCATTAGCATTCTTCAAGAAAATTCTTGATGATTGGATGCATAATAGGAAATTCACCCCGGGGATCACTTCTGTGGTTCTGCTTGACAGGGGCACAGCAAAATAATTTTCTTGGGTGGTGAAAGCCAGGGTACATTTGTGGCTAGGCTTGTATAGGCCCTAGCGCCAATAGCCCAGTACCTACCTATGAACCTATGAACCTATCCAGTGGTAGATCTCTTCACTGAGGTTTTAACTAATTCCTTAGTGGATGAAGTGCTACTGTCACATCAGCTATCCCCTGATTAATTTCAGGAAATCCATGCATTGCTGTGTGAGCCTGGAGTCATGTTCACTGCTAAGCCAGGGTGTACCCACCTTGTAAGATATCAAATGGATACAGGACCCGTTAAACTGACTGTATTGGGTGTCTGCACAAATCAGGCAAACCATGTAAACCACACAGGAAATGTTAAATCTGAGGATTATTCAAGGATCAAACAGTCCCTGGGCCTCACTGATAGTTGAAGCTTTTTGCTTTAGAGGAATTGGTTGGAGCAATGTATATGACCACTACTGGCCTCACCAGGAACTAGAGGGAGATACCCTTGATAGTCATAAAAAGGAAGAGGTTAGTTTAGATTAAATTAGAGGAATTTGTTAACCTGTTTGAGCTGTATGAATTTATTAAAATACCTGTTGCAATGAGGAATGCCCCTACAACTTTCCAGAGGCTGGAAGAAGATGAAACTATGCTTTGTGTTACTTAGCTGATATACCTATTTCTGTCTAATCCCAGCACAAACACATACAATTTATCAGAAAAGTGCTAAAGAAATTAACAGTGCCTAGAATAACTATCAAGGGAAACAAATGTCCCATGGTATAGACAGTTAAAGCCCTGACTATGACACAGGAAACCAGAGCATGACTAGAATCTCAGGTGCCTGCAGTAGCTCTCTTGGTAGGATGGGACGGAGTGGCCATTGTGGCTCTCCCATCCTGGGGAAAGGTGGTGACTTTGGTTTGCCACTTGTGTGACACATAGTGGAAGCACTAGTTGTTGCATCTAAGGACCTTAAGCCTGTGAACATACATTTTGGAAATGTTGCAGAAGCACAGTACCTGTGGCTGGCAGCGTGGAAGCAAAGGTCAGACAGTCATTGCAATGAACAGGAGTGCTTCAATAGGAGAAGTCAGGCAATTTACTTGACCAGTAAACTGGCCTGTTTCCTACCTACTCACTTTTGAATGGGATGATAAGGCATCATAGGCAGAAGGGAATGAGTGTTAGGGCTCCCAGATAGCTTGGATATGCCTAGTTCTTGCCTCCTAGTGGAAAGAATTGGCCAGTTTGATTAATGTAGTGCAGCTGTTGGCAGGTTCAAAGGTAAAACAAAAAAAGTAAACACTTGTCAGGTAGAGATGATAGATTGCTTACCATGGTCATAGTTCGTGGTGGTAAAATTCAACCATATCCTGATAAAGTAGAGGTTATCCAAGCATAACCTCCCATTTATGAAAAAAATTTAATTCAAGCAGTGGGATATTGCAAAAATGTTTCCCCCCACTATAGTTCCATAATTAATACACTCATAGAACTTATATAAAAAGCAACTTGGATAAGATTACCCTGACACCAGCTTGTGAGCAGGTGTTTTATATACTTAAAATTCACTTGAGTGGACCTCTTGTATAGCCAGTTCTGATTATAACAAGTTATTAATTGCACAAGTAGATGCTTCAAACCATAGTACTTCTGAGGAATAGCATTCAGCCAAGAAGGTGTTGTAGACCCTCTGATTCTAGCTTTGACCTCCTCATTCAGACTTCCCTTCTCCTCAACCACCCCTCCCAGATACTTGAAGCTGTTAACCTATTCCACTATCTTCCCTTCTATCTCACGTCTCAGTTTCTTATGATTTCCCCAATTTAATGCCATTGCCATTGTATGATCTGTACTTAGTTTCATCCCATGTGGCTTCCGTTTTGCATTCCATTGTCCTATCCTATGCTGAAGTTCTTGCTCAGAGTCTCCCTGTAGTTCCACATTGTCTGCATACAGCAACTTTGTTGATCTGTCCCCTCTGACCTGTTTGAAGATGTAGTCCATCTCCAGTATGAACAGCAGTGGGCTCAGTGCTAAACCCTGGTATACACCCACTCCCACTGGGAACCCCACTATGAGGCCGAACACTGTTCGTACCCGAGTCACTGGGTCCTTGTACAGAGCCTGCACCAACTCTGCCAATGTTTCTGGGACTTCAAACCACCACAGTATTGTCTGAATTGGGACCTTGTTATATGCCTTTTCCAAGTCTATGAATGTCCAGTTGGACTCTTTCTTTATCTCTAGCTTCTTTTTAACTATCAGCTTGCTGTCTCAGCACAAACACTGGGTCAGTTGTGCTGCATGCTGATCTAAATCTGAACTGTTCATTTCCCATCTTACTTTCTACTACTCTGTATATCCTTTTATCAATCATCCTCTCCAGAACTTTCCTGCAATGTGACAGGAGTTTCATATCTCTGTACTCCCGACAGTTGTGGATGCCCCCTTTGTTCTTGCACACTGGCACGAGTATGCTTATTCTCCAGTTATCTGGGTTATGTCTTTCTCTCCGCACTGCTACTGAGTACCTTCAGGAGTCATCTCTTGTCTATCTCACCCAGTATCTTTATCATATCTGCTGTGACCTCATCTTTTAATTTGCTTGAAAGTACATTTTTAGCAGACCTGTTCGATTATTATGAAAATATGACTTTCTGATGTTCTCTTCTCCATTGTATTGATTTTTACTTTACTAGAATAATTTTCTTTTTCTCTAATGCTTTATTCTTTGTCTGCTGCACAGTGAAATTACTGAAGAACTTATTTTTTCTCCTAATGAAACCCTCTCTTTCCTTTTTTTTTTCTTTAGCTAGTTCTAAAACGCTACTACCTTGGTCATCTTCTTGCTGGCATGTAAAAATATTTCTTCCCTTCCATGGATTCAAAACAAGGGAACCAACGGACTAGTAATATTAGTGGTGTGCACACCAAGCCAGGGCACTGGCAGCAGTTCCCACCCCATCCTTTTTGTTCTCTTAAGCCTACCCCAGTAGTCCTTATCTCACTTCCTTTCCTCAACCACTGTTTAAAAAAACATTTAGTACATTTTTTTGCAAAGGCAAAGGACAGTTTATTTTTATTTTTCTTTGTGCACTTCCTATCTTAACACTAGTTTCTTGTAAAGTGTATGCGCTATAATAATAATTTCACAGAGCCGATCTCACCTGAGTAACTGATTGTTTTATTTGGTGCTGTCATTTCTCTGACCTGTTTCTACCCGCTCCATTCACCCTCGCTATGCTTAGGCCACTACCCTACCCTACCCCCAATTCCTACCCACTCCCACATACTCTAAATTGATACTCTATCCATCTTTACTACACCCCATTAAACCCCACCTCCAATACTTTAAACCCTGCAATCCACTATCATACCCTCCTACCTAACCACATCCCCTCTACATAGACCAACCTTCTCCTCTCCCCCCTACCAACTATACTACACCCCTACACCCACTCCCCCTCCCACATCTACACTCCTAATTTCAACTAACTTTTGCTATTCTCAGCCTTTGTAACTTCACTCTCCTGCATCTCTCCACCCAAAATAGACCCTCTACACAACCACTTGACATCCACCCTCTCAACCAAGCTCCACCACTCTTATAGTCACAGCCTTCCTTAACATGTTTCTCATTTCCCTAACTACTTCAGTACTTCTCCTTCTTAATGACATACCAGATCAACCTATCATACTCAAAACAATCACCACACTTACACATAGCCTAAATAGTAATGACACAACCTTTTCATTTTCAATTACTCCCTCATTGTACAACTCCTCTTACATACACCTCCTTAAAATCAAAATACTCCCTCACACCATAGTCCCCCCAAAACCTAAGCCAAAATACCACATCTATTGTTCATACTCTCCTCAACTTACCTTACATACTAAAATCCTTCTACTCACTGATGATAGCCACCCTAATTCTGGTCCCCACTCCTCTCCATCCAGCCAAAACAATCATTCACCCCTATCTACCCCCCTCCCTCCACTCCCCTGCCTCCCTCCCCTCTCTTCTTCTTCCTCCAAAAACTTAACCATTCTCTCTATGAACATATAAAGCTTACTTAACAAAACCACTGAATTCCAGTTGTGGATTGCCCACCATACTCCAGACATCATAACCATATCTGAAACCTGGCTAAAACCACATATCTTAGATAATGAAATCCTACCACCTGGATATAATATCTTCCACAAGGACAGAATCCCAAAAAAAAGGTGGCGGTATTGCTATACTCCATTCTGAACAACTAAACCTCTCCCCGTTATCTATTCCGCTCCCAAACTTTCACCCTGCAGAACTGCTAATACTAAATTGTTATTTAAACACCCATAAAAATTGGTAATCGCTGCCATTTATATCCCACCAGGTAATAAATTCCCCATCCTTGAACATATCCTATCATGGATCTCACACAACATACACTGTGAAACAATCATTCTTGGCGATGTTAATATAGACTGGAAAACATCAACTACTTACTCACGTAACTCCCACATTAGCCTTCACAGCTTCTCTCAACTAATCTCAACCCCAACACATATGAATAAATACTCCCAATACCAGCTCTGTCCTTCACCGGATCCTGACATCAGATCCAAACCTCTGTCACAACTCCTGCATATTGCCTGATAAGTTATGTGGCCACCTTCCCACCCACATCGACAGACACTGTCTCCAACTGTGCAGATCTCACTTATAGAAAGACTGCCATAAACTCTCCAGTTTTAACCCTGTTACATTTAATAACCGAGTCTCATCCATCAACTGATCCTGCCTCCTTCACCTTCCCCTTAATGATGCTATACTAAAATTCAACCACATCTTTCTAGATATTCTCAACTCCCTAGCATTTCTTAGGAAACTAAGGATAAAAATCACACTTTGCTCCCTGGCGTACACAGGACACTCACTCTCTAATTCACAAAACAGAAAGTGTTTGGAAATCCTAGCTAAAAATTAAATCTCCTACACACCTTCAAAACTACAAAGAACTCAGAAATAGCACCAACAAACAACATTGGCCCCAAACTAACCACCACTCTAATCCCAAAACAATTTTGTGTACTATCAATAACATTTTTCACCCTGGAAGTCCCAATACACTGAACCCCTGTCCTAACAATTCTGCACATGAAACTGCCACCTTTCCCAACTCCTACTTTATTGGCTCCATCCACAAACTAACCCAAACAGACCCTAACACAAACCCCCCTACCTCTTCCTTTTTACCAAATGAAAAAACCCTGTTTCACTTAAGCCAGTTCCTACTGCTTACATAAAATAACTCCTCCATAAACTAAGTCATGTTCTCCTTCAACTGATAACTTTTCCTCCCTCTTTTTAAAGCTCACTGCTGACTCAGTTGCTTAGCCACTCTCTCTACTAATCAGCAGATCAATCCAAGAATCTATAGTTCCTGACATCTGGAAAACATTCTACACCATACTTCTACACAAAGGAGGCAACTCAGCTGACCCTTCCAATTTCAGGCTCATAGCCATTCTGTCCCCACCTTCTAAAATCCTTGAAAAATGCATACATACACAGCTTCTCAAATATCTTCTTCAAGAAAATCATCTGGCAACAATTCATCATGGCATTCAGCCCCACCATAGTACTGCTACAGCCTTTATATCTTTCAAACATACTGTCACTGAAGCTAGAGACAACAACAGACTAATCACTTGTCTGGTCCTAGACCTCTCAAATGTCTTTGACACAGTCTCACACTGTAACATTGCAAAGCAAGCTGACTTCAATCTCTCTACTTCCACTCAAATGGTTCTCCAGCTACCTTATCAAGAGGCTTCAGTCTATCAGATGGCAGACCTCCACCTCCCCTTTCCTACCAATCCACAGGTGTTGGACTTCTACTATTAAACATATTTACTAACAATCTTCACACATCCTGCTGTCACTCCTCTCTTATTCAATATGCAGACAAGTCTACAGCATTCTTCTCTTCTGACAATCTCTCTCAACTCCACACTTACCCAAAACTCATTCCTTTCTGTTGAAAAATGGCTTACAGAAAACCATCTCATACTTAATCCCCCAAAAAACAAACTTCTTTTCTTTTCAAAATCTCTTTCCCATCACAAAACTACCTTTACCATCCCATCACTTAATAACACCATTATTAAAGTAGGAAACCACACAAATCGCTTCCTCCGAAGCTCTGACCAACACTTCCTGGACATATACAAACCCCAACGAACCATTGATAAACTTTTCTACAAATACTCAGTATCTCAAGACTAGAACAAACTCCCTCTTAATGTAAGAACTATTACCCACACAAATAGCTTCAGAAAAGAACTAAAAGACACCCTCTGAAACTCCTGCCCGGATCCTACATAATCCCCCTCTTCCTCCCTACTCATTGCCATGTAAACGCCTTTGCTATTATTCCCCACAACTCCTAATTGATCTCTGTCCACTTCTTATACCTTTTCTTCTGTATCACTGCTCTGTTTCTGTATGCATCTCTATTATTACTCTTACTACAATGTTTTTGTAGCTTTAGCTCCCTATATTGTTCCACTTTTTATGTCTCTGGCTCATACAACTAAATGATGGATTCATTTATGTTTCAATCTACGTATTTTCAGAATGTTTGTTAAGCACTGGACCTTTACTCCTAGGGTCTCTGCTGAATATGGGCTCAGGCACAGTTGGACCAACCCAGTTAACAAATGTCAAATAAATAAAATAAAATAAATAAATCTGAGCTGGCTGCTTTCCCTGACTTTATTTTCCTTAGTGCTATTCTTATTTCTTCTAAGGTGGACTCCTCTACTTTACTTATTGTAGGCTGTGTCTGGGGCAGTGCAGCTTCTGTGGGGTTTTCTTCATTTAGAAGCTGCTGGAAGTACTGCTTCCATCTGCCTTTAATGTCCTGTACGCTGGTGAGCAGGTTGTTGCTGGCATCCCTTATGAAGGGTGCCTCAATGCCTTCTTTATCTTTCTGTCTTTGCTTTGCAACTATAGTTTCTTTGTGCCACTTACTGAGTCACCTTCCAGAAGTTGGTAGGTGGCCTCCGATGCTGTACTTTGCTTTTGCAACTCCTTTCTTAGCTTCTTTGTTAGCCAACCAGTATTCCTTCCTAGCCTGGTCCATCTTTTCTATCTCCCACTTTTTCCTGTACTCCTTCTTTCTTTTGATGACTTCTGTGGACTTTTGTGATACACCAACAGCTTTCCTTACGTACCTTATTTCCATACCTGGCTTGGCCACGTCTGTTCTGTAGTCCTCACACGTGCTGTTTTGAGGCACTGCCATTCTTCTTCGACTCTATCCATTTCCTCCTCTTCTTGGGGTGTGACAGCCCTGAGTAACTCCTTGAACTGTTGTACTTTCTCTCCAGTCAACTTCCAGGTCTTCCTTAGAACCAGGATGACCTTAGAACCTTCTTTGACAACTGTTTGCATCTGACTGTGACAACCAGTGGTTTATGCCGTGGGCCAACTGTCTCACTGGGGATGACTTTGCAATCACTGGTTCTACCTCAGTACCCTTTCCTTACTAGGAGGAACTCTGTGTGAGTTGCATGTTGTCCACTCATGTATGTGAATTTGTGACTGTCTCTCTTTTCTAAACCATGTGTTGGCTACTATACAGCCATTTGCCAGACAGAAGTCTAGAATGGCCTATCCTTCTTTATTTCTGTTGCCCCATCCATGTGCACCCAGGCAGTCATCTGTCCCAATATGTCTCAATATGTGCATTCAAGTCAAACATTATCAACACCACTTCATGTTGTCCTGCATTATTCAGTAGGTGCTGCAACTATCACAATCCTGCTGTGGAGTATAGGCTGAGATTATGAATACTGCCCTTTCATTACACTGGAGTCTGATTGCCAAGAGTCTGTCACTAATTCTGATGACATACCTCGCTGCCTTTTGAAGCCTGTCAGTCATCACATTTCCAACATCTAGCCTGTCCTCTTCCTGAAGAGTTGACTCTGGATTCCAAGCCAAGTGTCTTTGTGTTTGCTGCTCTGCCCTTCCATCTTGTCTCCTGGATACATAGGATGTCCAGCCTTCTCTGTGCCATCATGTCATCCACTTCCAAGAGTGTAAGAACTCTTAGTTCATGTTTGGCAGGTTTGCTCAACAGAGCTATCCTCATCCCACTTATCACTTCTAACTACCCATGCCCATTTTAGCAACATTAGTCAACATGACTGAATCACCTAAAGCCATATTCTACACCATCAAGTGGCTAATCTTGCCACAGCACACAGTCTGTGATCCATGTTCTCCTATCTTGAGCATACTGTGTTCCACAGTAGATACAACTCTTCCCCGATAAGACACCATGTAGTGTCTATGCTGCTACCCACAGCTCTAATCATTGGTGAGTATGAGATGGGAACACTCAGCATGTTTTTCAGAGGCAGGAGGAACCCACAGAGACACAGGGAGAACATGGAAACTCCAAATAGCAATTGGCCTGAGGTCATTATTGACTGTTGTATCTTGTGCATGGGAGGTAAAAACCTTAGCCATTATGCCATCTGGTTTCATAATTTTAAAGTCATGTGAGATATAAACCTATTTCATGGAACAGAACATTCACCATTGCAAAGAATACTTTTTTGAAGTGCCAAAACAGTTGTTGTGTCTTTCGGCTTTTCCCGGTTAGGGTTCGCCACAGCAGAACACTGGTCCGCTAATGATTGGCAGTTGATTTTTACATGCTGAGTTGCCAGCCCTAATGCACAACCTTCAATGAAGGTACGCCCATTCACACATGTCTCCACACAGAAGACGCTCTAGCTGAGAGTCGAACTGGTCAGCTTCTTACTGTGAGGCGACAACGCTACCACAGCACCACCACCGTGGAGTATAGTAAACAAGCAAATTATAACCATAGCGTTGTTTTGTAACCTCAGAACAAGATCATACATTTCCCATGTGTAAATAAATATTGCCTATTGCCTTACATCTCGTTATAAGCATAAAAATGCAATTAAATGTGTTTCTTATAAACTGTTTTAAAAATCTTAAGCAAATGTGAATTCTGCTACAATACCATATTCAGACAACATAATTTATTTATTTCCAGTACATGGTTTGCTTTTTTTTATATTTATTTTACTTCTTTTTCTTTCCATGTGAACAGAAATTATTGTAATAAACATGCCTATTTAATTCTACTATTGTACAGGTAATTGATTATTGATAGTCATATAACAAATGCTGCTGACAAATATATGAATGCAGTTATTGTCAGAGATAAGCTTTCAAATTCTTCTAATATAGCAATACCAGAACAGGTCATTGTTGAATACTGGCATTTCTTGCTTGCTTGCTTTTGACACATTAATATCATTCTGTAATATATTAAGTGACAATGCCTTAGCTATTGCACATGCATAACCATAATGAGAGAGAAAAAACTGAAGTATCTGAAACATAATGAAGTAGCTTTCCAAAGACATAGTATTTGTCAGATATTGATTTCTGTTTTCATGTAGCAGTCTGTGACTCATCCTTGTTACTTCCTAGCTTTTTTAAGCCTCCACATCATTTTTTTTTCTTGGATGTGATTAGATGCAGGTCTGTCATGCATTCACTGTTTCAAGGTTGCCTGCTGGAAGTTTCCAGCACCATGTAATTTATCTAGGATAAATGAATTTATATTATTAAAGCACATGATATTTCTTCTAAGTCACTTTTATAGCCAATATCATTTACCTGTAATCCACATGATGCTTAATGTAGATTTACAGTTCTTATTTTGCTATATATGTCAGTAAGGGAAAGCAGTTTGGTTTGATATGCATCTTTAACTAGGTTGTGATGCCCCTTTCTAAATATGTGAATTCTTCTAACACTTCTACTTTGGATTAAGTTATAATTTTAACATTCCGGCAAGTAATCCTTTGCCAAATACCTATACACACAGATATATACATACATAAGTAAATAGATAGATAAGTAAATAAACAATCCAAAGTTCACATGTTAAGAACTGGGATTGCAATATCAAATGTCCCAGTTGTTGACATTTGAAAAATAGTTCTCAGTTTGTTACTATTATCTTAATATGGCTGTAAAGCTTCAAATCCAATTTTTTTGCACAAGGTAACCTGAACATTTAAAAAAAACACTAGCAACAGATATCAGATTTTAAAAATGCTAGACATTTGCTATTTTTCAGGGTTAATAACTTGCATTGGATGTCATTCACTATGAGGTGTAGGATAGCAAGCTATCAAAAAAAATAAAAAGTTTGCAAAGGTGCCAAAAAATGTTTTTCTTTTTTTTGTGCATGGCTTCCTATGGCTATATACCATCATCATGTTCAAAAAAGGAGTGCTGTCCTTGATCTGCAAATATATGTTTTCAGTATCTTATAGAAATTTGCTACTGTGAATCATGACATTATACTATATGCTTATGGCTTATAAAGAATTTGCTGCTTTTGACAGAACAACCCTTTGCAAGGCTCATGTAATTTGTAATGTACTGCAAATGTCTAAAAGAGCATTCCTTAATGTCAGGCAGAATTGCTTGTTCCTTGCAGATACCTATTACATCTCCTTGCCACTTGATATTATACATGTACAGTGCTCTTGTGAATATTAATCAAATCTGATAAATGTTACTGAACTTAAATAAATACAGCTGGTCACAAATTCTAGAGTTGAGATCTAGTGTGCTAAGCAAGGGTTAGAATTCATAGACAGCTTAGATACTGCTCAAAGCTGTTTAAGCATCTTTGCTTGATACGCATTGGTGGATTCAGGTTCATGGATCTCCTCGGTAGTCAGAGAAGCAACCTTGCACTTTATTTGTGAGCATTGAGGGGTTTTGGAGCTGTATGTGTGTGTTGGGGTCATAGCCTTTGGAAATTAAGCCACTAGACATTCTGGTGCATTGCACCGTAAGGGATCTTGTTTAGTACGGTGATTCGTTGATATCTGTATTACACATGGTCCATGCAGAGCAATTCATATTATGAGTGAATGCACATGGTAATTTATTTATATATACCTGTCAGAATAATAGAAGTGAAAAGATACAATTAGCTCTCATTTAAGTCTCAAACCCAAAACCTCCAGCATACCATGCTGATGTACTGCCACTTGTCCAACAAACGCCTCTTGACAGAAAGATGTTGAGTTTTCCCTTAAGAGCTTTTTCCCTTCAACAAGGAAACTCCCAGCATGCTGATTAATATCAAATTACAAACACACACACACACACACACACACACACACACAATTACAGTGAAAACCCACTGCTTAGATATTGTTGGAATCTTACAAGTGAAAGGATAATATTAGCTCGCATGTATCACTTGAACCCAAGACCAACAGAGTACACTGTGGTGGTGGCACCATCACTAAACCAACAAGAGCTCCTGGTCACATAACTATTGATTACAATTATTTCACTCTAATATCTGGTATTAGTGACTGATTGTAATCCACAGTGAGATCCACAGCATCATGAAAAAAGTTATGAGGGACAGCGTACAAATATGAGACAAGTTTTGAGACACTTAAAAGGCTTGAACAGCAGACAGAAACAAAGCTGCTTTATATTCTGTCACTCTTCTTTCCTGGCCACTGCACTACACTGTTCATTCCTAGCATTAAACCTGATCATAACGGCACTCAGGTCGATGCTGAATTATTAAGTACCCCATAAAGTACTGCTATGAATAGCTTTCCCACTACTGAAGCTGTTAAAAGGTGTATCTTTTTTCTGATATAGGAGCATAATCTTGGTGATTTGTGCACTAAATAGGATCATAGGTTCATAGGAGGTTACTAGGCTAATGGCCCTGGGGCACTTTCAAGCCTAGCCTAGAGCTTATCCCCAAAAAGAAACATCCGAAATATAATCAGAAATATACTTTTAACATTATTAAATGCATTCTAAGCACACTGAAACACCTTCACTGATGCATCAATCAGGGATCATGAGCAATTAATTGTTTATTATGTTCAAAGCACTGACATGGGAAAAGAAGATAAAGTAGAGAAAAACATATTTTATACTTTCTAGACAACAACTCTTCTCTTGCTGGCTAAGCCCATGCCAATAATAAGTCTCTCTAGATATGGCTACTCAGACTCTACCCCATTGCTTTTTTCTCCAACTTCATTCCCATCCTCCTCACTCTAGACAAACAGCACTCTAACCATCCCAGCTGTACCTACCCCTGAAACCTACCCAACCTTAGTACCCTCCCGCTCTCTCTCTACCTACATTACTACCACTCCTGAAATTACTCATCCCTGTCTCTATACCTATCTTACTACCATTCCTGAACCTATTCCTCCCTGTCACTATACCTACATTACTACCACTCCTGAACCTGCTCCTTCCTGTCAAAATACCTACCTTACTACCACTCCTGAACCTATTCCTTCTTGTCACTATACCGACCTTACTACCACTCCTGCACCTACTCCTCCCTGTCACTATACCTACCTTAATACCACTCCTGAACCTATTCCTCCCTGTCACTATTCCTACCTTACTACCACTCCTGAACCTATTCTTCCCTGTCACTATACCTACATTACTACCACCCCTGAGCCTGCTCCTTCCTGTCAAAATACCTACCTTACTACCACTCCTGAACGTATTCCTCCATGTCACTATACCAACCTTACAACCACTGCTGAACCTATCCCTCCCTGTCACTATACCTACCTTACTACCACTCCCGAACCTATTCCTCCCTGTCACTATTACTACCTTACAACCAGTCCTGAAATTATTCCTCCCTGTCTCTATACCTACGTTACATCCACTCCTTAACCTATTCCTCCATGTCACTATACCTACCTAGTTACTACTCCTGAACCAATTCCTCCCTGTCACTATACATACCTTACTACCACTCATGAATCTATTCCTCCCTGTCACTATACCTACTTACTACCACTGCTGAACCTATTCCACCCTGTCACTATACCTACCTTACTACCACTCCTGAACCTATTCCTCCATGTCACTATACCTACCTTACTACTGCTCGTGAACCTATTCCTCCCTCCCTCTCCCTCTCTACCTACCTACCTTACTACCACTCCTGAACCTATTCCTCCCTGTGACTACAAGCACCTTACTACCACTCCTGTACCTATTCCTCCCTGTCACTATTCCTACCTTACTACTACACCTGAACCTATTCCTCCCTGTCACTATAAATACCTTACTACCACTCCTGAATCTATTCCTCCATGTCACTATACCAATCTTACTACCACTGCAAAACGTATTCCTCCCTGTCACTATTCCTACCTTACTACCTGTCCTGAACCTATTCCTCCTTGTCACTATACCTACCTTACTACCACTCATGAATCGATTTCTTCCTGTCACTATACCTACCTTACTACCACTCCTGAACCTATTCCTCCCTGTCACTATACCTACCTTACTACCACTCCTGAACCTATTCCACCCTGTCACTATACCTACCTTATTACCACTCCTGAACCTATTCCTCCCTGACACTATACCTACCTTACTACCACTGCTGAATCTATTCCTCCCCGTCACTATATCTACATTACTACCATTCCTGAACCTATTTCTCATTGTCACTATACCTACCTTACTACCACTCTGAACCTATTCCTCCCTGTCACTATTCCTACCTTACTATCACTCCTGAACCTATTCCTCCCTGTCACTATTCATACCTTACTATCTCTCCTGAACCTATTCCTCCCTGTAATTATACCTACCTAACTACCACTCCTGAACCTATTCCTTCCTGTTTCTATACTTACCTTACAACCACTACTGAACCTATTCCTCCCTGTTACTATACCTACCTTACTACCATTCCTGAACCTATGCCTCCCTGTCACTATACCTAGCTTACTACCACTCCTGAACCTAATCCATTTACCCTCCCTGTCACTATACCTACCTTACAACCTCTCCTGAACCTATTCCTCTTTGTCACTATTCCTAAATTACTACCACTCCTGAACGAATTGCTCCCTGTCACTATACCTACCTAACTACCTCTCCTGAACTTATTCTTCCCTGTCACTATACCTACCTTACCACCACTCCTGAACCTATTCCTCCATGTTACTATACCTACATTACTACCACTTCTGAATCTATTCCTCCCTCATTCTATCTCTATACCTTCCTACCTTGCTACCACTCCTGAACCTATTCCTCCCTGTCACTATACCTACCTTACTACCACTCCTGAACCTATTCCTCCCTGTCACTATACCTACCTTACCACTCCTGAACCTATTCCTCCCTGTCACTATACCTACCTTACTACCACTCCTGAACCTATTCCTCCCTGTCACTATACCTACCTTACTACCACTCCTGAACCTATTCCTCCCTGTCACTATACCTACCTTACTACCACTCCTGAATCTATTCCTCACTGTCACTATACCTACCTTACTACCACTCCAGAACCTATTCCTCCCTCTCTCTCTCTAAACCTGCCTTAATACCACTCCTGAATGTATTCCTCCCTGTCACTATACCTACCTTACTACCACTCCTGAATCTATTCCTCCCTGTCACTATACCTACCTTACTACCACTCCTGAACCTATTCCTCCCTGTCACTATACCTACCTTACTACCACTCCTGAACCTATTCCTCCCTGTCACTATACCTACCTTACTACCACTCCTGAACCTATTCCTCCCTGTCACTATACCTACCTTACTACCACTCCTGAACCTATTCCTCCCTGTCACTATACCTACCTTACTACCACTCCTGAACCTATTCCTCCCTGTCACTATACCTACCTTACTACCACTCCTGAACCTATTCCTCCCTGTCACTATACCTACCTTACTACCACTCCTGAACCTATTCCTCCCTGTCACTATACCTACCTTACTACCACTCCTGAACCTATTCCTCCCTGTCACTATACCTACCTTACTACCACTCCTGAACCTATTCCTCCCTGTTACTATACCTACTTTACCACCACTCCTGAATCTTTTCATCCCTGTCACTATACCTACCTTACTACCACTCCTGAACCTATTCCTCCCTGTCACTATCCCTGCCTTACTACCACTCCTGAACCTATTCCTCCCTGTTACTATACCTACCTTACTACCACTTCTGAACCTATTCCTCCCTGTCACTATACCTACCTTACTACCACTCCTGAACCTATTCCTCCCTGTCACTATACCTACCTTACTACCACTCCTGAACCTATTCCTCCCTGTCACTATACCTACCTTACTACCACTCCTGAACCTATTCCTCCCTGTCACTATACCTACCTTACTACCATTCCTGAACCTATTCCTCCATGTCACTATACCTACCTTACTACCACTCCTGAACCTATTCCTCCCTGTCACTATACCTACCTTACTACCACTCCTGAACCTATTCCTCCCTGTCACTATACCTACCTTACTACCACTCCTGAACCTATTCCTCCCTGTCACCATTCCTACCCTACTACCAGTCCTGAACCTATACCTCCCTGTCTTTTTGCCTACCTTACTACCACTCCTGAACCTATTCCTCCCTCTTACTATACCTACCTTACTACCACTCCTGAATCTATTCCTTCCTGTCACTATACCTACCTTACTACCACTCCTGAACCTATTCCTCCCTGTCACTATACCTACTTTACTACCACTCCTGAATCTATTCATCCGTCTCTATACCTACCTTACTACCACTCCTGAACCTATTCCTCCCTGTCACTATACCTACCTTACTACCACTCCTGAACCTATTCCTCCCTGTCACTATACCTACCTTACTACCACTCCTGAACCTATTCCTCCCTGTCACTATACCTACCTTACTACCACTCCTGAACCTATTCCTCCATGTCACTATACCTACCTTACTACCACTCCTGAACCTATTCCTCCCTGTCACTATACCTACCTTACTACCACTCCTGAACCTATTCCTCCCTGTCACTATACCTACCTTACTACCACTCCTGAACCTATTCCTCCCTGTCACTATACCTACCTTACTACCACTCCTGAACCTATTCCTCCCTGTCACTATACCTACCTTACTACCACTCCTGAACCTATTCCTCCCTGTCACTATACCTACCTTACTACCACTCCTGAACCTATTCCTCCCTGTCACTATACCTACCTTACTACCACTCCTGAACCTATTCCTCCCTGTCACTATACCTACCTTACTACCACTCCTGAACCTATTCCTCCCTGTCACTATACCTACCTTACTATCACTACTGAACCTATTCCTCCCTTTCACTATATCTACTTACAACCACTCCAGAACCTATTCCTCCCTATCACTATATCTACCTTACCACCACTACTGAACCTTTTCCCCCCTGTCACTATACCTACCTAACTACCACTCCTGAACCTATTCCTCCATTTACTATACCAACCTTACTACCACTCCTGAACCTATTCCTCCCTGTCACTATACCTACCTTACTACCACTCCTGAACCTATTCCTCCCTGTCACTATACCTACCTTACTACCACTCCTGAACCTATTCCACCCTTTCACTCTAGACCTACCTTACTACCACTCCTGAAGCTATTCCTCCCTGTCACTATACCTACCTTACTACCACTCCTGAACCTATTCCTCCCTGTCACTATACCTACCTTACTACCACTCCTGAACCTATTCCTCCCTGTCACTATACCTACCTTACTACCACTCCTGAACCTATTCCTCCCTGTCACTATACCTACCTTACTACCACTCCTGAACCTATTCCTCCCTGTCACTATACCTACCTTACTACCACTCCTGAAACTATTCCTCCCTGTCACTATACCTGTCTTACTGCCACTCATGAAGCTATTCCTCCCTGTCACTATACCTACCTTACTACCACTCCTGAATCTATTCCTCCCTGTTACTATAGCTACCTTACTACCACTCCTAACCTATTCCATCCATTTTCTATACCAACCTTACTACCACTCCTGAATCTATTCCTCCCTGTCACTATACCTACCTTACTACCACTCCTGAACCTATTCCTCCCTGTCACTATACCTACCTTACTACCACTCCTGAACCTATTCCTCCCTGTCACTATACCTACCTTACTACCACTCCTGAACCTATTCCTCCCTGTCACTATACCTACCTTACTACCACTCCTGAACCTATTCCTCCCTGTCACTATACCTACCTTACTACCACTCCTGAACCTATTCCTCCCTGTCACTATACCTACCTTACTACCACTCCTGAACCTATTCCTCCCTGTCACTATACCTACCTTACTACCACTCCTGAACCTATTCCTCCCTGTCACTATACCTACCTTACTACCACTCCTGAACCTATTCCTCCCTGTTACTATACCTACCTTACTACCACTCCTGAACCTATTCCATCCTGTTCTATACCTACCTTACTACCACTCCTGAATCTATTCCTCCCTGTCACTATACCTACCTTACTACCACTCCTGAACCTATTCCTCCCTGTCACTATACCTACCTTACTACCACTCCTGAACCTATTCCTCCCTGTCACTATACCTACCTTACTACCACTCCTGAACCTATTCCTCCCTGTCACTATACCTACCTTACTACCACTCCTGAACCTATTCCTCCCTGTCACTATACCTACCTTACTACCACTCCTGAACCTATTCCTCCCTGTCACTATACCTACCTTACTACCACTCCTGAACCTATTCCTCCCTGTCACTATACCTACCTTACTACCACTCCTGAATCTATTCCTCCCTGTCACTATTCCTCCCTGTCACTATACCTACCATACTACCAGTCCTGAACCTATTCCTCCCTGTCACTATACCTACCTTACTACCACTCCTGAACCTATTCCTCCCTGTCACTATACCTACCTTACTACCACTCATAAATCTATTCCACCCTGTCACTATACCTACCTGACTACTACTCCTGAACCTATTCCTCCCTGTTACTATACCTACTTTACTACCACTCCTGAATCTATTCATCCCTGTCAGTATACCTACCTTACTACCACTCCTGAAACTATTCCTCCCTGTCACTATACCTTCCTGACTACCACTCCTGAACGTATTCCTCCCTGTCACTATACCTACCTTACTACCACTCCTGAATCTATTCCTCCCTGTCACTATACCTACCTTACTACCACTCCTGAACCTATTCCTCCCGGTCACTATACCTACCATACTACCAGTCCTGAACCTATTCCTCCCTGTCACTATACCTACCTTACTACCACTCCTGAACCTATTCCTCCCTGTCACTATACCTACCTTACTACCACTCCTGAACCTATTCCTCCCTGTCACTATACCTACCTTACTACCACTCCTGAACCTATTCCTCCCTGTCACTATACCTACCTTACTACCACTCCTGAACCTATTCCTCCCTGTCACTATACCTACCTTACTACCACTCCTGAACCTATTCCTCCCTGTCACTATACCTACCTTACTACCACTCCTGAACCTATTCCTCCCTGTCACTATACCTACCTTACTACCACTCCTGAACCTATTCCTCCCTGTCACTATACCTACCTTACTACCACTCCTGAACCTATTCCTCCCTGTCACTATACCTACCTTACTACCACTCCTGAATCTATTCCTCCCTGTCACTATACCTACCTTACTACCACTCCTGAACCTATTCCTCCTTTTCACTATACCTACCTTACTACCACTCCTGAACCTATTCCTCCCTGTCACTATACCTACCTTACTACCACTCCTGAACCTATTCCTCCCTGTCACTATACCTACCTTACTACCACTCCTGAACCTATTCCTCCCTGTTACTATACCTATTTTACTACCACTCCTGAACCTATTCCTCCCTGTCACTATACCTACCTTATTACCACTCCTGAACCTATTCCTCCCTGTCACTATACCTACCTTACTACCACTCCTGAACCTATTCCTCCCTGTCACTATACCTACCTTACTACCACTCCTGAACCTATTCCTCCCTGTCACTATACCTACCTTACTACCACTCCTGAACCTATTCCTCCCTGTTACTATACCTACCTTACTACCACTCCTGAACCTATTCCTCCCTGTCACTATACCTACCTTACTACCACTCCTGAACCTATTCCTCCCTGTCACTATACCTACCTTACTACCACTCCTGAACCTATACTTCCCTGTCAATATACATACCTTACTACCACTCCTGAAACTATTCTTCCCTGTCACTATACATACCTTACTACCACTCTTGAACCTATACCTCCATGTCACTATACCTACCTTACTACCACTCCTGAACCTATTCCTCCCTGTTACTATACCTACCATACTACCAGTCCTGAACCTATTCCTCCCTGTCACTATACCTACCTTACTACCACTCCTGAACCTATTCCTCCCTGTCACTATACCTACCTTACTACCACTCCTGAACCTATTCCTCCCTGTCACTATACCTACCTTACTACCACTCCTGAACCTATTCCTCCCTGTCACTATACCTACCTTACTACCACTCCTGAACCTATTCCTCCCTGTCACTATACCTACCTTACTACCACTCCTGAATCTATTCCTCCCTGTCACTATACCTACCTTACTACCACTCCTGAACCTATTCCTCCCTCTGAACCTATTCCTCCCTCTTACTATACCAACCTTACTACCACTCCTGAATCTTTTCATCCCTGTCACTATACCTACCTTACTACCACTCCTGAACCTATTCCTCCCTGTCACTATACCTACCTTACTACCACTCCTGAACCTATTCCTCCCTGTCACTATACCTACCTTACTACCACTCCTGAACCTAATCCTCCATGTCACTATACCTGACTACCACTCCTGAACTGAACCTATTCCTCCCTGTCACTAAACCTACCTTACTACCACTCCTGAACCTATTCCTCCCTGTCACTATACCTACCTTACTACCACTCCTGAACCTATTCCTCCCTGTCACTATACCTACCTTACTACCACTCCTGAACCTATTCCTCCCTGTCACTATACCTACCTTACTACCACTCCTGAACCTATTCCTCCCTGTTACTATACCTACCTTACTACCACTCCTGAACCTATTCCTCCCTGTCACTATACCTACCTTACTACCACTCCTGAACCTATTCCTCCCTGTCACTATACCTACCTTACTACCACTCCTGAACCTATTCCTCCCTGTCACTATACCTACCTTACTACCACTCCTGAACCTATTCCTCCCTGTCACTATACCTACCTTACTACCACTCCTGAACATTTTCCTACCTGTCACTATACCTACCTTACTACCACGCCTGAACCTATTACTCCCTGTCACTATACCTACCTTACTACCACTCCTGAACCTATTCCTCCCTGTCACTATACCTACCTTACTACCACTCCTGAACCTTTTCCTCCACGTCACTATACCTACCTTACTACCACTCCTGAATCTATTCCTCCCTGTCACTATACCTACCTTACTACCACTCCTGAATCTTTTCATCCCTGTCACTATACCTACCTTACTACCACTCCTGAACCTATTCCTCCCTGTCAGTATACCTACCTTTCAACCACACCTGAAACTATTCTTCCATGTCACTATACCTACCTTACCACCACTCCTGAAGCTATTCTTCCCTGTCACTATACCTACCTTACCACCACTCCTGAAGCTATTCCTCCATGTTACTATACCTACCTTACTACCACTACTGAACCTATTCCTTCCGTTTACTATACCTACCTTACTACCACTCCTGAACCTATTCCTCCCTGTCACTATACCTACCTTACTACCACTCCTGAACGTATTCCTCCCGGTCAATATACCTACCTTACTACCACTACTGAACCTTTTCCCCCCGTCACTATACCTACCTTACTACCACTCGTGAACCTATTCCTCTCTGTCAGTATACCTACCTTACTACCACTCCTGAACCTATTCCTCCCTGTCACTATACCTACCTTACTACCACTCCTGAACCTATTCCTCCCTGTCACTATACCTACCTTACTACCACTCCTGAACCTATTCCTCCCTGTCACTATACCTACCTTACTACCACTCCTGAACCTATTCCTCCCTGTCACTATACCTATCTTACTACCACTCCTGAACTTATTCCTCTCTGTCACTATACCTACCTTACTACCACTCCTGAACCTATTCCTCCTGGTTTACTATACCTACCTTTCTACCACTCCTGAACCTATTCCTCCATGTTACTATACCTACCTTACTACCACTCCTGAACCTATTCCTTCCGTTTACTATACCAACGTTACTACCACTCCTGAATCTATTCCTCCCTGTCACTATACCTACCTTACTACCACTCCTAAACTTATTCCTCCCTGTCACTATACCTACCATACTACCAGACCTGAACGTATTCCTCCCTGTCACTATACCTACCTTACTACCGCTCCTGAACCTATTCCTCCCTGTCACTATACCTACCTTACTACCACTCCTGAACCTATTCCTCCCTGTCACTATACCTACCTTACTACCACTCCTGAACCTATTCCTCCCTGTCACTATACCTACCTTACTACCACTCCTGAACCTATTCCTCCCTGTCACTATACCTACATTACTACCACTCCTGAACCTATTCCTCCATGTCACTATACCTACCTTACTACCACTCCTGAACCTATTCCTCCCTGTCACTATACCTACCTTACTACCACTCCTGAACCTATTCCTCCCTGTCACTATACCTACCTTACTACCACTCCTGAACCTATTCCTCCCTGTCACTATACCTACCTTACTACCACTCCTGAACCTATTCCTCCCTGTCACTATACCTACCTTACTACCACTCCTGAACCTATTCCTCCCTGTCACTATACCTACCTTACTACCACTCCTGAACCTATTCCTCCCTGTCACTATACCTACCTTACTACCACTTGTGAACCTATTCCTCCCTGTCACTATTCCTACCTTACTACCACTCCTGAACCTATTCCTCCCTGTTACTACTTTACCACCACTCCTGAATCTTTTCATCCCTGTCACTATACCTACCTTACTACCACTCCTGAACCTATTCCTCCCTGTCACTATACCTACCTTACTACCACTCCTGAACCTATTCCTCCCTGTCACTATACCTACCTTACTACCACTCCTGAACCTATTTCTCCCTGTCACTATACCTACCTTACTACCACTCCTGAACCTATTCCTCCCTGTCAATATACCTACCTTTCTACCACTCCTGAAACTATTCTTCCCTGTCACTATACCTACCTTACTACCACTCCTGAACCTATTCCTCCATGTTACTATACCTACCTTACTACCACTCCTGAACCTATTCCTTGTCACTATTACCTTACTACCTCCTGAATCTATTCCTCCCTGTCACTATACCTACCTTACTACCACTCCTGAACCTATTCCTCCCTGTCACTATACCTACCTTACTACCACTCCTGAACCTATTCCTCCCTGTCACTATACCTACCTTACTACCACTCCTGAACCTATTCCTCCCTGTCACTATACCTACATTACTACCACTCCTGAACTTATCCCTCCTGGTGACAATACCTACTTTACTACCACATCTGAACCTATTCCTCCCTGTCACTATACCTACCTTACTACCACTCCTGAACCTATTCCTCCCTGTCACTATACCTACATTACTACCACTCCTGAACCTATTCCTCCCTGTCACTATACCTACCTTACTACCATTCCTGAACCTATTCCTCCCTGTGACTATACCTACCCTACTGCCACTCCCGAACCTATTCATCTTTGTCACTATACCTACCTTACTACCACTCCTGAACCTATTCCCCTTTTTCTCTCTATACATACCTTACTACCACTCCTGAATCTATTCCTCCCTGTCACTATACCTACCTTACTACCACTCCTGAACCTATTCCTCCCTGTCACTATACCTACCTTACTACCACTCCTGAACCTATTCCTCCCTGTCACTATACCTACCTTACTACCACTCCTGAACCTATTCCTCCCTGTCACTATACCTACCTTACTACCACTCCTGAACCTATTCCTCCCTGTCACTATACCTACCTTACTACCACTCCTGAACCTATTCCTCCATGTCACAATACCTACCTCACTACCACTCCTAAACCTATTCCTTCTGTATACTATACCAACCTTACTACCACTCCTGAATCTATTCCTCCCTGTCACTATACCTACCTTACTAAACCTCCTGAACCTATTCCTCCCTGTCACAATACCTACCTTACTACCACTCCTGACTCGATTCCTCCCTGTCAATATACGTACGTTACTGCCACTCCAGAACCTATTCCTCCCTGTCACTATACCTACCTTACTACCACTCCTGAACCTATTCCTCCCTGTCACTATACCTACCTTACTACCACTCCTGAACCTATTCCTCCTTGTCACTATACCTACCTTACTACCACTCCTGAACCCTTTCCTTCCTGTCACTGTACCTACCTTACTACCACGCCTGAACCTATTCCTCCCTGTCACTATACCTACCTTACTACAACTCGTGAACCTATTCCTCCCTGTCACTATACCTACCTTACTACCACTCCTGAATCTATTCCTCCCTGTCACTATACCTACCTTACTACCACTCCTGAACCTATTCCTCCCTGTCACTATACCTACCTTATTACCATTCCGGAAACTATTCTTTCCTGTCACTATACCTACCTTATTACCACTCCTGAACCTATTCCTCCATGTTACTATACCTACCTTAATACCACTCCTGAACCTATTCCTCCCTGTCACTATACCTACCTTACTACCACTCCTGAACGTGTTCCTCCTGTCACTATCCCTACCTTATTACCACTCCTGAACCTATTCCTCCCTGTCACTATACCTACCTTACTACCACTCCTGAACCTATTCCTCCCTGTCACTATACCTACCATACTACCAGTCCTAAACCCATTCCTTCCTTTCACTATACCTACCATACTACCAGTCCTAAACCCATTCCTCCCTTTCACTATACCTACCTTACGACCACTCCTGAACCTATTTACTACCACTCCTGAACCTATTCCTCCCTGTCACTATACCTTACTACCACTCCTGAACCTATTCCTCCTGTCACTATACCTACCTTACTACCACTCCTGAACCTATTCCTCCCCTGTCACTATACCTACCTTACTACCACTCCTGAACCTATTCCCTGTCACTATACCTACCTTACTACCACTTCCTGAACCTATTCCCCCTGTCACTATACCTACCTTACTACCACTCCTGAACCTATTCCTCCCTGTCACTATACCTACCTTACTACCACTCCTGAACCTATTCCTCCCTGTCACTATAACTACCTTACTACCACTCGTGAACCTATTGCCCCTGTCACTATACATACTTTACTACCACTCCTGAAACTACTCCTCCCTGTCACTATACCTACCTTACTACCACTCCTGAAACTATTCTTTCCTTTCACTATACTACCTTACTACCACTCCTGAACCTATTCCTCCATGTTACTATACCTAACTTACTACCACTCCTGAACCTATTCCTCCCTGTCACTATACCTACCTTACTACCACTCCTGAACCTATTCCTCCCTGTCACTATACCTACCTTACTACAACTCCTGAACCTATTCCTCCATGTCACTATACCTACCTTACTACCACTCCTGAACCTATTCCTCCCTGTCACTATACCTACCTTACTACCACTCCTGAACTTATTCCTCCCTGTCACTATACCTACCTTACTACCACTCCTGAACCTATTCCTCCTGGTTCACTATACCTACCTTACTACCACTCCTGAACCTATTCCTCCCTGTCACTATACCTACCTTACTACCACTCCTGAACCTATTCCTCCCTGTCACTATACCTACCTTACTACCACTCCTGAACCTATTCCTCCCTGTCACTATACCTACCTTACTACCACTCCTGAACCTATTCCTCCCTGTCACTATACCTTCCTTATTACCACTCCTGATCCTATTCCTACCTGTCACTATTCCTGCCTTACTACCACTCCTGAACCTACTCCTTCCTGACACAATACCTAACTTACTACCATTCCTGAATGTATTCCTCCCTGTCACTATACCTACCTTACTACCTCTCCTGATTCTATTCCTCCATGTCACTATACCTACCTTACAACCACTCTGAACCTATTACTCCCTGTCACTATACCTACCTTTCTTCCGATCCTGAACCTATTCCTCCCTGTCACTATACCTACCTTACTACCACTCCTGAAACTATTCCTCCCTGTCACTATACCTACCTTACTACCACTCCTGAACCTATTCCTCCCTGTCACTATACCTACCTTACTACCACTCCTGAACCTATTCCTCCCTGTCACTATACCTACCTTACTACCTCCTGAACCTATTCCTCCCTGTCACTATACCTACCTTACTACCACTCCTGAACCTATTCCTCCCTGTCACTATACCTACCTTACTACCACTCCTGAACCTATTCCTCCCTGTCACTATACCTACCTTACTACCACTCCTGAACCTATTCCTCCCTGTCACTATACCTACCTTACTACCACTCCTGAACCTATTCCTCCCTGTCACTATACCTAGCTTACTACCACTCCTGAATCTATTCCTCCCTGTCACTATACCTACCTTACTACCACTCCTGAACCTATTCCTCCCTGTCACTATACCTACCTTACTACCACTCCTGTACCTATTCCTCCCTGTCACTATACCTACCTTACTACCACTCCTGAACCTATTCCTCCCTGTCACTATACCTACCTTACTACCACTCCTGAACCTATTCCTCCCTGTCACTATACCTACCTTACTACCACTCCTGAACATATTCCTCCCTGTCACTATACCTACCTTACTCCTGAACCTATTCCTCCTGTCACTATACCTACCTTACTACCACTCCTGAACCTATTCCTCCCTGTCACTATACCTACCTTACTACCACTCCTGAACCTATTCCTCCCTGTCACTATACCTACCTTAATACCACTCCTGAACCTATTCCTCGCTGTCACTATACCTACCTAACTACCACTCCTGAACCTATTCCTCCCTGTCACTATACCTACCTTACTACCCCTCCTGAACCTATTCCTCCATGTCACTATCTACCTTACTACTACCACTCCTGAACCTATTCCTCCCGGTCACTATACCTACCTTACTACCACTCCTGAACCTATTCCTCCCTGTCACTATACCTACCTTACTACCACTCCTGAACCTATTCCTCCCTGTCACTATACCTACCTTACTACCACTCCTGAACCTATTCCTCCCTGTCACTATACCTACCTTACTACCACTCCTGAACCTATTCCTCCCTGTCACTATACCTACCTTACTACCACTCCTGAACCTATTCCTCCCTGTCACTATACCTACCTTACTACCACTCCTGAACCTATTCCTCCCTGTCACTATACCTACCTCACTACCACTCCAGAAACTATTCTGCCCTGTCACTATACCTACCTTACTACCACTCCTAAACCTGTTCCTCCCTGTCACTGTAGCTACCATGCTACCACTCCCGAACCTATTCCTACCTGTCACTATACCTACCTACTACTACTCCTGTACCTATTCTTCCCTGTCACTATACCTACCTTACTACCACTCCTGAACCTATTCCTCCCTGTCACTATACCTACCTTACTACCACTCCTGAACCTATTCCTCCCTGTCACTATACCTACCTTCCTACCACTCCTGAACATATTCCTCCCTGTTACTATACCAACCTTACTACCACTCCTGAACCTATTCCTCCCTGTCACTATACCTACCTTACCACCACTCCTGAACCTATTCCTCCCTGTCACTATACCTACCTTACTACCACTCCTGAACCTATTCCTCCCTGTCACTATACCTACCTTACTACCACTCCTGAACCTATTCCTCCCTGTCACTATACCTACCTTACTACCACTCCTGAACCTATTCCTCCCTGTCACTATACATACCTTATTACCACTCCTGATCCTATTCCTCCCTGTCACTATACCTACCTTACTACCACTCCTGAACCTATTCCTCCCTGTCACTATACCTACCTTACTACCACTCCTGAACCTATTCCTCCCTGTCACTATACCTACCTTACTACCACTCCTGAACCTATTCCTCCCTGTCACTATACCTACCAAATTACCACTCCTGAACCTATTCCTCCTGGTCACTATACCTAACATACTACCACTGCTGAACCTATTCCTCCCTGTCACCATATACACCTTACTACCACTCCTGAACCTATTCCTCCCTGTCACTATACCTACCTTACTACCACTCCTGAACCTATTCCTCCCTGTCACTATACCTACCTTACTACCACTCCTGAACCTATTCCTCCCTGTCACTATACCTACCTTACTACCACTCCTGAATCTATTCCTCCCTGTCACTATACCTACCTTACTACCACTCCTGAACCTATTCCTCCCTGTCACTATACCTACATTACTACCACTCCTGAACTTATCCCTCCTGTCACTATACCTACCTTACTACCACTCCTGAACCCATCCCTTCCTCTCATTATCCCTACCTTACTAAGACTCCTGAACCTATTCCTCCCTGTTGCTATACTTACCTTACTAACATTCCTGAACCTATTCCTCCCTGTGACTATACCTACCCTACTGCCACTCCTGAACCTATTACTCCCTGTCACTATACCTACCTTACTACCACTCCTGAACCTATTCCTCCCTGTCACTATACCTACCTTACTACCACTCCTGAACCTATTCCTCCCTTTCACTATATCTACCTACTACCACTCCAGAATCTATTCCTCCCTGTCACTATACCTACCTTACTACTACTACTCCTGAACCTATTCCTCCCTGTTACTATACCTACCTTACTACCACTCCTGAACCTATTCCTCCCTGTCACTATACCTACCTTACTACCACTCCTGAACCTATTCCTCCCTGTCACTATACCTACCTTACTACCACTCCTGAACCTATTCCTCCCTGTCACTATACCTACCTTACTACCACTCCTGAACCTATTCCTCCCTGTCACTATACCTACCTTACTACCACTCCTGAACCTATTCCTCCCTGTCACTATACCTACCTTACTACCACTCCTGAACCTATTTCTCCCTGTCACTATACCTACCCTACTACCACTCCTGAACCTATTCCTCCCTGTCACTATACCTACCTTACTACCACTCCTGAACCTATTCCTCCCTGTCACTATACCTACCTTACTACCATTCCTGAACCTATTCCTCCCTCCCACCCTCCCTCTCTCTTTATACCTACCTTACTACCACTCCTGAACCCATTCCTTCCTGTCACTGTACCTACCTTACTACCACGCCTGAACCTATTCCTCCCTGTCACTATACCTACTTTACTACCACTCCTGAACCTATTACTCCCTGTCACTATACCTGCCTTACTACAACTCCTGAATCTATGCCTCCCTGTCACTATACCTACCTTACTACCACTCCTGAACCTATTCCTCCCTGTCACTATACCTACCTTACTACCACTCCTGAACCTATTCCTCCCTGTCACTATACCTACCTTACTACCACTCCTGAACCTATTCCTCCCTGTCACTATACCTACCTTACTACCACTCCTGAACCTATTCCTCCCTGTTACTATACCAACCTTACTACCACTCCTGAACCTATTCCTCCCTGTCACTATACCTACCTTACTACCACTCCTGAACTTATTCCTCTCTGTCACTATACCTACCTTACTACCACTCCTGAACCTATTCCTCCCTGTCACTATACCTACCTTACTACAACTCGTGAACCTATTCCTTCCTGTCACTATACCTACATTACTATCACTCCTGAACTTATCCCTCCTGTCACTACCTTACTCCTGAACCTATTCCTCCTGTCACTATACCTACCTTACTACCACTCCTGAACCTATTCATCCTCCTGTCACTATACCTACCTTACTACCACTCCTGAACCTATTCCTCCTGGTTTACTATACCTACCTTACTACCATTCCTGAACCTCTTCCTCCCTGTCACTATACCTACTCTACTGCCACTCCTGAACCTATTCATTATTGTCACTATACCTACCTTACTACCACTCCTGAACCTATTCCTCCCTTTTTTCTATACCTACCTTACTACCACTCCTGAACCTATTCCTCCTCCCTGTCACTATACCTACCTTACTACCACTCCTGAACCTATTCCTCCCTGTCACTATACCTACCTTACTACCACTCCTGAACCTATTCCTCCCTGTCACTATACCTACCTTACTACCACTCCTGAACCTATTCCTCCCTGTCACTATACCTACCTACTACCACTCCAGCACCTATTCGTCCTGTCACTATACCTACCTTACTACCACTCCTGAAACTATTTCTCCCTGTCACTATTTTTGCCTTACTACCACTCCTGAACCTATTCCTCCTGTCACTATACCTTACTATCACTCCTGAACCTATTCCTCCCACCCACTCTCTATACCTACCTTACTACCACTCCAGAACCTATTCCTCCCTGTCACTATACCTACCTTACTACCACTCCTGAACCTATTCCTCCCTGTCACTATACCTACCTTACTACCACTCCTGAACCTATTCCTCCCTGTCACTATACCTACCTTACTATGTCTCCTGAACCTATTCCTCCCTGTCACTATTCCTACCTTACTATCACTCCTTAACCTATTCCTCTCTGTCACTATACCTACCTCACTACCACTCCTGAACCTATTCCTCCTTGTCGCTATACCTACCTTACTACCACTCCTATACCTATTCCTCCCTTGCTGCCACTCCTGAACATATTCCTCCCTGTCACTATACCTACCTTACTACCACTCCTGAACCTATTCCTCCCTGTCACTATACCTACCTTACTACCACTCCTGAACCTATTCCTCCCTGTCACTATACCTACCTTACTACCACTCCTGAATCTATTCCTCCCTGTCACTATACCTACCTTACTACCACTCCTGAACCTATTCCTCCCTGTCACTATACCTACCTTACTACCACTCCTGAACCTATTCCTCCCTGTCACTATACCTACCTTACTACCACTCCTGAACATATTCCTCCCTCTCAATATACCTACCTTACTACCCCTCCTGAACCTATTCCTCCCTGTTACTATACCTACCTTACTACCACTCCTGAACCTATTCCTCCCTGTCACTATACCTACCTTACTACCACTCCTGAACCTATTCCTCCCTGTCACTATACCTACCTTACTACCACTCCTGACCTTATTCCTCCCTGTCACTATACCTACTTTACTACCACTCCTGAACCTATTCCTTCTGTTTACTATACCACCCTTACTACCACACCTGAATCTATTCCACCCTGTCACTATACCTACCATACTACCAGTCCTGAACCTATTCCTCCCTGTCACTATACCTACCTTACTACCACTCCTGAACCTATTCCTCCCTGTCACTATACCTACCTTACTACCACTCCTGAACCTATTCCTCCCTGTCACTATACCTACCTTACTACCACTCCTGAATCTATTCCTCTATGTTACTATACCTACCTTACTACCACTCCTAAACATTTTCCTCCCTGTCACTATACGTACCTTACTACCACTCCTGAACCTATTCATCCCTGTCACTATACCTACCTTACTACCACTCCTGAACCTATTCCTCCCTTTCTCTCTATACCTACCTTACTACCACTCCTGAACCTATTCCTCCCTGTCACTATACCTACCTTACTACCACTCCTGAACCTATTCCTCCCTGTCACTATACCTACCTTACTACCACTCCTGAACCTATTCCTCCCTGTCACTATACCTACCTTACTACCACTCCTGAACATATTCCTCCCTGTCACTAAACCAACTTTACTACCACTCCTGGACCTATTCCTCCCTGTCACTATACCTACCTTACTACCACTCCTGAACTTATTCCTCCCTGTTACTAGACCTACCTATCACTCCTGAACCTATTCACCCCTCTCACTATACCTACCTTACCACCACTCCTGAACCTATTCCTCCCTGTCACTATACCTACCTTACTACCACTCCTGAACCTATTCCTCCCTGTCACTATACCTACCTTACTACCACTCCTGAACCTATTCCCCCTGTGACTATACCTAGCCTACTACCACACCTGAACACATTCCTCCCTGTCACTATACCTACCTTACTACCACTCCTGAACCTATACCTCCTGTCACCATACCTACCTTACAACCATTCCTGAACCTATTCCTCCCGTTCTCTCTATACCTACCTTACTACCACTCCTGAACCTATTCCTCCCTGTCACTATACCTACCTTACTACCACTCCTGAACCTATTCCTCCCTGTCACTATACCTACCTTACTACCACTCCTGAACCTATTCCTCCCTGTCACTATACCTACCTTACTACCACTCCTGAATCTATTCCTCCATGTCACTATACCTACCTTACTACCACTCTGAACCTATTCCTCCCTGTCACTATACCTACCTTACTACCATTCCTGAACCTATTCCTCCCTGTCACTATACCTACCCTACTACCACTCCTGAACCTATTCCTCCCTGTCACTATACCTACCTTACTACCACTCCTGAACCTATTCCTCCCTGTCACTATACCTACCTTACTACCACTCCTGAACCTATTCCACCCTGTCACTATTACTACCACTCCTGAACCTATTCCTTTACTACCACTCCTGAACCTATTCCTCCCTGTCACTATACCTACCTTACTACCACTCCTGAACCTATTCCTCCCTGTCACTATACCTACCTTACTACCACTCCTGAACCTATTCCTCCCTGTCACTATACCTACCTTACTACCACTCCTGAACCTATTCCTCCCTGTCACTATACCTACCTTACTACCACTCCTGAACCTATTCCTCCCTGTTACTACTTTACTACCAGTCCTGAACCTATTCCTCCCTGTCACTATACCTACCTTACTACCACTCCTGAACCTATTCCTCCCTGTCACTATACCTACCTTACTACCACTCCTGAACCTATTCCTCCCTGTCACTATACCTACCTTACTACCACTCCTGAACCTATCCCCCCGTCACTATACCTACCTTACTACCATTCCTGAACCTATTCCTCCCTGTCACTATACCTACCTTACTACCACTCCTGAACCTATTCCTCCCTGTCACTATACCTACCTTACTACCACTCCTGAACCTATTCCTCCCTGTCACTATACCTACCTTACTACCACTACTGAAACTATTCCTCCCTTTCACTATACCTACCTTACCACCACTCCTGAACCTATTCCTCCCTGTCACTATACCTACCTTACTACCACTCCTGAACCTATTCCTCCCTGTCACTATACCTACCTTACTACCACTCCTGAACCTATTCCTCCGTGTCACTATACCTACCTTACTACCACTCCTGAACCTATTCCTCCCTGTCACTATACCTACCTTACTACCACTCCTGAATCTATTCCTCCCTGTCACTATACCTACCTTACTACCACTCCTGAACCTATTCCTCCTGTCACTATACCTACCCTACTACCACTCCTGAACATATTCCTCCCTGTCACTATACCTACTTTACTACCACTCCTGGACCTATTCCTAACTGTCACTATACCTACCTTAATACCACTCCTGAATCTATTCCTCCCTGTCATTATACCTACCTTACTACCACTCCTGAACCTATTCCTCCCTGTCACTATACCTACCCTACTACCAGTCCTGAACTATTCCTCCCTGTTACTATACCTACCTTAGTACCACTCCTGAACCTATTCCTCCCTGTCACTATACCTACCTTACTACCAGTCCTGAATCTATTCCTCCCTGTCACTATACCTACCTTACTACCACTCCTGAATCTATTCCTCCCTGTCACTATACCTACCTTACTACTACTACTCCGGAAACTATTCTTTCCTGTCACTATACCTACCTTATTACCACTCCTGAACCTATTCCTCCATGTTACTATACCTACCTTGCTACCACTCCTGAACCTATTCCTTCCGTTTACTATACCAACCTTACTATCACTCCTGAATCTATTCCTCCCTGTCACTATACCTACCTTACTACCACTCCTGAACCTATTCCTCCCTGTCACTATACCTACCTTACTACCACTCCTGAACCTATTCCTCCCTGTCACTATACCTACCTTACTACCACTCCTGATTACTACCACTCCTGAACCTATTCCTCCCTGTCACTATACCTACCTCACTACCACTCCTGAACCCATTACTCCATTTCACTATACCTACCTTACTACCACTCCTGAACCTATTCCTCCCTGTCACTATACCTACCTTACTACCACTCCTGAACCTATTCCTCCCTGTCACTATACCTACCTTACTACCACTCCTGAACCTATTCCTCCCTGTCACTATACCTACCTTACTACCACTCCTGAACCTATTCCTCCCTGTCACTATACCTACCTTACTACCACTCCTGAACCTATTCCTCCCTGTCACTATACCTACCTTACTACCACTCCTGAACCTATTCCTCCCTGTCACTATACCTACCTTACTACCACTCCTGAACTTATTCCTCCCTGTCACTATACCTACCTTACTACCACTCCTGAACCTATTCCTCCCTGTCACTATACCTACCTTACTACCACTCCTGAACCTATTCCTCCCTGTCACTATACCTCCCTTACTACCACTCCTGAATCTATTCCTCCCTGTCACTATACCTACCTTACTACCACTCCTGAACCTATCCCCCCGTCACTATACCTACCTTACTACCATTCCTGAACCTATTCCTCTCTGTCACTATACCTACCTTACTACCACTCCTGAACCTATTCCTCCCTGTCACTATACCTACCTTACTACCACTCCTGAACCTATTCCTCCCTGTCACTATACCTACCTTACTACCACTCCTGAACCTATTCCTCCCTGTCACTATACCTACCTTACTACCACTCCTGAACCTATTCCTCCCTGTCACTATACCTACCTTACTACCACTCCTGAACCTATTCCTCCCTGACACTATATCTACCTTACCACCACTACTGAACCTTTTCCCCCTGTCACTATACCTACCTAACTACCACTCCTGAACCTATTCCTCCCTGTCACTATACCTACCTTACTACCACTCCTGAACCTATTCCTCCCTGTCACTATACCTACCTTACTACCACTCCTGAACCTATTCCTCCCTGTCACTATACCTACCTTACTACCACTCCTGAACCTATTCCTCCCTGTCACTATACCTACCTTACTACCACTCCTGAACCTATTCCTCCCTGTCACTATACCTACCTTACTACCACTCCTGAACCTATTCCTCCCTGTCACTATACCTACCTTACTACCATTCCTGAACCTATTTCTCCCTGTCACTATACCTACCCTACTACCACTGCTGAACATATTCATCCCTGTCACTATACCTACCTTACTACCACTCCTGAAGGTATTCCTCCCTGTCACTATACCTACCTTACTACCACTCCTGAACCTATTCCTCCCTGTCACTATATCTACCTTACTACCACTCCTGAACCTATTCCTCCCTGTCACTATACCTACCTTACTACCACTCCTGAACCTATTCCTCCCTGTCACTACTATACCTACCTACTACCACTCCTGAACCTATTCCTCCTGTCACTATACCTACCTTACTACCACTCCTGAACCTATTCCTCCCTGTCACTATACCTACCTTACTACCACTCCTGAACCTATTCCTCCCTGTCACTATACCTACCTTACTACCACTCCTGAACCTATTCCTCCCTGTCACTATACCTACCTTACTACCACTCCTGAACCTATTCCTTCCTGTCACTGTACCTACCTTACTACCACGCCTGAACCTATTTGTCCCTGTCACTATACCTACCTTACAACTCCTGAACCTATTCCTTCCTGTCACTATACCTACCTTACTACCACTCCTGAACCTATTCCTCCCTATCACTATACCTACTGAACCTATTCTACCTTACTACCACTCCTGAACCTATTCCTCCCTGTCACTATACCTACCTTACTACCACTCCTGAACCTATTCCTCCCTGTCACTATACCTACCTTACTACCACTCCTGAACCTATTCCTCCCTGTCACTATACCTACCTTACTACCACTCCTGAACCTATTCCTCTCTGTTACTATACCTATTTTACTACCACTCCTGAATCTATTCATCCCTGTCACTATACCTACATTACTACCACTCCTGAACCTATTCCTCCCTGTCACAATACCTACCTCACTACCACTCCAGAAACTATTTCACTACCACTTACTCTGAACCTATTCCTCCTGTCACTATACCTACCTTACTACCACTCCTGAACCTATTCCTCCATGTTACTATACCTACCTTACTACCACTACTGAACCTATTCCTTCCGTTTACTATACCAACCTTACTACCACTCCTGAATCTATTCCTCCCTGTCACTATACCTACCTTACTACCACTCCTGAACCTATTCCTCCCTGTCACTATACCTACCTTACTACCACTCCTGAACCTATTCCTCCCTGTCACTATACCTACCTTACTACCACTCCTGAACCTATTCCTCTGTCACTATACCTACCTTACTACCACTCCTGAACCTATTCCTCCCTGTCACTATACCTACCTTACTACCACTCCTGAACCTATTCCTCCTTGTCACTATACCTACCTTACTACCACTCCTGAACCTATTCCTCCCTGTCACTATACCTACCTTACTACCACTCCTGAACCTATTCCTCCCTGTCACTATACCTACCTTACTACCACTCCTGAACCTATTCCTCCCTGTCACTATACCTACCTTACTACCACTCGTGAACCTATTTCCCCTGTTACTAAACCTACCCTACTACCACTCCTGAACCTATTCCTCCCTGTCACTATACCTACCTTACTACCACTCCTGAACCTATTCCTCCCTGTCACTATACCTACCTTACTACCACTCCTGAACCTATTTCTCCTGTCACTATACCTACCTTACTACCACTCCTGAACCTATTCATCCTGTCACTATACCTACCTTACTACAACTCCGGAACCTATTCCTCCCTTTCACTATATCTACCTACTACCACTCCAGAATCTATTACTCTCTGTCGCTATACCTACCTTACCACCACTCCTGAACCTATTCCTCCCTGTCACTATACCTACCTTACTACCACTCCTGAACCTATTCCTCCATGTCACTATACCTACCTTACTACCACTCCTGAACCTATTCCTCCCTGTCACTATACCTACCTTACTACCACTCCTGAACCTATTCCTCCCTGTCACTATACCTACCTTACTACCACTCCTGAACCTGTTCCTCCCTGTCACTATACCTACCTTACTACCACTCCTGAACCTATTCCTCCCTGTCACTATACCTACCTTACTACCACTCCTGAACCTATTCCTCCCTGTTACCATACATACTTTACTACCACTCCTGAAACTACTCCTCCCTGTCACTATACCTACCTTACTACCACTCCTGAAACTATTCTTTCCTTTCACTATACCTGCCTTACTACTCCTGAACCTATTCCTCCTGTCACTATACCTACCTTACTACCACTCCTGAACCTATTCCTCCCTGTCACTATACCTACCTTACTACCACTCCTGAACCTATTCCTCCCTGTCACTATACCTACCTTACTACCACTCGTGAACCTATTTCCCCTGTTACTAAACCTACCCTTTACTACCACTTCTGAACCTATTCCTCCCTGTCACTATACCTACCTTTACTACCACTCCTGAACCTATTCCTCATGTCACTATATCTACCTTACCACCACTACTGAACCTTTCCCCCCGTCACAATACCTACCTTACTACCATGCCTGAACCTATTCCTCATGTCACTATTCCTGCATTACTACCACTCCTGAACATATTCCTCCCTGTCACTATACATACCTTACTAACACTCCTGAACCTATTCCTCCATGTCACTATACCTACCTTACTTCCACTCCTGAAATTATTCATCTCTGTCACTATACCTACCTTACTATTCCTGAACCTATTCTCCCCTGTCACTATACCTACCTTACTTCCACTCCTGAAATTATTCATCTCTGTCACTATACCTACCTTACTACTACTCCTAAACCTATTCCTCCCTGTCATTATACCTACCATACTACCACTCCTAAATCTATTCCTACCTGTCACTACCTCCTTACTACCTGCCACTCCTGAACCTATTCCTCCCTGTCACTGTATCTACCTTACTACCACTCCTGAACCTATTCCTCCCTGTCACTATACCTACCTTACTACCACTCCTGAACCTATTCCTCCCTGTCTCTATACCTACCTTACTACCACTCCTGAACCTATTCCCCACTGTCTCTATACCTACCTTATTACCACTCCTGAACCTGTTCCTCCCTGTCACTATACCTACCTTACTACCACTCCTGAACCTATTCCTCCCTGTCACTATACCTACCTTACTACCACTCCTGAACCTATTCCTCCCTGTCACTATACCTACCTTACTACCACTGAACCTATTCCTCCTGTCACTATACTTACCACCTATTCACTCCTGAACCTATTCTCCCCTCTATACCTACCTTACTACCACTCCTGAACCCTTTCCTTCCTGTCACTGCCACCTCTACCACTCCTGAACCTATTCCTCCCTGTCACTATACCTACCTTACTACCACTCCTAAACCTGTTCCTCCCTGTCACTGTATCTCCTACCTTACTCCTACTACCACTCCTGAACCTATTCCTCCTGTCACTATACCTACCTTTACTACCACTCCTAAACCTATTCCTCCATGTCACTATACCTACCTTACTACCACTCCTGAACCTATTCCTCCCTGTCACTATACCTACCTTACTACCACTCCTGAACCTATTCCTCCCTGTTACTATACCTACCTTACTACCACTCCTGAACCTATTCCTCCCTGTCACTATACCTACCTTACTACCACTCCTGAACCTATTCCTCCCTGCCTCTATACCTACCTACCTTACCACTCCTGAACCTGTTCCTGTCACTATACCTACCTTACTACCACTCCTGAACCTATTCCTCCCTGTCTCTATACCTACCTTACTACCACTCCTGAACCTATTCCTCCCTGTCACTATACCTACCTTACCATTCCTGAACCTATTCCTCTTCGTCACTATACCTACCTTACTACCACTCCTGAACCTATTCCTCCCTGTCACTATACCTACCTTACTACCACTCCTGAACCTATTCCTCCCTGTCACTATACCTACCTTACTACCACTCCTGAACCTATTCCTCCCTGTCACTATACCTACCTTACTTCCTGAACCTATTCCTCCTGTACCTTACTACCACTCCTGAACCTATTCCTCCTGTCTCTATACCTACCTTACTACCACTCCTGAACCTATTCTCCTGTCTCTCTGTTATTCCTACCTTACTACCACTCCTGAACCTATTCCTCCCTCCCTCTCTCTCTATACCTACCTACCTTACTACCACTCCTGAACCTGTTCCTCCCTGTCACTATACCTTCCTTACCACTCCTGAACCTATTCCTCCCTGTCACTATACCTACCTTACTACCACTCCTGAACCTATTCCTCCCTGTCTCTATACCTACCTTACTACCACTCCTGAACCTATTCCTCCCTGTCACTATACCTACCTTACTACCACTCCTGAACCTATTCCTCCCTCCCTCTCTCTCTATACCTACCTACCTTACTACCACTCCTGAACCTATTCCTCCTGTCACTATACCTACCTTACTACCACTCCTGAACCTATTCCTCCCTGTCACTATACCTACCTTACTACCACTCCTGAACCTATTCCTCCCTGTCACTATACCTACCTTACTACCACTCCTGAACCTATTCCTCCCTGTCACTATACCTACCCACTATTTCTCCTGTCTCTATACCTACCACTCCTGATCCTATTCCTACCTGTAAATATTCCTACCTTACTACCACTCCTGAACCTGTTCACCTCTGTCTCTATACCTACCTTATTACCACTCCTGATCCTATTCCTCCCTGTCACTATACCTACCTTACTACCACTCCTGAACCTATTCCTCCCTCTCTCTCTATACCTACCTACCTTACTACCACTCCTGAACCTATTCCTCCCTGTCACTATACCTACCTTACTACCACTCCTGAACCTATTCCTCCCTGTCACTATACCTACCTTACTACCACTCCTGAACCTATTCCTCCCTGTCACTATACCTACCTTACTACCACTCCTGAACCTGTTCCTCCTCCCTCTCTCTATACCTACCTACCTTACTACCACTCCTGAACCTATTCCTCCCTGTCACTATACCTACCTTACTACCACTCCTGAACCTATTCCTCCCTGTCACTATACCTACCTTACTACCACTCCTGAACCTATTCTTCCATGTCACTATCCCTACCTTACTACCACTCCTGAACCTATTCCTCCCTGTTACTATACCTACCTTACTACCACTCCTGAACCTATTCCTCCCTGTCACTATACCTACCTTACTACCATTCCTGAAACTATTCCTCCCTGTCACTATTCCTCCCTTACTACCACTCCTAATCCTATTCCTCCCTGTTGCTATACCTACCTTACTAACACTCCTGAACCTATTCCTCCCTGTCTCTATACCTACCTTACTACCACTTCTGAAACTATTTCTCTCTGTCACTATACCTACCGTACTACCACTCCTGAACCTACTCACCCCTGTCACTATACCTACCTTACTACCACTCCTGAACCTATTCCTTCCTGTCACTATACCTACCTTACTACCACTCCTGAACCTATTCCTCCCTGTCACTATACCTACCTTACTACCACTCCTGAACCTATTCCTCCCTCCCTCTCTCTCTCTATACCTACCTTACTACCACTCCTGAACCTATTCCTCCCTGTCACTATACCTACCTTACTACCACTCCTGAACCTGTTCCTCCTCTCTCTCTCTCTATACCTACCTTGCTTACTACCACTCCTGAACCTATTTCTTCCTGTCACTATACCTACCTTACTACCACTCCTGAACCTATTCCTCCCTGTCACTATACCTACCTTACTACCACTCCTGAACCTATTCCTCCCTCCCTCTCTCTCTATACCTACCTACCTTACTACCACTCCTGAACCTATTCCTCTTTGTCACTATACCTACCTTACTACCACTCCTGAACCTATTCCTCCCTGTCACTATACCTACCTTACTACCACTCCTTAACCTATTACTCCCTGTCACTATACCTGCCTTACTATCACTCCTTAACCTATTCCTCTCTGTCACTATACCTACCTTACTACCACTCCTGAACCTGTTCCTCCCTGTCACTATACCTACCTTACTACCACTCCTGAACCTGTTCCTCCTCCCTCTCTCTCTATACCTACCTACCTTACTACCACTCCTGAACCTATTCCTCCCTGTCACTATACCTACCTTACTACCACTCCTGAACCTGTTCCTCCTCCCTCTCTCTATACCTACCTTGCTTACTACCACTCCTGAACCTATTCCTCCCTGTCTCTATACCTACCTTACTACCACTCCTGAACCTGTTCCTCCCTGTCACTATACCTACCTTACTACCACTCCTGAACCTGTTCCTCCCTGTCCTATTGCACTACTGTTCTCCTCATCAATCCATTCCCAGCTACTTATTGTGTGTTATCTCTGACATGTACATTATACTGTGTTATCTTAAAATCCACACCTATTATTGTTACTGTATAGCCTTCTAGCCATCTATGTAACTGAAATTATATTTTCTGTATAATTTGTATGTGGAGGTTTTCTCTCCGGGCCTCCACTGAAAATAGGCTTTCCAAGGCCCAGTGGACTTTCCCGGTAAACAAATGCAATAAATAAATAAATAAAAATAAATACTTGGTAGAACTTCTATTCCTAACACATGATTTTGTAGAATGCCACAAGTATTTTCTAATCAAATATGTCTTTTAAATTCACATAAAAGTAAGTAATATTATAACCACCCATGTTTTCAAAGGTTTACAATTTGTAGCACTTGAAAAGTAAAAGCTACACAACAGTCAGCCTCTAAGGAATGATTAAAGAAAGCATTATTGCTTTCTCCTTTCTTTAAATCATGCAAGTGTTTAATATTTGGAACCTGATAGTCCTTCAGTTATACCCATATAAAATATAAAAGCCACAGAGATCAAACCAGTGATATTGTAGTCTACATAATTATTGAGGTAATACTTTTCGGTTTATTTCTGGATGTATAAAGTTTAAGTTTCATTAATGTTACTATTTTACTCACAGCATGAGTGGCAGGAATCAGAGGAGAAACATAGTAAGGTTATGCAGACAGAAATGGCAAACAGAGGCTACATCACTTGGTTTTACAGTGAATATAAAAATTGTACACACCCCTGTTAAAATGCCAGGTTTTTGTGATATAAAAACATGAGACCACAATATATCATTTCAAAACGTTTCCCACCTTTAATGTGACCTATAACCTGTACAATTCAAATGAAAAACAAATCAGTTAGAGGAAAAATATAAAAAATAAAAAACATACAATAAGCTGGTTTCATAAGTGTGCACACCCTTAAACCAATACTTCATTGAAGCACCTTTTGATTTAATTACAGCATTCATTCTTCTTGGGTAGGAGTCTATCAGCATGGCACATCTTGACTTGGTAATATTTGCCCACTCTTCCTTCCAAAAGCACTCCAAATCTATTAGATTGAGAGGGCATCTCTTGTGCACTGCCCTCTTCAGGTCACCCCACAGATTTTCTATTGGATTTAGGTCTGGGGTCAGGCTGGTCCATTCTAAAACTTAATTTTCTTCTGGTGAAGCCATTCTTTTGTTGATTTGGATGTATGCTTGGCGTCATTGTCATGTTGAAAGGTGAAAATCCTCTTCATCTTCAGCTTTCTAGCAGACGCCTGAAGGTTTGGAGCCAAAAGTGACTGCTATATGGAATTGTTCATAATTCCCTTCACCTTGACTAAAGCCCCAGATCCAGCTTATGAAAAGCAACCCCAAAGAATGATACTGGCACCACCATGCTTCACTGTGGTGATGGTGTTATTTTGGTGATGCAAAGTATTGTTTTTGCACCAAACGTATCTTTTGGAATTGTGAGCATAAAGTTCAACCTTGGTTTCATAACCATAACACATTTTCCCACATGCTTTTCGGAGAATTGATGTATTGTTTTGCAAATTTTAGCCAGACCTGGATATTTTTCTGTATAAGAAAAGACTTCCATCTTGCAACCCTACCCCATAATCCAGACATATGGAGAATACAGAAGATTGTTGTCACGTAGTACAGAACCAGTACTTGCCAGAAATTCCTGAATCTCCTTCAGTGTTGCTGTAGGTCTCTTGGCAGCCTCTCTGACCAGTTTTTGTCTTGTCTTTTCATCAATTTTGGAGGGACATCCAGTTCTTTGCAATGTCACTGTTGTCCCATATTTCCTCCGTTTTTGATGACTGTCTTCACTGTGTTCCATGGTATATCCAATGCTGTGGAAATTTTTTTGTACCCTTCTCCTGACTGATACCTTTCAACAATGAGATCCTTTTGATGCTTTGTAAGTTATCTGCAAACCATGGCTTTTGGTGTAGCAGGCATATGAGTAAATGTCAGGAAAATCCTACTAGGACAGCTGAACTTTATTTGGGGTTAATCAGAGTCTCTTTAATTGATGGCAGGTGTGTACCCAAGAAGACTGAATGTTATAATTAAATTAAAAGGTGCTTCAACAAAATATTAGTTTAAGGGTGTGCACACTTATGCAACCAGCTTATTGTACGTTTTTTTATTTTTTATGTTTTCCCCTAACAGATTTGTTTGTTTTTTAATTGAATTGTACAGGTTATAGGTCACATTAACGGTGGGAAAAGTTTTAAAATGATTTATTGTGGTCTCATTTTTTTATATAACAAAAACCTGGCATTTTAACAGGGGTGTGTACACTTTTTATATCCACTGTATATTGGATTTCTAGAGGAAGAAGATCGAATCTTTATGAGGCATTTGCTTCCTACAAAAAGGTTAAAATGCCCACAAGATGATCCTGCCCAATGGAAACAAGGGACAGACGACCCATGTTCTACTAGCAGTACAGGTGCTGGAAGGGCTGATGGAAGGGAAGGGGAGTGAGTGGCCAACATCGGACTCACACATTCTGGGGAGAGCAAGGTGGCCTCGATTTACTGGAATAGCAGCATTAACAGCCTGCTGAACTCCATGCTGCAAGCAGTATATCGCTAGGTCAGGAGGTTTTTCATACATGAAAACACACATGTACCTCCCAAAGGCAGCAAATACGAAGCCTGCAGAGTGATAGGGGTTAGGATGCACTCTCAAGCCATAGTATGACACTGCACCAGTTGTCTCAGTCCGCTCACAGGGTCCAGATGTGGGGTAAGTTGACCATAGGAGAGGCTAAAGCAGGTCCAGCAGACATGGTGTCATGTGATTGTCAGCTGCAGAGTAAAAACAAATACTTACAACATAAATGTATATATTGGTATTAATGGGTCCAAGCTGATATCTGTGAGATTACACAGTGTGAATGTTAGATCTGAGTGCACTGTCTGCTGCAGGAATTAATTTGCATTTTATTTATTTTTTTAACATTTGCTTACCAGGAAAGTCCAACTTGGAATGAAGCCAGTTTTCAGTGGCAGTCAAGGCAGAAATGCTCCAGACACATGTCTTTGTAATGTGGGAGGAAACACACACGAACACAGGGATGACATGCAGACCCCACACAGAAGGCACCTAAGCTGAGAATCAAACCAGAGAACTTCTTGCTGGGAGGCGACAACACTACCACTGCACTACTGTGCTGTCCAAATTATGCCATGTATATTAGTAGTGGCTTGCTTGTGGTACCTCTATGTGTTTGGTCTCGCAGTGCTGAGTAGCCATTTAGGTATTATTCCTCATCTTCCTCTCCTCGCTCTCTCTGTGCTCATAGCGAATAGGTAGAATAGGTTTTAACATAGACTGTAATAAAGCTGCCAAGTCCCAGCCCACATGATACACCTGCGAAGGGACAGGATTCTGTCTGAGTCTTCAGCCCAACGTCATGATTTCAATGCTACAGTTATCCCCTTTGAAACCAAAACATCTGAACCATGAAGCCATGCCATAGTCTTTAAAAACTATATATCCCTGACTAACTGAACAGCAAGAAAGTATTAAAATATTGAGCAGATATGCTCACTGCCTTATGCAAACTATTAATGGTGGGAGAAATAGCGGTGCTGCATTTTTTATATACTTGTTTGCTTCTTGCTCCTGGTTTTTGCTTCCCATCATTCATTTGTTTGTTTTCTTTTTATTCTTTACACCTTTTCTCATTTCTTTCTTCTTGTTCACCCTACCCATTGAAAGTTTGATGGGATAAAGTACAGAATACAAAAGATACTGAAAATTAGCTCTTTCCATCCATCCATGAATCCGTGGATCTATCCATCCAGCCAGACATCTGTCCATTATTTATTCAGCCATAAGTGACCCATTACTGTTGTTTGTGGATGATATTTAAAACTCGGGTGGAATAGCACCTTTAATAGCAAAATGCATATCAGTAATCATCTTTGGCATCCAGGGAAATATCATGCACCTTACATTTTAGCCTGTTAACATTGTGGAGACCGTTTTACCCTGTTCAGAAGTGTAAAATCAAATACTAGTCCTCTGAGACATATAGTAACAGGGGAAGAATGCTTCTTTCCTCTTTTGTCTTTCAGAAAGAGTGAGCCTACACAGATACTGTGCAAGTTAAAAAGGCATGCTTCCTACGCTGTCTTCCTCATTACAAAATAAGAAAGGTTTGACAGAAGATGTATTTCTCATATGGAAAATGAGACAGGCGTGCATTAGTAATAGAAGATTATTGATTATTTGATAAAGGAAAAAACATGAATCTGCCTTTCCTATAAGAATTATACTGTTTAAGAGAATTATCCAAAATGGGAGACTTGGGCACTGAGCAGGTGAATTTCATCTGCCAAGTGAGGAGTCTGTTTCTGGTACAAATCTCTCCAGGGTGGAGTACAATTTTAAAAAAATACTAGAAGAAGATAAGAGTCATGAGGTCTTAGAGAAATCCGGTAATGCTAGCTTGTAATGTGTTGTGTTTATGGCTGTAATAATGCTAATGCAGACATTTTTATTTATACCAAAACACATAACACACACATGTTGCATCAAAATATTCCTTTTATAAATTAGTATAATTTTATTGCTTTAGACCTTTTCTTGGACAGAATGCATCCCATGCAGTGCAAAATAAAATGCTGAATACAAAATTGCAGCATTATTGGCGTCATGGTGGGATTACATCAAGGATCAGTTCTGAGCCCTTTCTTATTTGTAATGGTGATGGACAGGTTGACAGATGAGATCAGACAGGAGTCCGTGTGGACTATGATGTTTGCAGATGACGTTGTGATTTGTAGTGAGAGTAGGGAACAGGTGGAGGAGACCCTGGTGAGATGGAGATATGCTCTAGAGAGAAGAGGAATGAAGGTCAGCAGGACTAAGACAGAATATATGTGTGTGAATGAGAGGGAGGGTAGATGAATGGTGAGGATGCAAGGAGTAGAGGTGGTGAAGGTGGATGAGTTTAAATACTTGGTTCATAGGTTCATAGGTTGGTACTAGGCTATCGGCCTAGGGCCTATACAAGCCTAGCCATAACAATTCCCTGGATATTTCTTCCCACAGTATTTACTTCTCTGGACCCCTGTCTAGCAGGGCGACTGACATGATCCCCGGTGTGAATTTCCTATCTCCCATCCAATTATCAAGGTTCCTTTTGAAGAGGGCCAATGAGGCACTCTGCTTGACATGTATGGGCAGTCTATTCCGGAGTATGGGGAGTTTCTGGGTCAGGAACCTATCCCTCTGGCATGTTTTGTTCATTGTGATGACAAGGTATAGATCCCTGGAGCGTGTGGCTCTGAGGAATTGGGATTTCTTTAAGTGGAGTATATCCAACAGCTCAGGGTTTGACATGGCCTTGTATGTTAAGCAGAGATTGCCTCTGAGTAGACAATATGCCACAGAGTATAGCTGGAGTTTTTTTAGACTGTCAGCATATGGCATCTGCTTTAGGCCTGTGATTCTTTTAGTGAGATATTTCTGTGGCCTGTCCAGCTGTTGCAGATGTCTTGTGAGGTACATACCAAACGGGGCATTATACTCTATAATGGGTCTAATGAGGGATGAGTACAGTGGGACAATGACCTCTTTTAAAAGCCCTTAGTGATGAGGTGTGCCACATAGAAGGATTTCCTGACTGTTGTGGCGATGTGGTTATCGAAAGTGAGACCACTGTCCACCTGTGTTCCCAAGTCTCTCATCACACTTTCGATGTTTAGTGTACTGCCACCTATGTGGTAATTCATGGGTACATGTTTTTTTCCAAAGGGGATAACTATACATCTCTTGGCATTAAGCTTGAGCCCATGGCTCTGGCACCAGGCATCTGTTTTTGTAAGGTCCTTTTGTAGAACATCCACATCATTTGGGAATTCAATAATGGCTCCCAGTTTGCAGTCATCTGCAAAATTTGTTAGCCAGACTCCCTTAGTGCTGGCCTGTACTTCAGAGAAGTAGATGTCAAACAAGAGCGTTCCCAGGGCTGATCCCTGAGGTACTCCACTTGTCACTTGTCTGGAGCTGGATTTGGAATCGGCTACTTTTACAGTCTGGGTTCTGTCAGTAATCCAGTTGACAACCCAACGAGTGACGTAGGGATTTATGCCCAGCTTAGTAAGTTTATCTATGATTCCAGAGTGGGGGATGGCGTTGAAGGCCTTGGCAAGGTCCAGATAGGCTGTGTGGACCGCCTTACCCTCGTCCACAGCTCTGGAGACTGATTCGAAGAAGTCAATCAGATTCAGGAGACAAGATCGATCCTTCACAAACCCAAACTGGGTGGGGTCCAGTGTTTGAAGGTTGCCAATGTCATTGTTTATAAGTTCCATGATAATGCATTCCATGCCCTTGCAGACCAGGCTTGTCAGACTAATGGGATGGTAATTCCCGGGATCCAAGGCAGATCCCCCCTTGTAGAGTGGGATAACTATAGCTGTGCGCCACTCAGAGGGCATGAAGCCTGAGGTGAGGCTATGACTAAACATGACACTTAGGTGAGGTGTCAGTTCATTTTGTAGTTCATGTAGTACACAGACTGGGATGTCATCTGGTCCCATGGATGCTGTATTCTTAGATTTGGAGAGTGTGGTTTCTATCTGTGTGGCCGTGATTACCGGAATTTGGCAATCTTTTGGTATTGAGTTGGGCCCTTTAGGGGGTGAGAGGGGGGTGAAGTTGACACTAAATAGATCTGCCAGGATATTGGCAATATCCTTGGGATCAGTATATTTAATGCCATTCTGTTGTAGCTCAGAGCAGATCTGAGCATTGCCATTTAGATTCTTGATATAACTATAGAATGCCTTGTGGTTGTCTTTGGAATCGTTGGCAATTTTATTTTTGTAACTAGCTTTTGAGGATTTTATGAGGGATCTCAGCTTCTTACTGAGGCTGGTGAGGGAGTCTTTTGCATCCTGGGATTTTCCTCTTTTCTGCAACAGTTTCTTCCTTCTGTTGTATAGTTTGTTTATAGCAGGGGACCACCAGATTGGCTTCCTTTTTTTGGAGAAGAGCATCTTGGTTCTATTGGGATGGCACGATTCATGCACGAGTGGATGCGCTCGTACAGTGCCTTAGTGTAGGATTCTGCAGTCGAACTTTCAGATCCCGTCTGCATGAGTGTCATGAAGTTTGTCACTTCTGACTTCAGTAGCATGAAGTTGGCTTTGGAGAAGTTTTTTAAGGAGGTTTCCTTACTGGGGGTGGGGGGTGGGGGTGGGATGTGGATGTCAAGGGTGATTTGCTTAAAGTCAGACCTGACCAATGAGGGGGTGACCACTGGTGTGGGGCATCTATCTCCCATGTTGGTAATGACCAGGTCTAGGATATTGGAGCCCCTGGTGGGACAGTGGATTAGTTGATCCAGGGCATTGGAATTTATGAATTCCAAGAACCGTTGGGAAAAGGAGTTGGTACCCGAGTAGTTTTCCCAGTTAATGGCAGGTTAGTTGAAATCACTCAGTATTAGGGTGTTTGGTTGTATCTTAATATTTTCCAGTATGTTTAGAAAGGTGTAGTGAGAATCTTGGGGCATGGTGGGGGATCTGTAGCAAGCTACAATTTGGATTGCAGTCTTACCTAGTGTTAGTTGCACCTGGAGAATTTCAGATGCATTGTGTTGGGCAACTAGCCTGGAGGTGTGAATATCTTTGGTGAATATGGACACTCCTCCACCTTTAGTGTTTCGGTTTTGGTTTTGTGGCTGAAAAGTGTGGTAAGAGTTGTTGCCTGGTATTGCAGGGGTGTCCTCTGGAGCCTTGAACCAGTTCTCGGTTACTTCACAGATATCGATGTTCTCCATTTTTAGGAGTGCCTCGAGAGAGTGCATTTTGAGGTTTAGACTTCTAGCATCGAATAGCATTACCTTCAGATTTTGCATGCTTGTATCTGTTACGGTGGTGGTTTTATCCTTTGAACCTTGCTTAAAATTGGCTCTATAGGGGTGGCAAGAGCTTTAGCCAGTAACCTGAATCCCAGGGGTGACAGGTGCTGACCATCTCGGGTTTGTCGATCATGTCTTCCCAGGCAGACAGATACTGGATCCCCTTTGAATGTCACCAGAAGCTTAGCCAATTGTTGAAGTCAATCATTTTGTCCTTATACTGTGGTATCATTCTGGGCGAAGGCAGGATGCTACTCAGGCTAAGGTCATACCTGCCTGGGCCACATGATCCAAGAGCTCTTCCATGTCTTTTTCCATGTAGTCCAGGGAGGTACATCTCAAGTCATTCACTCCGGCATGGACAATGACAGAGTTGTATTTGTACTTGTTGTGGAGTGACCTGAGTGCATGCATTATGTGGCAGATCCTGGCACCTGACAGGCAGCTGACTGCAATTTTCTCCTTGTTCAGCCTGGTGAGTTTGACATCAGTGTGCCTGACTATAGAGGCACCTATAACTAAAGTGTTGGGTACATTGTCTTGCCTTAGGGGCTGTTGTTGGGTGGCACACTGGTGTTGTGAGCTATGTGTCACTTTGGTTGTGACTGGTGTTTGTTTGGGTTTCAGCTTCGGATCAATAGTTCAGAATAATCATGAGTGTGGAAGAGAGGTGAAGAAGAGAGTACAGGCAGGATGGAGTGGGTGGAGAAGAGTGTCAGGAGTGATTTGTGACAGACGAGTACCAGTAAGAGAGAAAGGGAAGGTCTACAAGAGGATAGTGAGACCAGCTATTTTATATGGGTTGGAGACAGTGGCATTGACAAAAAGGCAGGAGTTAGAGCTGGTTGTGGCAGTGTTAAAGATGTTAAGATTTGTACTGGGTGTGATGAGGGTGGACAGGATTAGGAATAAGTATATTAGAGGGTCAGCCCAGGTTGGAAGGTTTGGAGACAAATCCATAGAGGCAAGATTACATTGGTTTGGACGTGTGCAGAGGAGGGATGCTTTATATATTGGGAAAAAGATGCTAAGGATGAAGCTACCAGGTAACAGGAAAAGAGGAAGCCCTAAAATAAGGTTTATGGATGTGGTGAGAGAGGACATGCAGGTGGTTGGTGTGACAGAGCAAGATGCAGAGGACAGGAAGACCCCTAACGGGAACAGCCGAAAGAAGATGATGAATGGCGTCATAGGACCGTAGAGATGAATAAAAATGCAGAATGCAAGTCGGAAGAGATTGTAGTTAGTATGCTATGTGCTTTGTAATAGCATATAGCCTACAGTAGTGGTAAATGCACACATCATTCCGTCTGAGACATAAGGCAGAAAAAATTGTTTCTCACCTCACATTTACTTCAAAAATCAATTATATGGGTCCACACAGTAACAAGCATTTCAGTCTGAAGCACCACAGAAACCTATTGTGACTTGTGGGGGTTGTTCAGAGACATGGAGTTCCTCTTTACTCTTATCAAAGAATCAAATAGCTTCCTCACCAGGAATCGCACAGTAATATGTAATTTGGGAAAACTGAAAATAAACACGTGATCATTGCCAGTCTCTGGCCTGGCTTTAAGTAAATACAAGTTGGGTTTAAATAGTACGTGAAGAAAGTTACGTTTAAAACAAATCCACATTTTCAGAATAAACTGTCTGCCCATTTGTAGTGCGGAGTGGAACTTGTTTCAGTAAACAATATTGTCAACAATTTGTTTTTTTATGCACCCCAACATAGCACTCCAGTGTTTGTACACATACAAGTGAAAGGTTTTACCCTACAAAGGCAGCTAACTTATAGTTAGCAGAAAATCCAGCATCTTAATGTGCCAGAATCACAAACTGAAGCTACTGATTGCTAAAAGATAAGTATTCTGTTTTTTATTCTGGAACATTTTTATTTACCAATCAGCCATGGTAAATAACCCTGACATAAGAAACTTTCCATCTATCCAACTTGGGGGGGTAGAGTTTTTTCATTCAAGAGAGTACATACAGGAATTATGGAACATACCAAGTATTACTTGAAACGTGTTCTCTCTTGTGAAGCATGCCTGGGAAGTACTGAGTGTATTAAGGTCCTGTTAATGTAATCACAGCTTTATTACGCAATTAGACAATACAAATAAGCAGGCTATGCATTGTGTGCATTTTTTTATTTACAAATGGTCACCACACAACCTGTACATTTTATTTAAGTGTAAAAGTACCAATATGGCAGGCATATAAATGGTAATTTTATATCAGTCATGATAAAGTGGGAATTACACCATTTTAATTAAAACTATATCATCATTGTGCAGTTATTAAAATCCAGAATGACCAGTGCAGTAAAAATATGCATAGTGTAGGGCATGTTGTACTCTGCTATGCTAAGTAAGTGATAATTTGCTGAAATAAATCAAGGCGGTGTAACAAATATGCTGTGCTGGAGCTGATGCTGCATTCAGGCAGCCAATTATTATTCATCAGTTCTAGGATGTAGGTGTTTGTCACCGACACAGGATTTCAGTTTAAAGGGGACGTGTGCAAGATATGTAGATTCTCCATGGAAATTGAAGATGTGATAGAATAATGATACATAATAGATTACGCAGAATAAGAGATGAGTAAGCAGAACACATTATGGATAAATACTGAGGCCAGAGGCTGCCGACGAAAGTAGCTCTCAGTGCTGTTTACAGAACAGTTATGATGACTGTAAAAGTAAAGACAACAGATAAATGCTCTAATAAAAAAGACATGTAGGAAGAAAAAAGGTAGAATAAAAATCAATACATGGAGGCAATTAATTCAAATACAGAGAAGCCTCTGAAAAATATATCAGGACAGTACAGTGGAAGATTTTAATCACAACACTCCAGATACACAGGTGATATATTTGCCTTGCGTTACTACACAAGAAAATCCACACATATATAATATAATAGAAGGGGGAGCTGAAACAGGTGCAGAAACATTCTGATGATTATCCAGCTAAGTATGAGTCATAAGTTATCACATTATTAGATAAATATTGCAAACATCTGCACTTGTTCCTGGTATATATTTTCTGAGCAACATAAAATGTAAATATCTTAATATGGATGTTTTAAACCATTTCATAAATGTTAGGCATTTAATTTGGCTTCAGTATGCATATACCTGTATAAATGTGCATGAGTGCTTATATGTGTGTCTGCACGCACGTGTATACATGTGCATATGTGCACAGGAGTGTGGATGGGTCCTGGTGTGTGTGTGTGTGTGTGTGTGTGTGTGTGTGTGTGTGTGTGTGTGTGTCTGCATATATGCTCACAGATGGCATAGCCTCTGTAATACACTGTCATATATGTGCTTTAACTGCATCCACGAAAGGCATTTCTAATTAGCAGCAAATTACTGCAAAATCAACATGACTTATTAGGCAGACGGTAGCAATGTACATACAATGTTTTACTTCTTTTTACACTTTCTCCTTACCTTATTAAAGCTGACAGTGGTTTATAATGGCATTATGTCTTCTTTATAGTGAGAGTCAGAGCTGGAAGAAGAGCTGCCAGGTTCCTCTCTGAAGAGAGCAGATGGAAGAATGGGCAGAAGCTGTGCATCCTCCAGGACCATTTTTGTATTGTCTCTTGCAACAGCAGTCAGCAGCACATGTTCATGCATTCAAGACTTTTGTCAGTTTGACCATACTGCACTTGTAAAACCTAGTGCCAGTGCATTATTGGATGAATTGCGGTGCTTGTCATTGGCTCCCTTTGCCTCAGGAGCAGTTAGTTAATTGTTTCATATAACGCAATCCCGATTGGTTGTAATTAAGGTATACAAGCCAATCAAAACTTGTGTAGCAGAGCCACCACTGTTAAGTGCAGAACAGAGGACCAGTGGGCAATTTCAGTGTTAAATGCAGAGCATTCTGCATGATCCGGAGCACTTTGCTACTCAACTTGCATTATATCAACTTTCTAAGTTTATAAGAGCAATATTTAAAATGTGTTCCTATTTTTTGGTGTGGAATTCATGCAACTACTTGTACAGAATTATATTTCTCAAATGAACACCTTAAAAGTGGATTTAGCTGATTTGGACTCTAATATACGTGGTGACAAGGACTTTGCATGGTACAAATATGACTTTTTACACATCTTTTCAAGTATTGATAATACTTTAATAAAAATTAAAGAAAACAAAGTCAGAAAACCAAATAGAGACTTTACAGCTTATAGTAAGTCTTTAGCATATCCAATGCCACCTCCTAACAGAAATGTTAGTTTCGAACAGAAGCAGATGAATACTGTTGAAGTGAATGACAGGGAGTCTGTTTGCGATGATAACAATGATAATTTAACTAATGACACTATCACTGACCACCTGTCTCCAGTAAGGAGGAGTGAGAGATTAGCAAGTAGGGCTAATAATACTAATGCTAACCCTGGTAACTACAGAAATAATACTACCAATTCTGTAGCTTCCAACCAGGGTTTTTAGGGGAACCAGAGAGGGGGTACGAGAAGAACCCAAAGCCACCCACAGCAAAGACAATCCTGGAAGAAAAGGAACAGGAGGAGGAAGTAGTTCCCTTTTACCATTTTGAGGAACCTGTAAATTTGGAAAATGCTTTGAAACCAGTACAAATTCTAACGAATAGTTCTGGTAACTTTCGAATTTACAATTATTCTAATTTTGTTCCTGTTCCACTTTTAATTGAAGTACTTGCTAGGGGGTTGTCTTTTGTCCCCTCAGTTAATAGTGACCTAGCTAGATCATTGATAGATTTAAAAATGTATACAAGGAAGTTGAATTTAAGTGTTCTTTTTGGTAATAATTCTAGTCTGATTAGAGACTTTAAGGTGGCCAGTGTATTTAATCTACCATTACACCCTTCAATCTTGTTATTTGAGAGGATTTGTGAGAACGACTTTAGAAATTCATTAGGAAAGTACACTAATAATCAACATTTTAATCTATCTAAAACTGAAAGAGACATCTTAGCAGGTCTAAAATTTGCCAACATTCGGGTTATGAAGCCGGATAAGGGAGGTGGGTTGGTTTTTATGGACTGTGAATGTTATGACAACAAGATTTGTTCTTTATTGGCATCGGATTTTTACGTCAAGGTTTCCCTCAATTAAATGAATGGAGCATATCAGCGTTTGAAGGGCTTCATAAATGATCTGTTCATTGAGGGACGTATTGACGTGGATTTATACCATTTTTTATCAATAGAGCACCCCTTGACCCCTATGCTATTTGGATTACCCAAAGTACATAAGGATCTTAATAATCCTCCCTTCCGTCTGATTATTGACGGAAGGCAATCTATAACCTATGGGTGTGCCAAATTTGTTGATACAAAGCTTACGTTAGTATTGAAGGATGAGACTCAGATTTGTAGAGACTCATGGGCCTTTTTAACAGCTATGAATAACCTTCCATTTTCAGAAAATTTGAATTTTCTCACCAGTGACATTCGGGACTTGTATACCGTAATTCCCCAAGATATCGGGTGTGAATGGGTTAGGGAATTCATGCTGAGGAAATCGATGGATAGCCAATGCAAATATGTTAGTTATTTATTTGTTGGAACTTATTTTGAACAACAATTATTTTACGTTCAACAAGGAACTTTATTTGCAGAAAACGGGTGTAGCCATGGGCTCTCCTTGTGGAGCTACATTTGCAAACACCATAATGGCCTTTTGGGAGATGAAATTCCTTTTTGAGGACATCATCTTCCAGGAGAGAGCAGTGTGGTACACCCATTACCTTGACGACATCTTTATTTTATGGCAGGGGGATGTGGTTTCAGCTGAAAGTTTTGTGATACATATCACTCAATATACTGATTTTTTTGATTTTACATGGGAATTTGATGCTGACAGGATTTCCTTTTTAGATGTGGATCTAATTAAGGATTATAATACCCATAGGTTTATTTCCAAAATATTCAGGAAAACAACATATTCTAATTCTTTTTTACATTTTTCGAGCTGCCATCCCTTATTTCAGAAGAGGGGTGTCATCAAGGGTCAACTTGTACGGGCTGCAAGGATGGTTTCCTTGGAATGTGATTTTAAAGATGAATGCATTTTTTTGAAGAATTTGTTCACCAAACGTGGTTATCCTGGCAAATTAATTAATGAATTGATTCATGAGGTCTCAGCGAAAAGGTCAAATGCTTATTTTGTACCTCTTTTGAATGGTGAACATGACAGGCTTAGGTCTCAAACAACAAATAGTTATTTAGATCTTTGTATTTCTAAAGGGGGAAATGTTTTGAATGAGGAAATTACTTTTGATGAAGTTATTATTTCAGACTCAGCTAGAATGGAAACATTTTCTGATAAAGATATAGCTAGTCTGAGTTTTATTACCACTTTTTCTATTGATGCCCCCCTTTTAAGATCCATCATCACTAAGAATTGGTGTTTTCTTGTGGATGATGCCAATGTCAGACATCAAGTGGGGGATTCACCTAGTTTAGTTTTTAGAAAAGGACTGAATTTGAAAAATATCATTAAAAGGAATAGTACAAGATGTCATGCATCTTATTGTGGTATGTACAAATGCCAAGCATGTCGTTGGTGTCGATACATACAAGTTGGTAATAAATTTTGTATTAAAGGAAGGAATTATGACATCAAAGATAAATTTAATTGTAATACTAAAGGATTGGTATACCTGGCTTTATGTTCAAAATGTCCAGCTTTTTATGTGGGCAAAACTGGGAGACCACTTAAAAGTAGGATTTATGAGCATATTTATGCCATCAATAAATTGAACTTGAATAACGCTTTAGCCAGGCATATTAACACCTTCCCCGAACATGAATTCAGATTCTTGGTTATTGAAAAAAATTATGAAAATGTGAGAGGGGGTCAGATAGATTTGAAAATAGAAGAGAGGGAACTAATTTGGCAGTTGAGGCTTAATGCCTTATCTTCCCCAGGGTTAAATGACTCAGTTTCCATTAAAAGTTTGTTGAAACTGAGGGCATTAATGAGATAATAAATATACATATAACATTTATATGTTTTATATGGTGATTGATTTGTTTTATGTTTTATGTATTGAATGTGCTTTATATATTTTATTTGTTATTTGAACACTTTATGTGCATATTTTTTGGTGGTTTGGTACTTTAATTAGAGGCTTGGCTTCCTTTTGAAGGAAATGATGTCACATTAATTATTAGTTTTTTTATTTAAATATGATGTATTTTTATTCAATCTTGTCTGATGAAGTTTGCTTAATACAGTAAACGAAAGTGTTTACTTTTAACTTGGATTTCAGTGTGGTCTGTTCTTCATTTTGTGTTTTATTTTCATGTACAAATGCAAAGTTTAAATAAAAAAGTCATCAGTCATGCAATCATGTGGCACTTAACACACACCTCCATTTAAAGACACCCTTCCCTATGAGATCCACATATTATTAACTATAACATTTATTTCAATATTTTACAAGTAATGCCTTAAATATACTCTTACTAAAATATTTAGCCTAATATTCAAAATCAGCATTATTTATTTCATGTATATTTTTATTTTCAATGTCTTCATTCTGATGAAAATTAAAATATTAAAATATTATAATAATTTATTAAAATATTAAAATAATTTATCCCGACCCATTCTGTCCACATGACAGCACCTTACAACCAGAGGGTATAGACTCACACCTTTCATGAGCCTACCTCTCTAGATTTTTCAATTTAAGAATACACAGGATAGAATACACTTCATTCAATCCTGGAAAATGACAGGCATCTGTATGAAGCTGCCACCTCAATTCAAGTTTCTCCAACATTAATGAATCAGGACCATCTCTTCCATTTGAATTCACACAGTCAATAGCCCTAAATTTGAATGTATGATCTGGAAATGCTTCAACATGTCTAGCTAGTGCACTTTCTTTTTTGATTTTGGAAATATAATATAAATGCTCATATACTCTTTCCCTTAATTTGTGATCCGTTTTTCCAATATAGAAAGACGGACAGTGTTGGCACTGAGCCATGTAAACTCCTGCTCTACTCTGACAGTTGAACTTATGTTTGGTCACATATTTCTGTTCTCTCAATGTGAAGCATTGGCCAACCTGCATGTGTTTGCAAAAGTTACACATATTACATTTACCCTTACCTGTTCATGTACTTACACCTTTTGCCTTGTATTGTAATATATTTTTCAGGTTTTGCCCTCGTTGGAACACTATTCTTGGTGCTTCACAGAATTTATGCCTGAGAACATTGTCATTCATAATTAATGACCAATTTTTATTAATAAGGGAGTATAAAGCTGGAGCATTGACACTATATCTAGTAATCAGGGCTGTAGTACTGTATTCTCTCGTCCTAGGTACCATACTCATGTCCCCCACATTGTTACCACCCATTGTACCCTTAATGCTCAAAATTGGTTTGTAAAAACCACCGACCCTTTTATCCTGGACTTCTCTAATCAATTAATTGATTAGTTGTTCTGGATAACATCTTACCCTAAACATGTTCCTCAGGTTATTGCATTCCAACACAAATTCATCATCACTGGTTACCATCCGGGCAGCTCTTACTAATTGCCTCTTGACTAAGGAACGTTCTTGATGTAATGGATGGCAACTAGTAAAGTGAAGGAATGTGTTGGAATATGTTTCCTTCCAGAAAATTCGTGCACAATAACTGTTGGTAATGATGTCTTTCCTGAGGTTAATGTCCAAATAGGCTATTGATTTAGTGCTGAAAGTAAATGTGAATGTAAAAAACTGGGTTGTATTGTTAAAATAAGTAACCATATCGATAGCTTGTTTTTCATCCCCATTATAAATCATAAAAATATCATCCAAGACCCTCATGTAATGGATAATCCGGTTGGCAACCTCCTCATTGTTTCTCACAAAATGCCGCTCCCAATATGCCATTACTAAGTTCGCTAGGCTGGCACCACATGGTGACCCCATGGCTACCCCAACTTTCTGCAAGTAATACTTGTTGTTGAAAGTTATGAAATTCTGTGTTAGCACTATGTCTATGAGTTCACATACAAGAGAAACTTCATCCTCTGGTGCTCCTTCACTGCATATAGCTTACCCATTCTACTCCTTCTACATGAGGAATAGAAGAATATAGGTCTTTTACGTCAACTGTGATAAAATTGTAAATGGGGTTAAACTCTATTGCATTAATGTTTGAGAGGAAGGTCCATGAGTCTTTGCAAATTTGACTCTCCTGGGTCACATATCTCTTCAACTTTTGATCTATGACCTTTGCTAGGGAGTACATAATACTGTGCCTTGCGTCCACCAACAGTCTCATGGGGGGATTTATTATACTTTTATGGACCTTTGGTTTTCCAAAAAATATTGGAATTCTTGGGGCTGGCATTACTAAATAGGTGAAGAGGTCTATATTAATTCTAGCCTCAATGAACAGGTCATTTAACCAACATTTAATTCTTGAATAAGCTCTATTAACCTCTGATCTAGAGACTTCCTCATAAGTTTCACTGTTCGACACATTTTCCATCCTGTTGATGTAATCCTCAGTAAACATAATTGCAAACTTGCCCACCTTATCGGGTTGCATTACATGCATCGCTCCCTGTCTTAGCCCTTCTAACAACAATTTTTCATTCTTACTAGTGTTTTGAACAAATATATTCTGCCTGTTGCCTTGTTCTATTGTGCAATGTAAGTCCAACTCACAAATTTGTTCGAAAAGATGCAAAGTAGGGTGTAAAGGTAGATAAAATGTACTAGCCAAGTTATACTCATTCATGACTTTATTGTCTTGACCAAATAACACCCTAAAGTTTAGTTTCCTTACGAAAAGTTTCAGGTCTATAAGTGTATTTGCAATGTCCAATTTGCATGAAGAAACAAAACTCTGCCCCTTGGCTAAAAAATCCACCAGGCTCTGTTCAATATTCATCATTGTATAGTTATATATTTTAAAGTCATGGTCAGAGTTGTATACGATCTCACAGGTATGTTCAGATTGCTCCTCTCCATAAATTATCTGCGCCTGTTCCACCTGTTCCTCTTGTTTGTGTTGGTATTTTTGTTATGACATTGTGGTTCAGCCCCACTTCCATTCTGGGGTACTGGATAAGGGTGGTGGTTCAGTGCTCTGTTCTGAAAATTTCCTTCCTCCATTGTTTCATTTGCCTCATTATTCTCCATGGTTCTGGTGTATTGTGTGTTTGGTTCGATTCATCATTACTTTCTACATGTTCACTATACATGCGCTTCTCCTTGGTTCTGGTGTATTATGTGTACGGTTAGATTCATCATTACTTTCTACATGTTCACTATACATGCATTTCTCCTTGGTTCTGGTGTATTGTGTGTTTGGTTAGATTCATCATTACTTTCTACATGTTCACTATACATGCGCTTCTCCTTGGTTCTGGTGTATTATGTGTACGGTTAGATTCATCATTACTTTCTACATGTTCATTATACATGCGCTTCTCCTTGGTTCTGGTGTATTATGTGTTTGGTTAGATTCATCATTACTTTCTACATGTTCACTATACATGCGCTTCTCCTTGGTTCTGGTGTATTGTGTGTATGGTTAGATTCATCATTACTTTCTACATGTTCACTATACATGCGCGTCTCCTTGGTTCTAGTGTATTATGTGTACGGTTAGATCCATCATTACTTTCTATATGTTCACTATACATGCGCTTCTCCTTGGTTCTGGTGTATTATGTGTACGGTTAGATTCATCATTACTTTCTACATGTTCACTATACATGCGCTTCTCCTTGGTTCTGGTGTATTATGTGTACGGTTAGACTCATCATTACTTTCTACATGTTCACTATACATGCTCTTCTGCTTGGTTCTGGTGTATTGTGTGTACGGTTAGATTCATCATTACTTTCTACATGTTCACTATACATGCGCTTCTCCTTGGTTCTGGTGTATTGTGTGTACGGTTAGATTCATCATTACTTTCTACATGTTCACTATACATGCGCTTCTCCGTGGGTCTGGTGTATTATGTGTATGGTTAGATTCATCATTACTTTCTACATGTTCACTATACATGCACTTCTCCTTGGTTCTGGTGTATTGTGTGTACGGTTAGATTCATCATTACTTTCTACATGTTCACTATACATCCGCGTCTCCTTGGTTCTGGTGTATTATGTGTACGGTTAGATTCATCATTGCTTTCTACATGTTCACTATACATGCGCTTCTCTTTGGTTCTGGTGTATTGTGTGTTTGGTTAGATTCATCATTACTTTCTACATATTCACTATACATGCACTTCTCCTTGGTTCTGGTTCTGGTGTATTGTGTGTATGGTTAGATTCACCATTACTTTCTACATGTTCACTATACATGCGCTTCTCCTTGGTTCTGGTGTATTATGTGTACAGTTAGATTCATCATTACTTTCTACATGTTCACTATACATGCACTTCTCCTTGGTTCTGGTGTATTATGTGTTTGGTTAAGTTCATCGTTACTTTCTACATGTTCACTATACATGCGCTTCTCCTTGGTTCTGGTGTATTGTGTGTACGGTTAGATTCATCATTACTTTCTACATGTTCACTATACGTGCACTTCTCCTTGGTTCTGGTGTATTGTGTGTACGGTTAGATTCATCATTACTTTCTACATGTTCACTATACATGCGCTTCTCCTTGGTTCTGGTGTATTGTGTGTTTGGTTAGATTCATCATTACTTTCTACATGTTCACTATACATGCGCTTCTCCTTGGTTCTGGTGTATTATGTGTACGGTTAGATTCATCATTACTTTCTACATGTTCACTATACATGCGCTTCTCCTTGGTTCTGGAGTATTATGTGTACGGTTAGATTCATCATTACTTTCTACATGTTCACTATACATGCGCTTCTCCTTCGTTCTGGTGTATTATGTGTATGGTTAGATTCATCATTACCTTCTACATGTTCACTATACATGCGCTTCTCCTTGGTTCTGGTGTATTGTGTGTACGGTTAGATTCATCATTACTTTCTACATGTTCACTATACATGCGCTTCTCCTTGGTTCTGGTGTATTGTGTGTACGGTTAGATTCATCTCCTTGGTTCTGGTGTATTATGTGTATGGTTAGATTCATCTCCTTGGTTCTGGTGTATTATGTGTACGGTTAGATTCATCTCCTTGGTTCTGGTGTATTATGTGTACAGTTAGATTCAGCATTACTTTCTACATGTTCACTATACATGCGCTTCTCCTTGGTTCTGGTGTATTGTGTGTACAGATAGATTCATCATTGCTTTCTACATGTTCACTATACATGCGCTTCTCCTTGGTTCTGGTGTATTATGTGTACGGTTAGATTCATCATTACTTTCTACATGTTCACTATACATGCGCTTCTCCTTGGTTCTGGTGTATTATGTGTTTGGTTAAGTTCATCATTACTTTCTACATGTTCACTATACATGTGCTTCTCCTTGGTTCTGGTGTATTGTGTGTACAGTTAGATTCATCATTACTTTCTACATGTTCACTATACATGCGCTTCTCCTTGGTTCTGGTGTATTATGTGTACGGTTAGATTCATCATTACTTTCTACATGTTCACTATACATGCGCTTCTCCTTGGTTCTGGAGTATTATGTGTACGGTTAGATTCATCATTACTTTCTACATGTTCACTATACATGCGCTTCTCCTTGGTTCTGGTGTATTATATGTTTGGTTAGATTCATCATTACTTTCTACATGTTCACTATACATGCGCTTCTCCTTGGTTCTGGTGTATTGTATGTACAGTTAGATTCATCATTACTTTCTACATGTTCACTATACATGCGCTTCTCCTTGGTTCTGGTGTATTATGTGTTTGGTTAGATTCATCATTACTTTCTACATGTTCACTATACATGCGCTTCTCCTTGGTTCTGGAGTATTATGTGTACGGTTAGATTCATCATTACTTTCTGCATGTTCACTATACATGCGCTTCTCCTTGGTTCTGGTGTATTGTGTGTACGGTTAGATTCATCATTACTTTCTACATGTTCACTATACATGCGCTTCTCCTTGGTTCTGGTGTATTATGTGTACGGTTAGATTCATCATTACTTTCTACATGTTCACTATACATGCGCTTCTCCTTGGTTCTGGTGTATTATGTGCTTGGTTAGATTCATCATTACTTTCTACATGTTTACTATACATGCGCTTCTCCTTGGTTCTGGTGTATTATGTGTATGGTTAGATTCATCATTACTTTCTACATGTTCACTATACATGCGCTTCTCCTTGGTTCTGGTGTATTGTGTGTTTGGTTAGATTCATCATTACTTTCTACATGTTCACTATACATGCACTTCTCCTTGGTTCTGGTGTATTGTGTGTTTGGTTAGATTCATCATTACTTTCTACATGTTCACTATACATGCGCTTCTCCTTGGTTCTGGTGTATTATGTGTACGGTTAGATTCATCATTACTTTCTACATGTTCACTATACATGCGCTTCTCCTTGGTTCTGGAGTATTATGTGTACGGTTAGATTCATCATTACTTTCTACATGTTCACTATATATGCGCTTCTCCTTGGTTCTGGTGTATTATGTGTACGGTTAGATTCATCATTACTTTCTACATGTTCACTATACATGCGCTTCTCCTTGGTTCTGCTGTATTGTGTGTACAGTTAGATTCATCATTACTTTCTACATGTTCACTATACATGCGCTTCTCCTTGGTTCTGGTGTATTGTGTGTTTGGTTAGATTCATCATTACTTTCTACATGTTCACTATACATGTGCTTCTCCTTGGTTCTGGTGTATTATGTGTACGGTTAGATTCATCATTACTTTCTACATGTTCACTATACATGCACTTCTCCTTGGTTCTGGTGTATTGTGTGTTTGGTTAGATTCATCATTACTTTCTACATGTTCACTATACATGCGCTTCTCCTTGGTTCTGGTGTATTATGTGTATGGTTAGATTCATCATTACTTTCTACATGTTCACTATACATGTACTTCTTGGTTTCTGTGTATTGTGTGTACGGTTAGATTCATCATTACTTTCTACATGTTCACTATACATGCGCTTCTCCTTGGTTCTGGGGTATTATGTGTGTGGTTAGATTCATCAATACTTTCTACATGTTCATTATACATGTGCTTCTCCTTGATTCTGGTGTATTGTGTGTACGGTTAGATTCATCATTACTTTCTACATGTTCACTATACATGCGCTTCTCCTTGGTTCTGGTGTATTATGTGTACGGTTAGATTCATCATTACTTTCTACATGTTCACCATACATGCGCTTCTCCTTAGTTCTGGTGTATTGTGTGTTTGGTTAGATTCATCATTACTTTCTACATGTTCACTATGCATGCACTTCTCCTTGGTTCTGGTGTATTATGTGTACGGTTATATTCATCATTACTTTCTACATGTTCACTATACATGCGTTTTCCTTGGTTTTGGTGTGTTGTGTGTATGGTTAGATTCATCATTACTTTCTACATGTTCACTATACATGCACTTCTCCTTGGTTCTGGTGTATTATGTGTACGGTTAGGTTCATCATTACTTTCTACATGTTCGCCTGTCATATGTGCAAGTTCAACAGTCCCATTCCTATTTTGCAAGGAATTAGTTTGTGAAGAATGTGGTTTAGGGTACACTGTGCCTGTAGAGTAAGCTTGCCTGTCCCTCTGCAGCTTCTTAACTTTCATAGCCTTAAGTTTGACTATATACTGGTCTGTACATGAATATGTCCTCTCATATTCAAACCTGTATCGCTGAAAAGCTGCATCAGCCTTTATTAAAGTATCTAATTCTGCAGCCTCCTTGACTAGGACTTCAGCATTCTTTTTATAATGAGTGCAAATCAAGTCCAATAGCTCTAAACCATGTTTGTTGAATAATTTTAACAGATCTTTATGAAAATCATACCCCTCTATCAGACCCGTAGGGTATTGCCAACTTCTCAGCCCTTTAGGTGCAATACTCTAACTGATACATTCTTTAAAGTAATTTATTTCTAACTGTAGTTTTTTGTACTTTACTAACCGGTTGTCAAATTGCTGCAATAATGAAGAAATATCGGCTACCCCTCTAGCCAGTTGCTCCTGTTGGTCCTCTCTCTCATTGTTGAACCCCAGTGATGTAGATAACCAATGTTCCAAATTAGGAACTCCAATAAGCCCCGGGGGTGTTCCACTGATATTTATTAATCCACTGTTGGTCCTCGCTTCGTTGGTAGGGCTTGTACCTCGCCCTGGTTGTTCATTGCTGCTGCTGAATAGGAAGTTCGGGCAGCTTCAGAGGAATTCATTCCGTTCCTAAAACTGCTCGGGTGAGCAGTTTCCTGTGTAACCTGCATTTCCGCCCTTGGAGATGCTAATGCATGAAACCAGATTACGATTTGTTGTCCTTCCATTTTGAGTTCCGTTTGATGCATCTAACCTCTTAGAGAGGCTATCCACTCTCTGGGATCGTGCTTCTATAAGTAAAGTCAGGTCTCCTATGCTGTCATTTTGCTAATTTGATGAAAGTGTAACCTGGGAGATTTCCATGGCTGCTGCACACATGTAAACACCAGAAAAGCCAAAAAAACACAAACTGGATAAAAAAGCTAAGATGGGTTGGGAGGGTGGCCTAATGGTTAAGGTGTTTGCTTTACAAACACAAGGTGCAGGGTTTGAGTTTCACAAGGGATAATTGGCTAAGCTTAAAATGGCTCGCAAGGGCAGTTAGCTTAGTACTAACCTATGAACCTATGAACCTATGAAATCACTCCACTGGTCACCCACAAGTAAAAATAAAGTCTGCTTTATTAAGCGCTTTTCATCTCTCCTTATAGGGAGACTTCTTCAGATGACAGACATGTACAAATGCAAAGTTTAAATAAAAAAGTCATCAATCATGTGATACTTAACACAGACCTCCATTTAAAGACACCCTTCCCTATGAGATCCACATATTATTAACTGTAACATTTATTTCAATATTTTACAAGTAATGCCTTAAATATACTCTTACTAAAATATTTAGCCTTAAATTCAAAATAAACATTATTTATTTCATGTATATTTTTATTTTTAATGTCTTCATTCTGATGAAAATTAAAATATTAAAATATTAAAATAATTTATAAAAAACAATACATGAAATAAATAATGCTGATTTTGACTTTTAGGCTAAATATTTTAGTAAGAGTATATTTAAGGCATTACTTATAAAATATTGAAATAAATATTACCGTTAATAATATGTGGATCTCATAGGGAAGGGTGACTTTAAATGGAGGTCTGTGTTAAGTATCACATGATTGATGACTTTTTTTTATTTAAACTTTGCATTTGTACATGTCTGTCATCTGAAGAAGTCTCCCTATAAGGAGAGATGAAAAGCGCTTAATAAAGCGGACTTTATTTTTACTTGTGGGTGAACAGTGGAGTGATTTCCTAGCTTTTTTATCCAGTTTGTGTTTTTTTGGCTTTTCTGGTGTTTACATGTTTTGGAAAATTACCTGAAGCCTAGAAATGTATAAATACCTCATCATTCTTTTTGTTTTTTCTCCAGAGCCATTGTATACTTTTCCAGAGCCAGCCTTCCGACTTTGAATCAATTATATATCATCTTTCATAATGCAGAATAACTTCTATTAAAAAGAAAAAGAGTTGCGCTCATCTCTAGTCACCGGGTACATTTAGCTTGAAGTGAGGTTGCCAGTGGGACCTTCAAACGGTGGCAACTGATGTTACTATTAAGCAAGAGCACAGCAAGAAGTATTGAGTGATTCCTGCAGTCTCATCCTGATCGTGCGGCTGCAAATATGGCTTTCTTTTAAATCCCTTCCTCTCTTCACAATCTAAAAGACTCTCCGAAGCTTAGAATGAGGAACTGAAGGTGTTGCAGTACCAGCGAATCCCTGCCAAAGGTTTTATTAAGGTGAGAAGATTTGCTGGGGGTCTTGAGCACAGAGTCTTACACATGCAAGTCAGGGCAATGCCACATATGAACTGTCTGGAAGATTAATGTTACCTAAAGAGAGTTATTGTGGTTCAGTAAAACAGCGAGGCTATTGTCATTTCTTCAAAGTAAGACAATTTAATGAAAAGAAAACTAGTTGCAATTAATCCTAGTCATCAGGAAGTTGTATAAGGTAATGAGGTAGCTAACGAGACTCTTAAGTGGTGGCAATAGCCGTCCTGTTTAAACAAATACACCGCAAAGGTATTTAGTGCCTCCGGTTGTCCCGGCATGAATCGAGTGGTCTCACAAAGGCTTTTCTAATAATCCTTACCTCTCTTCGCAACTGAGGACTCTCCTAGCTAAGTCTGAGACATTCAGGAAGATGTGCTAATAACGGAAATTTACCAAAGGATGTATTAGTATGAGGTTATTTACTAGAGATCCTGAGTTCAGATTTGTGCTCATACGAGTCAGCGTAACGCTTTCTAAGAGTTGGCTTTAATGCATAAGGTACTTAAATAGAGGTGATTGTGGAACAGAATAATAGGTAGCTATTTGGCTTATTTCAGGAGCTTTATAACAGAAGATGTGAGCCATGCAAATTCAGGGGAAACAGGAATGTCTGCTTCGGTGCTCCAATAAGATAGCAGTTTGAATGTTCTGTTTCTTTCTGTCCACATATACGGCATTTTGCTGGAAAACTAGTGACCACTGAGTATTCTGGGTAAATCAATAAGTGAATCTTCTGAACTCTTTGTGTCACATAAAAACTGAGAACTCACACAGTCCTTTAAGTTGGTGTACAGAAATAATTCTAATCAGAGCAAGAGCAAGGTTGGGGCTGAGACCGTTTAGGTAGATCTCTCCTAAAGTCTGCAGTATGAGAAGCTACATGAATAAATTTGGTGTCTGGCTTATAAAAGACTTTTTAACTGGTCAGCTCAGGCTAATATTAAGTTTTCTGGGTAGTTCCTACCTATTTCTCTTTCAAAGATGTCTTCATTTTCTTTCCTTTACCTGTCTTTCTCTTTCTTTCCCTGCTTTCCTGTCTCTTCCTGATTGAAAATCTGCTTATTGCATAAAATGTCAGGAAAGCATATTTTTACTGATGGGCTTCCATTAAAGCAACAATGTCATGGTAGCAATGCCAGATCTTTATCGTAGTGAGCTGTAACTTGGGGAAAGCATATTACTCCTTATTTGGCATACAACTCTTATGTGAGATAAAGGTTTTGTGTTAGGGACATTTTCATGTATTTCTTTAAAGTATGTATAATAACAAGTAACATATTTGGTACTAGGTTGGAAATCATATCAATCTTTATCAGGCTTACACTATTTATTTATTTTATTTTTATTTATTTTCCATTTGTTAACCGGGCTAGTCTAGCTGGATACATGTCCATTTTCAGTAGAGGCCCGGGGAGAAAAGCTCCACACAAAATTTAAGCATACTAAGAATATACATTTAGTAATAAGTACAACACAAAAAAAAAAAAAAAAAACCTAGGGCACTTATGAACGTTTTACTAGGTAGTAGAAGCAAAAATGTAAAAATTGTACTAGGTCATTAGAAGTGGACATTAAAAAGCTCAAGATTAGCTATAAGTTTTAGAAAATTGTCAAAGAGAGAGATGTAAAGCAGGAGATGTGAAGGAATTAATGTAGAAATACAAGAGAGGGAAAGAGTGAGAAAACAGTAGTCAAGTAAAGTGACGAGTTAGGGAGATAGTAGAGAGGGTGGTGGAGAGAAAGTAGGAGTGAGTCAGAGGATTAGAGGAGAACAACAGGGCAAGAGAAAAGAAAAAGTAACTAAAGATATTAGTCAAAGAGTGAAGTTAAGGTTGAGTAGGGGGAGTAGGGCAAGACAAAAGAAAATAGTAAGTATAGGTATTAATTAATGAAAAAAGTTAAGGTTAAGTAGGAGAAGTGCGGAAGGTTAGTCAGGAGTCCTGCAGGAACAAAGCCAGTGGTTTTGGAAGTACTGCTTGATTTTTTGTTTAAATAATGGTAAGGAGGAGGTTAGAGTGATATCTGTGGGTAGCAGATTCCATGTCCTACCTACAGTATTAGTAAACAGAGAGTCTCCAGCTAAGTTGTGGGATTTTACAGATTTGGTCATAAGTTTAGAAGAAGATCGAAGGGAGGTAAGATTGTTATAAGGGACTAACAGTTGTGATAGTATTGGGGTGTTTTCAGGATGGTAAAGTATCTTGTGGGCAATAGTAAGTTGTGAGATCATAAGACAGTTTGGAAGCTCAAGCCAGCCTAGGAGTTTTAGGTTGTGACAGTGATGTGTTCTGAAAGGGTTACTGGTGGCAAAGCGGGCAATGCTATTGTAACAAGTTGCTAGTTTATTTAGGTTAGCCTTCTTAAGGTTTCTGAAAATGGGTGAGGCGTAAAAGAGAGTAGATATCAGATGGGAGTGGGCGATAGTAGCTCTGGAGGAAGGTGTAAGAAATGGTTTAATACGGTAAAGAGAACCTATTTTTTTGTTAACAGTTTTAATGATGTTATTGATGTGTTGATCAAAAGTGAGATTGTTATCAATGGTTATTCCTAGCAGTTTAGTTGTTGTGTCAGGAGTAATGACAGTGGTATCATTAGACAAGATGTTGAAATTTAAAGGGAGGTTCGACTGGTGGGAGTGAAAAGGAGAAGTTTAGTTTTTTTAGCATTAAGGAGAAGGTAACGTCTAGTAAACCAAGTTTCTACAGTGTTGAAGGTAGTTTGAGTTAGAGAGAGTAGCTCTGAAGAGGTAGATGCTGAACAAATAATAGTAGAGTCATCAGCATATTGGATGCAGGTAGCCTGAGGGATTACAGTGTTAAGATCGTTTATGTAAAGGGAGAAGAGAAGAGGCCCAAGAATGGAGCCCTGTGGGACTCCAATAGAAACAGGTAGTAAGGAGGAGATATGGTTGTCCCAAAGAACAGCTTGTTGTCTGTTACTTAGATAAGAAGTAAACCATTTTATAGCCAGGTTGTCAAATGACAGGGATTCAAGGATGTGAATAAGGGAGGAGTGGTTTACCATGTCAAAAGCTTTAGAAAGGTCAATGAAAAGGGCAGAGGTGACAAGGTTAGAGTTGCGAGTTGTTGATGGTATCAACAAAGGAAAGGAGGGCAGTTGAGGTGCTATGGTGTGGTCTGAAGCCATGTTGGCAGTTAGCTATAATGTTGTGTAAAGAGAGATACTGTACAAGTTGCTGATGAATGCATTTTTCCATTATCTTAGCTAGAGGTGAGAGAAGAGCAATGGGTCTAAAGTTTGTGTAGTCGATAGAGTTACCACCTTTATGTAGTGGGATGATATGAGAGACTTTCCATATATCAGGTATGGTTCCCTCTTGGATAGTCCTATTTATGAGTATAGATATAGGGTAAGAAATTTGTTTAGCAGCCTTTTGAAGAAAGAGAAGGGAGATTGTCAGCAGAGGGGGTGCAGGGTTTGAGTTTGAGAATAAGCTTATAGATGAAAGAGGTAGAGATGGGCTGTAGAGTGAAATTGTGTGGGGAGTCAAGTTTATTTGGAGGGTAGAAGTTATTAGTGTTAAGTTGTTTAGCAAGAGATTGAATGGTTTCTATGAAAAAGGAGTTAAAAGCATTTGCAGTATGGTTAGGGGTATCTGGGTCAGCGTTTAGAGGGGAGGGAGTTTTAGTTGTTCCGGGTGAAAGTAGTTTGTTGATTGAAGACCAGAATTGTTTGGGATTGTTGAAATGGTTTTGTTGTAGTTCACAGTAGTAGTTCTTTTTGTCAGAGATTATAGCTTTTTTTGTGAGGTTTCTAAGTTTACAAAAATGAAGAAAGTCAGAGTTGATTCTGTGGTGTCTCCATTTGGCCCAAACTTTATTCTTAGAATGAATTAAATTCTTTGTTTCCTTTGAGAGCCAAGGGGCTATTTTAGATTTTATTCTAATAGAACGTTCAGGGGCATGTTTATCCAGAATAGAAAGGAAGGTCGAGTTGAAGAGAGATACTGCTTCATTAAGAGGAAGTGATTTCAAGAGGTTCCAGTTGCATGTTTTGAGTTCATTTTGAAATAGGTCAGTTTGAAAGTGTTTGGTAGAGCGTATTGTTTTAGTGATGGGGAGGTTTTTATAGTCAGTCTTTTCTCTAGAGATATAGGTAAGGCAGTGGTCACTGAGGTCATCTGGCATAGTTCCTACTTTATATGAGATATTGGCTTTGTTTATCAGTATCCAGTCTAAGATACTCTGTTTCTTACTGGGTTTATGAAGCCTTGTTGTATTGGTAATGGATTGAGTAAAACCGTGTAGATTTATATGATAGGAGGGATTTTCATTATTAATTGTATTCCAGTCTATATTAAAGTCACCCAGAATAATAGTTTCTTGTGGGTAGTTAGTGGAAACCCAACAGAGAAAGTCTTCTAAGATTGGAATATTGTTGCCTGGTGATATATACATGCATATGATATAAAGGGCTTTTTGAGCATTTAATTGAAGTTTAGCAATGATTGCTTCTGCTCTAACATCCTGTGTTGGATAGGTCAGGATGGTGGAGATGCTAAGATGATTCTTGAAAAGAATTGCCACTCCACCACCTTTACGTTTAGAACGATCAAGCCTAAGTAGATTATAGCCCTGGGGTATAATCTCAGTGTCTTTGGTGGCTGGCTTAAGCCAAGTTTCTGAGAGGCACAAAATGTCAAAGTGGTGAGTATCTAAAAGGGCATGTAAGTAGGGTACTTTGTTACCTGGGCAATGTTAGAGACTTATTCTCTATATTATGTTTAAGAACATGATGTGATGATTCACATATGCACTGTTGTTTAGTTCAATCTTTTTATTATGTACTTATAGACCATTTAACATTGCTTGTAGCTAAACTTTGGCTTTAATCTCTCTCCCTTTGGACCCACTTGTAATGGTTCTTCTATATTTCTACATTTTCTCTTTCTCTTACCAATGTTGGACTATAGTCCTGTATATTTATTCAGTGTATAAATTACCTAACAACTATATCTCCAAGGTTACATAGGCAATGTTATAACCTCAATTTTTGGCAAAATTGGTAGTCAAGAGCTAGTTGGATATGTCTAGTAGGGTACCTGATGATGACGTTTGGAATTAAGTCAATGATGTACATAGTATGTAAACTGAGTTTTTTGTGTTAGTTAATCACAGTATTGTTTCAAGAATATGCTTACTTGTTCTTTTATTTTCTCTCTCTCTCTCTCTCTCTCTCTCTCTCTCTCTCTCTCTCTCAGTTTTAGGGGATTTGTGGATAGGCACAGGGGTAAGTTTGAGAGAGCTCAGTGCTGCATTTTCATTAGACAATATATGGGTACTTAAGTGGCAAATTAATCTTAAGCCTCACAGTAGACCTCTGCTTCTTTTAGTTACCTCAGATTTACACTCAACTCAAAATGAGGACTCAATAAAATACAGATAAGGTGTGCAAAATATCTTAATGGAATGATAGAGGGCTCCAAGACAAAAATAAAAGAAACCTGGTAATGCACCTCCTCTTAAAATCAGAATCAGACATTTGTTTTATTCAAGAATCTCACATGGTTGAAGAAGACTGGGGACATGAAAAGTGTAGGAAGTGGGTTAAGGATATCATTCCCGCAGGAAACAGCTCTAATTCTAAAGGGGTAGCTATTATCATTTAAAACGCATTTACACTCACTATTATAGATAAAGCTTCAGACCAAGAGGGTAGGTGCTGCTATTTCACATATTTAACTCCACTATTCCCTAAGCCAATATTAGTCCTAAATCTCTATGGACCATGCTCTGGGCAACATGACTTCATTTTGAAAATTTACATCTTACTTAAATTTCCCAATTATTATTACATACTGGGGGTGATTGGAATGCAGTAATTGACCCTAATCTTGACCACTCTAGCAGTTCTAAATCATACAACACACAAGCCTTCCTTGCTTTGTTGGATTTAATCTCAGAATTTGGGCAGACTGACCCTGTTTCCTTTGGGGAGAGCACTCGTAACAACGATAACTATGCATATTTTTCTAGCTGTTATAACTCCTGCTCATGTATAGATTTCTTTCTAATCTCCGATATATTAAAAAATTGGCGAATAAAATACCTTGCTGATCTGAGGTTTTTCTTAGATCACTGTAATAATAAATTTTGCACACAGCCCACCTACAATTCCTACAGCCACTAACTGGTCTCTAAATAACAATATGCTACATGACTCATCAGTTACTGACGAAATTGCCTTAGCTCTAACAGATCCACCAAAAGCAGCTATCCATAAATAAACTGATAAAAATGAAAATAAAAATTGCAGTGTCTTCTTGGGCTACCACACTTTATTTAAGCAATAAAATAACCTCCAGTTAGTGCTTTCATCTTAACATTACAAAGACTTCTTCAGACTGAGGTTTACATCCACAATACTCCATTTTTAAATCACCCAGATCACATGATTTTCTTAGTCACATGATTGGTATTGCACTATGAACTTTGTTTTTAAAAATCACATTCACTTTGTTACATACATTTTTTGGACTTTTAAAAACAACAAATATGCTATCACCAACACAATCTAAAATCTTTTAAAATACTACAAAATAATAAACTTTAAACTAAATAAGGAGCTGTTATTAATGTTTTAACCTTTTTCTTTTCAAATACATAACAACTTCCTCTCTGTCACTTAGTCCTGGTGGGAAGCAGGCATTAAGTCTAACTTGTCACGAGTACTCAAGCCACCCTAACTCTTCTTCAATGTTCATACCAATCATGTGACTAAGAAAATCATGTGATGTGGGTGATTTAAAAATGGAGTATTGTGGATGTAAACCTCACTCTGAAGAAGTCTTTGTAATGTTAAGATGAAAGAGCTAACTGGAGGTTATTTTATTGCTTGATTAATGTGCAGTAGCCCAAGAAGACACAGCAATTTTTATTTTCATTTTTGTCAGTTTATTTGTGGATAGCTGCTTTTGGTGGATTTGTTGAAATGTTGCAGCTGTGTCTTGATGGATTACCATGCAATAGCTGGGACAAGTTTTGTCTCATTACCAGCAGGATGTATACTTAATGATACACCGATGGGCTCACTTATCACCAGCCATGAAGCAAATGGCCAAGCCATGACCAACAGTGGAAGAAGAAGAAGTTTTATATCGAGTGAGGAGGTTCTGAAAGGATGCCTGGTGCCCCCAATAAATCCATTCACCATGAGTAATGAACAACAACTGTCGAGTAAGCAACAAATAAATCATAGCAAACTGTTTGGAGAGCTAGAAAAAGATCTAACAAAATTGAAATAGCTATAATGGAATAATTTGTTCTTTGAAATGTGTTTAAGAGTCCAAAGATTGCCAAAAGGTTTGAGGATTACAAAATTGCCAGCTGGAGAAAATCTACTGAAAGAATTGGTGGACACATGGCTGGAGATCAACCGGAATGCAGGGCTCCAGTATGTGTAAGTCTTACTTAATCACAACAGAAAATCAGTGTTAGAGTTATCGGAAAATGTCCAAACAAACTATAACAAATTAAAAGAAGTCATCTCGGTAGAAAATTTCAACAGCAAAATTAGTATGCTACAGAACAGTATGATTAAGCTCAACGAACAGTTAAGCAATAGAAAGCTTAAAAAATATGAACATGATAGAATGGATTATGAAGGGTGTGTGGAATCAGCTTATAGACTATGATTATGTAATAGCATTAAAGTGAATGAAGGTACAAATGAGAGGCAGCAACAAGAAGCGGAAGTTAATGCCGTTAGGAGGTCAGAGCGTCTAAATGGCAGAGACGCCAGTGAAGTAAGATTAGTCGACTATGGGGCTAGAAAAAAAGATTAAACTGGGAACAACCAAAAGTCAAGGAGAACACTATGTGAATAGCAACAACATAGCAGTAAGTCCCCAATCAATGGAAATACCTGAAGAAGTTGAACATGGAATAGGAAAACAAAATAAGCCTGTAACAAAGAATCGGCAGGCCGTGGAAGTTTATCAGAGAATAAATGAAGAGGAAAGAACTTGAGCCCAGGTAACAGCAGGCGGTGGAACAAATGGATTTAACAGGAAATGGCAGTCAAGAAATGGCTTTGTGAAGAAAGGCAATCAAAAGAAAAACTATGGACAGCAAAAACAGTCATGGAAAACATAGGTATAATAAATTCTAAAATTGTTAATTTAGCAATCTATGTTTTTTCGGAACAAGAATGCATAGTTTTTAGTAAAGGATGGAACTTTGCCCCAGCTCAGCGAGCTAACAAATTAGAGACAATTAATGGCCTATGGGATTATGTGAGACTTTTGAATTTTGATGTAATGTTTGAAAAGCATGAAAGAAGCAAGCCGCTGGTTTATAAGACAAGTTGTTATAACCCCCTTTATGTAAGGAGCTGGAAGTGTTTTTAAATATATGTGAGGCACAGATAATAGAAATATTGGATAGCAAAGCTGAATATAATTACTATAATATGTCAAGGATAGAAAAGGAATGTTTTAATAACCTACTACAAAGTAAAGATCTGGTGCTTTTAAAAGGATATAAGGGTGGTGTCCTGGTTGGATAGGGCAGATTATGAAAGCAAAATGAAGGAGTTATTGGCAGATGTAAATTATTATAAGACGACCAATATGACAGAAGTCAAAAAAGTTATGCAGTAATAGATGCATGTATTGAAGAATGGTTTCTGACGAGCAGGATAGATGATAGAACCAGAAACAGTATACAAAAAACTAATCCCAAAATAAGCAGAATTTCAGGAATACCTAAAATACACAAGAACATTAACAATCCCCCTCTAAGGTCTATGGTAGCAAGTGCTGACAGTAAAACCGAGGGTTTGTCAGTACTTGTGGACAAACATTTATAAAAAGCAGTTCCTATGAGTCCAACCTATATAAGAGATAGTTTTCATTTCCTAGATATATTAAAGGAAATAAAGGTTGAAGAAGAATACTTTTTAGTAACATAAGATATAAAATCTTTGTATACTACCATCCCGAATGAAGAAGGGATGGAAATGGTAAGAATGAAATTACTGAAATCAAAGAAATAGTCAGTTAATACAGTAGCATTACTAATGGAAATGATAGATATTGATTGAATTACAACTATCTGGCCTTTTATGATGAAATTTATGTTCAAACTAATGGGGTGGTGATGGGTGTTGCCCTAGCTCCCAGTTATGCAAACGTTTATGAATGGCTGGGAAGCAACAAATGCATTAGAAAGACATTTTAAACATCATATTGTGAGGATTGTTCGATTTATTGACAATGTGTTTATGGTGTGGAGAGGAACGTTGAGTAAACTGGAGGAGTTTATCGATTATATTAATAGTGTTTGCACATATTTAGAATTTACACACCATCATGATAAGAATGAAATCAATTATCTTGATGTTACAGTATACAAAGAGATTGTTTAGTATCAAAAATATACAAAAAAGAGGTTCAGAATAACAGTTATCTACACTATTCAAGCCTGCACCCCAAGAGAACCAAAATGAACATAGTAAAAGGACAATTAAGAAGAATAAGTAATTTAACATTTAAAGATGTAGATTTTTTTAAATGAAGCCAATGATTCTGTGCTAAAAAGGAAGTAAGAGGGTATCCAGAAGAAGAAGATAAGAAAATATTACAGGAACAAAAAGTGGCTAGACAGAGAAATAAAACAAGTAAAGATTATAATGTGAAACAATATGACCATAGAACCGAAAGACTATAGAAAATAGTGTAGATTCAGGAGCAATAAAAAGGATGATCACCAGTAACTGGGGTGTACTTAAAACAAATAATGACATAACTAGTAAAGTAGGAGATCAACCAAGTTTCATTCAGAAGGCAAACATTTATAAGAATTTTTTCCATGCTAAATTAAATAAACCAAGGGAAATTGAAAAGAAAAGAGGCATGATTAGATGCTTGAATTGTAATATGTGCAATTTTATATATACAGATTCCTCAGAGATTAAGGTGGGTAAGAATGTGATTAGTGTTCCAGGTGTATTTAATTGTAAATCCAAAAATGCTGTATACCTAATTACTTGCTTGGAATACAAATCGTTTTATATAGGTAGAACAACTAGAGAAGTATATAAAAGGATATACGAACATAACTATGCCGTACAGAGAGGTGATGAGAAAAATGCCATGAGCAAGCATTATAAGGCAACAAATTGTAAAAGGAAGTATACATTTTTAGTATTAGAGGCCCTCCCTAATGACACCAAAGGTATGAACATTGAAGAATAGTTATGGTGGTTTGAGTACTCGTGGCAAGTTAGACTTAGTGCCTGCTTCCCACCAGGACTAAATGACAGTGAGGAATTTGTTTTGCATTTGAAAAGAAAAAGATTAAAACATTAATAACAGTTCCTTATTTAGTTTAAAGTTTATTATTTTGTAGTATTTTTAGAAGATTTTAGATTGTGTTAGGGATAGCATATTTGTTGTTTTTAAAAGTCCAAAAAATGTATTTAACAAAGTGAATGCGATTTTTAAAAACAAAGTGCATAGTGCAATATCAATCATGTGACTAAGAAAATCATGTGATGTGGGTGATTTAGAAATGGAGTATTGTGGATGTAAACCTCACTCTGAAGAAGTCTTTGCAATGTTAAAATGAAAGCGCTAACTGGAGGCAATTTTATTGCTTGATTAAAGTGTGGTAGCCCAAGAAGACACTGCAATTTTTATTTTCATTAGCTCTAACAGAGTTTAATATTGACACTCGCAACTCAGACATTCCCTATGACATCCAATGGGCTGCATGCAAAACTGTGATCAGAGGTTTATTTATACAAAAATCCACTTATTTAAAAAAATAAGGAAAGAAAAAGAAAACCAATTGATAAAAACAATTTGGATAAATCAAATGTAAACAACTATAGGCCAATCTCACTAATGAACGCTGACATTAACATTTTATCCTCCTTGCTAGCTGAAAGAATTAAAAAAAATAATCACATCCTCGATTGCCAAACAGCAAGCAGGTTTCATGTCCAAAAGACATACCTGGGACAACAAACTGACACTAGAATCTATGATTGGCCTTACCAAAAAGGATAAAAACCCAAGATACGCAATGATACTGGACACATCCAAGGCTTTTGATAGGGTCAACTGGAATTTTCTGTTTACAGTGCTATCCTATTTTGATATTCCCACTGATTTCATCATTATGATCAAGATTCTATATAATAGCTCTTACATGCGTCTATATATAAATAAGAAACTATCAAAGCCAATAAAAATCTCAAATGGTACCAGGCAAGGGTTCCCCCTCTCCCCTCTTCTTTTCAATTTATATCTCAAACCTTTCTTTCTTTCCATTAGACAAACAACTCGCCACTCAACACTCAAAATACTACACATGAAAATATGTTTGACCTCGTTTGCGGATGACCTGAAGATATATATTTTGAACATCCTTTGACTGATACCAAAAAAATAATGGCTACCCTAAATACATTTGCCCATATCTCTGACTATAAAATCAATCTAAATAAATCCTATATATTCACCATCAACCCAGCAGCTCATAAAGAAAACCTCTTCTCAGACTCTCCTTTTAACATGTTTTACTCTTGCAAATATTTAGGGGTTAGCTATGACCATTCTTTCTCTTCTACAGTACATTCCAACATTTCCAAAAAATGGTCAACACTATCCCAAGACCTAAACAGATGGCAACAGTTGAAGCTGCCCTTACTATCTAAAACATCTATCATTAAAATGAACATCCTCTCAAAGCTTCTTTATCCCTTTTATGCATCTCTTTCCTTCATTCCCAACTCATTCTTCAATAAAATACACAAAGCTTTTGCAAAATTCATCTGGCATCCAAAATCGGTTAGGGTGTCATATCAGAGACTTATTTTCCCAAAATCTAAAGGAGATCTTGGCATGCCAGACCTTCAACTTTACTACAGAATTTTGCAAGCCAATGGATTAATTACTATTGTCAATTACCATCTGAACAACCATATGTGGACTCCCCTTTGGGTAAAAATGCGGTACAATCATGCTCTGGAAAATAGTTTAGATCCCAACGCTCTCCCATTCTTAGACCCAATAACTCTTAGGAAGCGTAAAATACACCACATCCTGAAATGTAAAATCAAATCCTTCCAAGAGATTTTTAAATCTCTGAAACTGGATAAAGCTCTCCTTTTATTCCAGCCCATTCACTTAAACCCCAATATCAAGTTAAATAATAGCAGGATCAACCTTGGAGACTATCCTTTAATAAAAGATTACTCACTCTGGGATATTCACAAACACAAAGCTCTCTCTCCACTAGAACTAAGAGACACTTTAAAAGTATCTAAAAAATACATTATAATTTTGTGGCAAATCAGAGAATTTATTGCATCTTTAATACAAGACCTCACGATTCCAGAATATGACTTCCTACAGGCATCTAATCTAATCCAGATCTTAACAAGTAAAAAGAATATGCTGTCCCATTCTCGTAAAATCATAAATACAATTCAGTTTCAAGATAGGATGGTATACGCGAAATACTGGGATCAGCAAGGGACTATCCTATTAGATGAACAAAAATTATCAGCCATTAAATCCACCCTTTTATTCTCCCCCTTCAAAAAGCTCACTTATACACAATTTATGATTAACAATAACTTATACTACACTCACACTCATTTAAACAATTTTCACCCTAATATATCTCCTGCTTGCCCCTGCTGTTCCTTCCCCATTCTGATATCTTACATATAATCTGGTTTTGCTGCTACTCACACAGCATTTGGTGCTCTCTAAAAATGAGACTCGACAAGATGGGCTACCACAAATCAACCTTCTCATGGGAGATGGAATTATTAAACATTACTAACCTTAAATTCTCAAAATTAAGATTCCATACCCTAATAACACTCTGCCTATTAGTTAAATTCTATATCACCAAACATTGGCTAGATCGATCTATAATGTCTTGGAGTGTGTTCAGGACTATGGCTGTTAAATACATTACTTCTCAAAAGCTCATAATTACAAAACGCACATACTTCCACAAATTCTGGAATGTCATATTTGAGCTTCTGGCTGATAATTAATTATCAAAAGTCTGGATGATACACTAATACTATATGCTCCTCCCTCCTTTGCTTCTCCTTTTCTTTCATCTTAATGCCATTATGATTCTTATATTTCCCTCACCTTTGAGGTTCAAGATAAGTCGACATGTTTTTTTTTTATCCTATCTCATATCTATATACTAAGTAGAGGCTTATTCATTCTGAATGGTTACAGTACTTACCCACCTACCCACCTGCATATTTGCTTTTCTTTCTTTTTATTACAATTATCATCAGGGTTGTAAATATCCTTTGGCAGCACTGTTGTATATATTGTAGCAAGTTATTATTATTATTTGAATGATCTCTGCTGTATTAATGTATTGTTCTAAACTGCAATTGTTTTGTATTGTGTTATGTCTTTAAAGCAAAATCAATAAAATTTCTATTTGAAAAAAAAAAGATTTTCCCATCTTATGTGTTTTCCTCCCTATATTTGCTAACCATCTTTTCATTTTGTAAGAATTCAGTGGCATTGTAAGTTGTCTGGGAACTTTTATTCCTTTCATTTCTTACCTCCTGTATAAATACATTGTAAATAAATTGTATATAAATAAAAATTAAAAAGCTGTAAAATAAATTGCACAGAATAAAAATTTCGTAAATAATTCTGCCCTTTATCAACTATTTTTATACTCACTCTAACTCAACTAAAATTAACTGTACTCACTTTAAATGACCTTTCTACCACTCATTCTTGCAAAATAACTAGCATTCTTTCAAAATGGCGTTCACCTTTATACTCTGCTGTTGTCTTTCTATATTTTTCTGTTTTTCTCAACACGTAAATAAGAGAGAAATGTACACGCTAAGTGCCACAAACGTATGTACTTATTCTATGAGTTTGTTTAATGTTTTATTTTATGTTTCTCTTTTGATGACTCTGTTTCATGGATTATTGTAACTCAACACAGTTCCTCTCAGCTGTTCAGAAGTTTGCAGACTGTCCAGATTTTTGCCTCAAAATTTTGAATGTTCCTCAAAAAATTTGTGGTTTTCTGACAAATCATTGACAATTGAAGTTTATAAATAACGATAACCATTTCATTTTAAGATGTCATATCCTTCATAAAATGCATGGTAATGCAAAACCTCTTATTTTAGTTTATGAGAGCAATGTTTTAAATCTGTCCCTGATTTCACACCTTTGCCCCCCCCCCCCCCATTATTTTTGGCTTTGTCTAGATTTATTGCAATAATAGGATGGGAGATATACTCTAGAACTTTTTTCCTCTGGCCTCCACTTAAATGAGGTTCCATGCCCAGTTGAAATTTTCAGTTAATAAATGCAAGTAAAAGAAAATAAAAAAAAAATAAACTTCCTTGCATATGCCAAAGACTCTCGTGTTCTGCATTCTGCATTTTTGCTTTAAATAATCTATTTTATTATTATGTTAAATACTTTCTTTTCCGATGTTTAGTACTGTCAAATTCTTGGCCTTAAAGGTTTTTTTTATAGGTGCATGCTAGGCTAATGACCATTGGGGTTTTTCTAAGCCTACTCTAGCCAATTATCCTAATTGTATCCTGCAATTTATGTGCCTTAGAGATTATTTTAAGGGGTACATGTAAGCTAGGGCAAGATTTACAGGCTGCCTCTGTCCATTAGAGACATAAGTGCTAGACCCAGGGTGTGTTTGTGATTTTCCATCCATTGGTCCCGGTTTCTCTTGAATAGTGTTAGGGAAGAACTATTCTTCACATGGATGGGAAGTGTGTTCCACAAAAGGGGAATTCTGTGGAACACATTCCTGTCTCTTTAACATGTCCTATTTATGCCATAAAAAAGCTTAAATCCCTAGAGTGAGTAATTCTAATCCTATTCATTTTGCAAATATGCAAAAGGTCCATCAGAGTGGGATGCAAGGATGCCTTGTATGCCAGGCATAGATTACCTCTTAACAGTCTGCAGGAAGTAGAGTACAGAGACAGGGCTTTGAAGAGATCTGCATAGGACATGCTGTATTATTTTTATAAGGAACCTCTATGGATGCTTTATGGATCAGTATTTCACACTGAGCTGATCGAAGGAAAGACACTGAGGAAACTCGGAGCTATAATATATAACATTAAGTATCCTGTTTTTTTGTTTATTTTGTTCTTTATTTCTTTGTTATTTATAGCACTTTGTGTACTGTGTATTTTTCTAGCTAGTTTCACTGTGTGTGAGGTATTAACTGGAAATTGTTTACTTTTATTAAGCATCTGTTGGGTTGTTTGTTTCTGATAACTTGTTGCAGTTAAACTTTTTTCTAGAGGCTCCTTTAGCTGTTTAAAACTTTCATTTAAAGGCTCACTGTTGTTTTTCAGCTGTGAGAAACATTTCTGCAGTTTGTTTCCCATCCTCCCTCCCTGTTGGTGTAGTGTTTTTATAGTTGGTGTCTTTGCAGTTGCCCGCCCCTAGTGTAAATTTGATCTGGGACCCTCCTCCCAGTCTAGTGTCATTACCTCATTCTACCCAGTACAGGGAGAACATTTGAGAAGGCCAATCAGCTTAGTTTCTGCTACTCCTTTCTCTCTTTCCACTTAAAAAAAATGTATCTGCTTTTACTGTATTTGTGTTTCTTCCTACTTTATTTTGCTTTTGCGTCATCTTAAAAGTACTCAATTGTATTTATTACTGTTTGGCATAACTCATTCTAAGCCTTTTAGGTTAAGCACTTGGGCTTCAGACCAGTTGTTTTACATTAAGAAGGTTTGTGGTCTGCACTGTAGTGGCAGAACAGGTAGCTTACATCCTTCTAAGTTGGGAACTGCTGAATGAGGGCTCAGTGTCTGTTTTTCTAAAAGTGTATTAATTCTGGTTTAAGCACTTGGGCTTCAGGCCAGTTATTTTACATTAAGAGGGTTCGTGGTCTGCACTCTTGTGGGAGGAGAGGCTGGACTCTGCCCTTCTGAGCTGGGAATTTCTGGTTAAAGGCTTATAGTGCCTGCATATTTGAACCGCTTCTTACTGAAATTGGTACACCTTGTTTGCTGTAGCATAGACTAGATCCAGGCCTGCTGAGTCTAGCTTTGTTTGTATAACTTGAGCACTAATCCAGGCATTCTTTAAAGTATTCAATTGTATTTATTACTGCTTGGTAGTAACTTGATTAAAGTGTAGCTATCATTCTAAGTCTTTTGGATTAAGCACTTGGGCTTCAGACCAGTTGTTTTACATTAGGATGGTTTGTGGCCTGCACTGTGGTGGCAGAACAGGTAGCTTACATCCTTCTAAGTTGGGAACTGCTGATTGAGGGCTCAGTGTCTGCTATTCTAAAAGTGTATTAGTTCTGGTTTAAGCACTTGGGCTTCAGGCCAGTTATTTTACATTAAGAAGGTTTGTGGTCTGCACTCTTGTGTGAGGAGAGGCTGGACTCTGCCCTTTTGAGCTGGAAATTTCTGGTTAAAGGCTTATAGTGCCTGCATATTTGAACTGCTTCTTACTGAAATTGGTACACATTGTTTGCTGTTGCATAGACTAGATCCAGGCCTGCTGAATCTAGCTTTGTTTGTATGCTTGTTGTTTGTTTGCTTGTTATTTCACTGAAACGCTAATTCCCTCTAAAATGCGGCTTTTCAGTGCTTCTGTGGATCCCTAGTGATATCTGCATTGCTTACTGTACTTATTTCCTTGTTTCACTTGAAGAAAGTTACTGTTTGTTGTTTTTGCATTTAAGTTACCTGTAACACATTGCATTTAAGTTACCTGGCATTTGCTCACTAAGTCAGCACTAAAAAATTAAAAGCACTACACTCTCGCAAACTCCCCTTGAGTACCTTGTTTCCCATTGGCCCTTTTTTTCAATTATAAAGGAATTCCCAATACTATTCTAGCATGTCCAAAGGTGAGCTGTCAATCTCCTCTCCGGTCCAGCTGGTGAATCTGGGAGTCTTGAGGCAATGTTACAACTGCCTCATGTACACAGATAACCCTCTCCTCCTCCCAACAAATTCCAACACATTTGAGAGATGCAACCATATAGCCAAACTGGAGGCTAAGCTCTCTCAACTCAGTACTGGTGTAACCATTCAGGAGGAGAAGGAAACCACACTCACTACAATTCCAGTCTCACATAGACCTACCACGACAGCAAACCAAACACATAAACACACAAAAACATACTCAGAGGCTCTAAATAAAAATCTGCCTAAGCAGCAGAGACCTCCAAAGCAGACACCCAAGCAACCACTACCCCAAAACAAAACACGTGCAACACATAGCTCACAAAGCCAGTGTGCCGAACAGTCACAACCCTTAAGGCTAAACAACACACCTGATACACTTGTAATAGGTGACTCTATCATCAGGCACACTGACGTCCCACTCACCAGGCTGAACAAGGAGAAGGTCACGGTGAGCTGCCTGTCGGGTGCTAGGATCCGCCACATAACACAAGCACTCAGGTCACTCCAAGGCAAGTACAAATATGACTCAGTCATTGTCCATGCTGGTGTGAATGACCTGAGATGTACCTCCCTGGACTACATGAAAAGAGACATAGAGGAGCTCTCTGAGCATGTAGCCCAGGCAGGTATGACCCTGACCTTGAGTAGCATCTTACCCTCACCAAGAATGATGCCACAATATAAAGACACAATGATCAATTTCAACAATTGGCTTAAGTATTGGTGTCATTCAAAGGGGATCCAATGCCTGTCAGCCTGGGATGACATGCTCAACAAGCCACGATGCTTCGCTAGGGACGGCTTGCATCTGTCACCCCTGTACTTTCAAATATTGGCAAAGGCTCTTGCTACCCCCATAGTATCTTTTTTAGGCAGGGCTCAAAAGACAAACCCACCTCCATAGGTATCACAAGGGATAAGAAACTAGGAGTAATGCTTCTCAACGCCAGAAGTCTAAACCTCAAGATGCACACACTCAAAACTCTCCTTAGCATGGAGAACATCAATATCCATGCAGTAACAGAAACCTGGTTCAAGGCTCCTGAGAGCACCCCAGCACTACCAGGTTATACCTCATACCATGCTTTTTGGCCCCAAAACTTGGACAGAACCACAAAAGGAGGGGGAGTATCAATATTCATCAAAGAAACCCACACCTCCAGGTTGGTGGCACAGCACGAAGCATCAGAGACTATGCATGTGCAACTAACAGTGGGTAAAACTGCCTTCCAGTTTATAGCCTGCTACAGACCACCCTCCCAAACCCAGGAACCCCACTCGGCCTTCCTGAGAACACTGGAAAATATGAAGGTCTCTCCAAACACCATTATATTGGGCGACTTCAACTACCCAAACATAGACTGGGAACATAACTCTAGCTCCAACACCCTAGCCCAAAGGTTACTAGAATTTATAAACTCAAATGCTATGGAACAATTTGTTACCACTTCCACAAGAGGGGAAAACATACTGGACCTGATCATCACCAACATGGGGACTCAATGCTCCAGACCAGAAGTGTATCCCTCACAGGTAAGATCAGACCATAAACTAATCTCACTGGATATTCACATCCCGACCCCACCCACTGCCCAGAAAACCACAGTGAAAAACTTCTCTAAAGCAAATTTCACACTCCTCAAAACTGAAGTGGAATCCTTCAAAGCCCCCGGGCCTGTGGAAAATATGGCCCATACTGCAGAATCCTTTATAAACGCATTCTATGAACACCTTCAGGAATGCATGGATCATGCAATCCCAAATAAAACCAAGACCCAATCCACCAAAGGCAGACATCCTGTCTGGTGGACCCCAGCCATAAACAAACTATACAATAGAAGGAGGAAGCTACTACATGATAGAGCAAAATCCCAAAAAGGGAAGGCATCTCTGATCAGTATTAGCAAAAAAATACGGACACTCATAAAATCATCTAAGGCCAGCTTCGAGAGAAAAATTGCACAGGACACTAAGGATAATCACAAGGCTTTCTTTAGTTATGTTAGGAGCCTGGGTGGGAATTCCCAGTTATGCTCAGAATTAGTCCAAAATGACAAAAAATACACCGAATCCACAGACATTGCCAACATCATAGCTGACAGGTTCAGCGCAAACTTCTATCCCCCCTCCCCACCAAAAGGGCAAATATCTATCCCAGCAGAGTGCAGCCCCCCTGACATCTCAGATGCTCAGGTAAGAGCCGCCCTCTCCAAAGCAAAAAACACAGCATCAATGGGACCAGACGGTGTCCCGGGCTGCGTCTTACATGAACTCCAAGAAGAGCTAAACCCAAACATAAAACTACTGTTCAGTCTCAGCCTTACTACAGGATATGTACCCAAAGAGTGGTGTACAGAAACAGTGGTCTCTCTCCACAAAGGTGGTGGCTCAACGGATCCTGGAAACTATCGCCCCATAAGCCTGACTAGCTTGGTCTGCAAAGCTATGGAAAGGATCATCATGGACCTCATAAATAAAGATATTGGGGACCTACAGACACTGGATCCTACCCAGTTTGGCTTTGTTAAGGGCAGATCCTGCCTCTTAAACCTGGTCAATTTCTTTGAAACAGTAACCAAGGCCATTGATGAGGGGAAGGTGGTCCACACAGCCTACCTGGACCTCGCAAAAGCCTTCGATACAATACCCCACTCGAGCATTATAGATAAGCTCACCAGCTTAAATATAAACACCTATGTCACTAGATGGGTTGCAAACTGGCTCAAGGACAGAACCCACATGGTTAGAATTGCTGGAGTCATGTCAGACTGCAAACCAGTTACAAGTGGCATCCCACAAGGCTCAGTCCTGGGACCTCTCTTGTTCGGTATATATTTCTCGGAGGTACAGGCCAACATGGAAGGACTGTGGCTGACCAAGTTCGCAGATGACTGTAAACTGGGCGCCATCATCGACTCTCCAGCCGACACAAGCATCCTCCAAAAGGGCCTCATAGAAACAGACAACTGGTGCCAGAGCCATGGCCTCAAGCTAAATGCCAAAAAGTGTATAGTCATCCCCTTTGGCAAAAACAAAGTGCCCACAAATTACCACATAGGTGGTAATCCATTAAGTACAGAAGAAGTAATTAGGGACCTGGGGACCCAAGTCGATAGCAATCTCTCAGTTGACAACCACGTGGCCAAAGTGGTTAGAAAAACATTTTATATAGCCCACCTAATTATGAAGGGATTCACATCTAGATCAGGGGAGGTCACCGTGCCTCTTTACTCATCCCTCATCAGGCCCATAATTGAGTACAATGCCCCTTTCAGACACCTGCAGCAACTTTAAAGACCCCAAAAGTACCTCACCAAGAGGATCAAAGGGCTCAAACAGATGCCATATGCTGCCCAGTTAAAGAAACTCCAGCTCTACTCAGTGGCATACTGCCTGCTCAGAGGCGATCTGTGCCTGACATATAAAGCCATGTCCAACCCGGAATTAATGGACATGCTGCACCTCAGAAAATCCAAATCCCATCGAGCTACGCGCTCGAGACACTTGAACCTCAGCACTGAAATAAATAGGATATGCTGGAGGGACAGATTCACAACCCAGAGGCTCCCTTCACTCTGGAATAAAATCCCAGTCCAGGTTAGGCAGAGTCCGTCATTGACTCTCTTCAAGAGGAATCTTGATGAGTGGATGGGAGATCATAGGTTTACCCCGGGTATCACTTCTGTGTCACTGTTAGACAGAGGCACAGTATAATAACCTAGAAAAAGGGCATAGCAAAATTAATTTAAAATGGGTGGCGAAAGCCAAAGACACTCTGTCTAGGCTTATAAATGCCCTAGGGCAGATAGCCTAGTATGAACCTATGAACCTATGCTCCTGTTGTTGAAAATGCTTGGTCAGGTACATACCGAAGGGGGGGTTATGCTCAATTATGGGTATGTTTGAGGGCTGAAAACAGTGAATGATGACTTGCTTAGACCTAGAGGTCATCCCCTTGCTTACAACATGAGTAACAGAATGATTTCCTTACTGCCTTATACACATGTTGGTTGAAAGAAAGGTACATTACTATCTACATACATACCCAAATCCCTGACTGCTGGTTCTGCTCTTATAGATGTGTAATTGATGAAGTCATTTTCAAGATTGGACGACTTCCTAATGGTTATTATTATGCATTTTTTGTCACTGAGTTTTAAGGAGTGGCTTTGGTACCAGTAATTTATCTGTGTTAGCCCTTCCTGTCAGATGTTAGTGTTTATAACTGTTCCCAATTTGCAATTCTCTGCAAGCTTGGTGAGCCAGAGGCCTTTAACATTAGGGTTGATCTCTGAAAAGTGAATGCCAAAAAGTAACGGACCGAGCACAGAGCCCTTTGGGACTAAGCTACTAACCAGCCTCTTTGTGGAAGTGGTCTCCTCTATTCTGTCTTCTTGAGTCCTATCTGAGAGCAAGCTGGCTATGAAGTGTGTAACATAAAGGTTTATGTGTATATCCACAAGTTTATTTACAATGCCCAAGTGGCACTGCTAAACACCACTGCACAACAGGCAGCAGAATTCATAGACTCAAAGAAAAATGACTAGACCAACTAGAAAGCCCTCTGATTAATGAAACAATCTCACTTAAAGCCTCCCTGTGTGATCCCCAGGCTACCTTTCTACTGCCACTAGAATTGCAGTCCCAGTCTTCTTAATGTAAAAATGCACTTTAAAGTGAAAAGGTACCAGAAAAAAATCAAACAACAAGTAGTTACAAGGTAATTCTAGGGTAGAAAAATCATCAATGAAAAACACACACTTTAAGGTGATTTCAAAGCACACTAGCAGCAGCAGCTAGACCAAGGAAAAGCAAATATACTTTTCAGTAATGAAATGCAGGACAAATGTAATGAAATAATATGAAACTACAGCAGCAGTCTTCAGAAATAAAGAAAAGTGTAATATTTCAATGTTTACATTGCCGTAGGTCAGAGTTTGCCTCGTATATTTGATGCTGCTGGCTGACTGGAGGTTTTCTGTACTCAGCCACAACTATTTCCACGGATGACAACTTTTTAAAAAGGATGATGCAAGTATAATCCTGACAAGATTTCTTGAAAAATGTTTAGATCCAGTTATTTTTCTTCTCTTCCATGGCTGAAAATATGTGTCTCTACAAATTTCTTTAAAGAGCTGAATTCTGACAAGAAATTTAATGGATTTTTCTGGAAACATCTGTGACGGTCATTCCATGCTCCTATGTGTTTTGGAGGACACTAGTACTTTTTTCTACTACTTCAGAATACATAGGTTTGTATTTACTGACAAACTCTGAGAGATCTTCCTCTCCTTTGTATATATAAATGTATCTCTTGCAAATGGATTTCATGTTAAGTAATAATAGTGAATTGTCAGTAAACATAAAGCTTTTCTGCTCTGCCTCAAGATGCCTAGTGGTATTAAGGTGACCAAGAAAATGCAACCAACAATCTGTGGCCAGGTAGGTAAAGTAAGGTATTGTTTGGAAAGCCAAGCGACAGTTGTGTTAACAGAAGGTTACTCACTTAGGCTGGATTAAGTACAGTAGTTGGGCTTTCTTACAAATACTTAAGGTGAACTTGTTTGAGCAGCTGTAGCACTTAGAAAAAAAACAGATGAATAGCATAACACAAAATTCTCTTTCACATAGATCATTGTTGGTACAGTTTTTAAGTGTGTGCTGGCAATAATTCACTTGTTTTGAGAGATTTCTCCCTTCTTAGAGATGGTACAACAGTGAAGTTGGTACATATAAGTTTGGGGGGCTTGCCTCACACATCAAGGGGTGCAAGGATTTGACTCCCCTAAAAAGATTTGTTCTCCTCTTCTGTGTTTTGGTTATTTTTTTTGTTCTTTGGGCTCATCGATTTCAAGAAGTCAATGTTTCATAGTAGAACCCAGCAGTCGACTATAGATAAATAAGCCCGCTGCTACTGCAATGGTAGACCTAGGCTAATGAGTAAGATAGTGAAGAGGTTGTGTAAAATTTAGATAAAAAGGGTCTGACAGATGACAAGACTAAATACATGATATAATGCTAGGACTTAGAGGTATATAAAAGGGTAAGAGTATCAGAAATGTAATCTTGACATGAGTAGCAGGTGACTGATGATAATAACTAGTATTGCTGCAGGAAGCTAAAGATTGCATTGAGATGCAGCGGCAGTAAGATGGCAGTCATTTATTTATTTATAGCTGTATTTATTTTGTATCTGCTTGTTTACCAGGGTAGTGCAGTCATCAGAGCTGACCATTTGCAAGCACAATCCCCCAATAAATTATACTGCCACCAAGAGAACATATGCAATAGGCATACTGGACAAAAGTTATGGACAGCAAATAACTAAAGATTTTGCATCAGCTAAATATTGGGACAACCAATGAATAGAGAACCGCAGATGCTGAAATAAGGGTTCAATTTATAGAGCAATAACTAATAAGCATAGATTACATATGAAGCAGTATTAGGCACATACCAATAGCAGCACACCATTGTCCAGCCAATAACAAATTGCTGACTAAACTGTACAACTACTGGTTATTTATACTTTGTATGGCCCAACCCCTCATGAACTGGCCAATCAAAATCCATTCTGTGACACCCACTGAAGTAGGCTAATCACAAAACAGGCATTTTTATTTGTCGGTGTGGAACCCAGGCATAGGCAGCTGTCATGTGAAAGTTTCCACTGTCATCACAGATTGATACACTGCAGAGTCATTCCTAAGAAGCTGAAGCCATTCTTCCAAAACGCATAGTGTTATTTTTGAAGGACATAAGGTTTCTAGAACTTATTTCATGCCTATTTCCAATATCAAGTGAAGGACATAGTAATACCAATGCATTAAATCAGATAGCAAGATTATAAATAACATTAAAATATGAATATTTAAGTCAAATGTATGTTCACTTATACATTATTTCTGGCTTTAAAATTGCCAATTTGTCACCATTGTTATGTCATTAGCTATTTGCTTTTGGTTTGTGCTGTGAAAGCATTTCTTTAGACTTTTTTAGCTTGACTGATTTAAGGCTTTACTGTGATGTATAATAAAATGTATTTGGAGATATGGCTGAAGTTATTTTATTTGCGCATTTATTAATTATCTTATTAATTGATTAGTCTGTGTATTTATTTATTTATTTATTTATTCATTTAAGCATCCGGATGAACTGGACCAATAACAAAAAAAAGATATAGTAATGTGCAATCAGCAGCAACAATGTACAAACATGAATACAAGGCAAAAAACTGACACAGCTCTAACAATGCATTATACTGGTTCATAGGTTAGTACTAAGGTAACTGCCCTTGCGAGCCATTTTAAGCTTAGTCAATTATCCCTTGTGAGACTCAAACCCTGCATCTTGTGTTTGTAAGGCATACACCTTAACTATTAGGCCACCCTCCCAACCCCTGCAGGGGGTGCTATCCTGTAGACATAAGAAAAGACAATCGGTAAGTTAGAGAATTTGAAGATCGAATGTATCTGCATTATGCCTGCTGTTTGATTTATACTTTAAGCTGTCTGTTGAAGAAATGAATGCCAGTACTGTGTTTGTAGTCACAGCTGAAGCACTTCGTGTGTGGAATTGTAGCTATTTTTTTTTTCTTCTCACTTAGAGTAGAATGGCCACCAAAACAATGACCTGCACTGGTCTGTAGATACGCCAGCTTTAGCTCAGCCTAGCAACTCCAGCAGGAAATTACTAGATGTGATCCTGAATCATCTGGAGGTTTTGGATATTTTTTTAGAAGTGGAGCCAATAATGGGAAGGGCAGATTTAATGTTCAGAAGTAGTCCTCTTTTGCTTAGTAATTAAGTTGAGAATGTTGCATTTGCAGATAATTTGTGTAGTTTTATTACTAGTATTGTGGATACAAGTGGAAAAAGTAAGTGATGACATTAGTCATGCCCCCAGATGTTTTATTGCTATAATATCTCTTGTATATCACCCATCAGAATGTATAATGCTTCAAATATCATATCATAAGCTGAGACTTCTGAGATAAAGTGAAGATTATTAACTGGGAATAATTTAAAAGCCAGCAGTGATCTAGGCTGAGAAGTTGCTGAGATGCTGAGACTGCTAAAATGATAAGTGCTGTGTAAATCCCTCTGTAATAACTTTTGAATCAAATAATTAAATGGCCATTGAGGAGATACTGCGACGTTAAAGAATGCTGGAATGAGGCATGATCAGAAAATCCCACAGTAATCAATTTCAAATCAGCAATTAAGTGACCACTCACTGATAGTAAGACAGAATAATTAGATACCAACCATTCTGACAGATTTTTAGAGCCCTCTTGAATTACCAGCTTGTGTCATCTGATGCCTTTGTAAGTTGGATACATTGCCCTACTTGCAAGTTCTTTACATTTCTAGGCAAGGAATAATGAACACAATTACCTAGGAGTACAATGTTCTTGTATCTGGTGTAGGCCAGTCTGTGATCCATAATGGATTTCTTCAGCACTTGACAAAAACCATGCTGTAGGGTTATTTTTGAGTCTCCTAGTTTTAGGACAGTAGTATTTTACCTGCAATGACAGAAAAAATTGTGAGACTGTACTGTATTGCAATCTTCTTTTTTGTTTACTGGACAACAGTCAGTTCTTCCCAAAGATTTTACTCATGCATCTATTTCAATATTCTGTAGATTATGGTCTTGGGGTTTTGCTGGCACTTTGTATGTGTAATGTATATAAAATTAGTAGATTAACACAAAGCTCAGAAGGCTGTGGGTTCTATTCCCATCTCAGATGATTGGAATAATTTTAACAGTGTGGTGTAGTATATGGGGGTTCTGCATTCCTGAATGTGCCATCCCTCAGATGAGAAGTTAAACAAGGAGGTAGCTTTCATGGCTATAAAAGATTCCACATTGTTTATCGAAAAAAGAGTAGGCAAAGCTCCCTGTTCCCTGGCCACATTTCCCCTAGTCATTGTAAATATCAACTCAGGTCTCCCCTGAATAGCTGTCCAATCAGCAAAAGCATAAATAAAAACATGTAGATCAAAGTAAGCAGTGGTCACAAAAGTAGGAACAGTCTGCAGAAGAGGCTGAGAATCTAAAAAGCTGGGTTGCAAAAGCAACAAACAAGTGAAGTTTACCAGTTAATGGATTTGGATGAGTAAGGTTATTTATTAATGAGTTGTTAAAAACAGTCTGCCAGTTTAAAATACAGAAAAATTTTGTTAGCCTCCTGGCGAATGACAAAGTCTCCAAGCAGTAATGAGGTACTTGAGATATGTTTACTCACCATAAATATGAACTTTTCACTCACTGCCTTAAGTGGCATTAAGTTAAAAAGGACAAAATGGCTGAAGGTGAGGTGAGCTGGAGAAATTTTTGTTTCTAGAATTATTCAGTTAATTTTAGTTAAAACTACAACTTATTCAATGTGTGTGTCTATTCACTGATGTGCTTTTTACAACTGAAAAAAAATATTTAAAATTTGTATTCCTGTTTGTATTATAAATATGCACTTTATTTTTGTAATGCCAAATTTGTCTTATTGGTAAAAGTATGAGATGGAATAAATTAACATGAACATGATAAATTAACCTGCCATCAGTCCCATCAGTACGTGACTGAATAAGGATAACATATGCATTGACTGCATGCAGTCACATCAGAGTAGGAGTACATTATTGATAAACCTCACTGATTAACAGAAATGCCATCACGGCCCCTAATCTGTAGGCAAAATGATTGCTGAACTACACTGCCAAATACAATAATTAGAAGTTATGCTTTATATTGCTTGCGTGCACAGAGATGACATAATGATTTATTAATGCATACTGCACACGAATGTTACTCTAGTTATAGCACTATGTTTCACTAAAAATCCCTGCAAGTTTGCACAAAATGACTTAGATACACAGTATTACTGTGGATAATTTCATGCATAAAAGCTCCTATGCAGTAAATATACGGATTCACTATACAATCTTGAAGTATTGAAATGTTGAATTTCAGTATTTCGAGCCTGAATAGTCGAAAACCCACATACACGAAAACCCATAATCACGAATACCACAACCGCAACCATACACACACACACACACACACACACACACAAGGACATAATCACACACACACATACATCTACCTAACTAAGCAAACATAACAACACACACAAACACAACTAACCTACCTATAAGCAAGGGGGCAAGCCCCCCTACTTATATATTCTCAAAAAAAAAACAGAAAATCCACCCAAGGATGGCCAATCAACGAAATCCACAAGTGTTCCAATTAAAATGTAGTCCTTTAATACGAATAAAACTTCGACTTGAAAATAAAATGAAAAATAAAAAAGCTCAAAACTGTCCCTTGAAGATATCCGATAAGCGCTTTCAACTGTTGTCTTCCTCAGATCGTATAAGATACTAGGGACTTCCATTTCCTTTTAAATAGGAAATTCTGTACTGTTTGACCAATCACCATTGATGAATACTTGACAACATCCAATCCTATCTTGTTATTTCAAGATTAATTTGCATGTAATCAACTCTATGCTTCTGTTTCCCGCCTTTATTGAGTATGTAAATTAGATGTCCCAGTCCTTCATTTTGATTGGATGTATATTGTGTTATTGATGATAATGTGAGCAGAGTGAGTATTACTCTTCCATCTTCCTTTAATTCTCAAGACCAATAACAGGTGGCGCTGTTCTAAATGATGCAGTATCCAAAGTAAATAGAAGCATTCATAAACACTCCAAATATTAAATCTTCGAAGAAGTTTGTGAATATAACTTTCTATTCATTACAATTCTATGCACGTATGATGGATCTTTACCTGCATAATCAAAATAATGCCACTTAAAATTATGGAATTACAATAAGTATCCTTCAACTAAATTATATCACATTTCGAAAAATACAACCAATGCCTGCTTCAGATGTTATCTCTAAAATACCAAAGTTTTGCCAAGAGCAGGAAAGCATGTGGATAGAACAGCAATGCTAACTGTTCACTTTACAATCTCGTTCAAGCAAAGGCAACATCCAATCCTATCTTGTTATCTCAAGATTAATTTGCATGTAATCAACTCTATGCTTCTGTTTCCCGCCTTTATTGAGTATGTAAATTAGATTTCCCAGTCCTTCATTTTGATTGGATGTATATTATGTTATTGATGATAATGTGAGCAAAGTGAGTATTACTCATCCATTTTCCTTTAATTCACAAGACCAATAACAGGTGGCACTGTTCTAAATGATGTAGTATCCATAAGAAAATAGAAGCATTCATAAACACTCCAAATATTAAATATTCAAAGAAATTTGTGAGTATAACTTTCTATTCATTACAATGCTATGCAGGTATGATGGATCTTTACCTGCATAATCAAAATAATGCCACTTGAAATTATGGAATTATAATAAGTATCCTTCAACTAAATTATATCACATTTCGAAAAATACAGCCAATGCCTGCTTGAGATGTTATCTCTAAAATACCAAAGTCTTGCCAAAAACAGGAAAGTGTGTGGATAGAACAGCAACGCTAACTGTTCATTTTCCAATCTCTTTCAAGCAAATAAGGGGAATTACTTCCCTTTTTTTTCATAAATATTTTAGTTCTTCCAACTAACAGCAAAAACTTTGATTTTGTCACTAAAAGTGACTTCAGCATGTATTAAACCATTGGTAGCATGATCTTGTTTTTCATTTAATCATTAATGTAAGAGTTCATTCCTTTTACCAATAAAAATATACAAAATATGAGGAAAATGATGTTGTTCAATAAGCAAACAGTATAATATCCTTTAACAATGGCCAGAATGAATTTGGCCTTAATCAGGTAAAATTCACTTGTTGCTGTTATCAGACAAAATTCAAATCACAGGTTTGTCATATAGATGGCACTTATCGGATATCTTCAAGGGACAGTTTTAAGCTTTTTTATTTTTCATTTTATTTTCAAGTCGAAGTTTTATTCATATTAAAGGACTACATTTTAATTGGAACACTTGTGGATTTCGTTGATTGGCCATCCTTGGGTGGATTTTCTAAATTCAAGAAAAAAACAGGAAAACTGAGAACAGGCCACACAGTAACGATTGCTGAAGGCTGATTTATTGAAAATAAATAACAAAACCATAAAACAAAAGTACTAAGCGCTTTCACCCGTGAGTGTGCTGGGCATCATCAGAGTACTAAAAAATCCGTTCACTAGCTTCCATTTAAATAGACTTGCTAATTAACAAATTAACAATTAGTTGCCAGTGGTTACTTATTGTGTAGAAAAAACTAAACACATACACTTACTATGCCAAGACTTGTATAAGACAAAATATGCAATACTCCTTGCAACCGAAAAACCTAAATAAATTGCATATGTACAATAAACAATTTAAAGATGCAATGGTCGAAAATAAAATTTGCATTGTACATAATTAATCCCAATAATAATAAATATAAACAATCATACGGAATGTTTGTAATACATGGTGAGTAATATACAATAAAAACACTGCAGTATTAAATAAACTGACACATATATAAAAAGTCATGGAGTGTAAATAATTATTAAATAAATAAATAAGCAATAGTTGAAAATAATTAAAATCAGTTTCAAATAAAGTGCGACTTGTATTTAAGAATACTAGCTATTGAAATATGTTCATTAATTCCTGGTAAAGAACTAGCATTTAATCTTAGTTGCCATAAACATTCTTTGGTCTCTAATAAGGTCTTATCATCCCCTCCTTTGTTATTATTGTGTGCAATTCTGTCAATCACAAAAAATAAGAACCTTTTAAAATTGTGACATTTTTGACTATGCATATAAAGAGAACTAGTACTTTTTTCTTTTCTTATGTCTCTAATGTGTTCAACTATCCATTCTCTAAGCTTTCTAATAGTTTTGCTCACATAATAAGCTGAACAAGATGAACAGGTAGCAAGGTATACAACCATTTTATTGTTACAGTTGCAGTGACCTGGACATCTGATAGTTTTGCCATAATTGTATACAGCAACATATGGTCCGTCATTAATATATTTACAGGTTCGACATGCCCCACATTTGCTCATCCTAGACATTTTGAACATATTCTTGCTGTCGGATGCCTAAAAATGCTCTTTTAAGTTCATCCCTCTACTGTAGGTAACCTTGGGGCAAAAATCTATGTTGTCTATTAATTCAACATTGTTCATAAAAACACTAGTCCAGGTTTCCCTCACTGTATTTGCTATCTTAAGAGTTGCTTCATTAAATGGTATAACAAAAGTGTAATTTCTGATTGTTTCCTTGCTCCTGGATATATTATTATCAAATCCAAACTTAATTATAGGTTTATATGCTTGATTTCTTTTCATATGAATCTCATTTCTAACTTTATTTATTAATTCATATGGGTAACCTCTATCTAGAAACATATTGGATAGTTTTTCAATCTCAATACAAAAATGGTGTCATCACTAATGATTCTGAAAGCCTAACCATCCATCCTTTAACTAGATTTTTTGATAGTAGGGATGGCAACTATCAAAATGTAAGAAGGAGTTAGAGTGTGTTTTCTTCCTAAATATATTTGATTCTAACCTACTCCCCTTGTTGTTGTAAAATAGTATATCCAGGTATTCACAATTGTTATCATATATCATGCTAGTAAAATTCAAAAACTAGATGTTGTTTTAAGGAAATTTTCAAATTCTAAAAACAATTCTCTACTACCCTTCCAAAAAATAAGGATATCATCCAGGTATCTCAAATAAAGGGCAATATTTGACCAGTGACTAGACGTGAAAATATACTGTGTTTCCCAAAGAGCTAACACCAAATTGGCATAAATGGGGGCACACCTGGCCCCCATAGCTACCCCTGTGCTTTGTCTATAATATTCACCGTTGATGTAAATGTAATTGTTTTCAAGTACTATTTCCATCAAGTTTACATTTGTCACTATGTATATCACTAAATTTCGATAAACTGGCCTCAAACATTTCTAGACCCAGTTTATGGGGAATCACTGTGAATAAATTCACAATATCAATGGTTACCATAATCATGTCTGGGTCAATGCCAAGAAGATGTTCTCTTACTTTGTCCAAACAATGCTAAGAGTCCTTCAATATATGCGGTAAGTGTTTTAATGTCTCCTTACAATGAACATCTATAAAGGAGGCTATGGCCTCAGTTTTGGACCCTTTGGCAGATACTATGGGCCTAAATGGTGGATTATTGGTATCCTTATGAATTTTGGGATACCAAAGATGGATGGAGTCATGAGATGTACCACTGTTAAATAGTCATATTCTTCTTTATTAATGGCTCCATCCATCAAAAATTCATGTAGTTGCCAATCAACTTTGGTGTAGGCCCTATTCATCTCGTGTTTGGACACTTTTTCGTATGTTGTGTTGTCACTCAACATTACAGTCATTTTGTTCAAATAATCAGTTTTACACATAATAACAACTCCACCACCCTTGTCGGGTTTCATAACCCTGAATTTGTCTTTTGTAGTCAGCTCTTTAAGACAAAATTTTTCAGCTGAAGTCAGATTTTCAGATGTGATTTTATCTTTTGTCAGTATTCTTCGAATCTGTGTTTCACATAACCTTTCAAATAAGTGAATCATGGGGTTTTGTGGAGGTAAAAATGTACTATTCCTTTTCAAAGTAAAACTGGTAATATCTGTCTGGATACCTTTACTATTAGCAAAGAACATCTTAAGATTAAGTGCTCTAGTGTATAATTTTAAATTGATTAAAATCCTTCCAATATCTATTCTAAATGAAGGAACAAATGTGAAACCTTTTTTGAAAAGGTTAACATAACTAGCATTGAAAATAATGTCAGTAAAATTGTATACGCTAAAACCTCCTTCAACAATAATAGAACATTGGCATCCATTATCATCTGTATTTGTCTCATGTACATGCTCTATATAATGTGATGTTGCTTCTGAACAGTTTGTTGGGCTAAAACACAAGATAGTAATATCCTGAATACTAACCATACCACAACCTGTGTAACAATCTAGCACATCATCTGATACTGTTTGTGTTGTATTGTGATAGCTAATAGCTATCGGTGCCATGAGTTGGCCCTGTGTGTTGTTTTGTGATAATATTGATTCTGCTGGTATTGCTGACCGTGGTAACGGTCGCGAAACCACTCCGACTTTCTCAATGTCGGTTCCTCTAAAAAAAAACCCTCCCCATTGTCATACACATGGTTATTTGGTCTATAATTCTGATGTGTGCTAGGGTTGGTAGTATAATCACTGGGGTTGTCCCTAATGTCTGTGTCAGTCTCACCCAGCTTAGATGAACGCTTCATGTTTTTAAAATCCTTGAAGTGTACATAAACCCTCTTATTTTTATAATCGTTGGTGTCCCTAATCAGTTTGTGTTTTTTTATTTCCAACCCTTTACTGGTAAACTTGTCCATATCCTTAATAATGTTGTCAAAACGACATCTGTTAAATTCAAACAACAAGTCTTGGCGAATACTTTTATCCAATCTAGTCAATTGTTCATTTAAAATCACAAGTTTGTTATTATTATTACGTATAATCAATTTAATTAATTCAATACCTGTTCTGTCGAACAGATGCAACAGTTCATCAAAAAGTTCAGTCCCTTCTGTAAACCCAAACGGAAGTTTAAACAAACGGAGTCCCTTTGGTACCTGGCCCAACTCCAGGGACCTTTCTAAAAAAGCGTTGTCCATCTGTAAAGATTTTAAAGTTTTTAATGCTTTTTCAAACTCAGTAAACTGTTTGTTTAGACTACAATTGTCATTGTTGTTGGTTTGGGGAATATTGTTAAATGAAGGAGCTGCTAAAATATCCTTTAAGTCCATCAAAATACAATGTCGATGTTCAGTACCTTTGTTAAAGCCATCCCTAGTGTTCGGTACTATGCTCGAAGGCGGTTTGCCTTGCTGTGCATTTCCTGCATTGGCCCCTCCTCCAGTGAAACCTGCCGAACCATGACTAGCCGACGATCGTACATGACTTGTACCTGGCGTTGAATGTAATGTAAAAAAGCTGTTCTTGTGATTCAGTTACTGTCATGTTGGTAGCCACTGGACTTTTAGATCCTTTTTCATGTAAAGCGCTAATGAGACGTTGAGATATCTCGATGTGCTGAACCAGTAACTGCTCCATAGTCCACAAATAGATAGGTGTAAATAAAATCAGCTAATCCAACAGCGAACTGGGTAGCCACTAAAACAGATATGTATAAATTCAAGAAAAAAAACAGGGAAACTGAGAACAGGCAACACAGTAATGACTGCTGAAGGCTGATTTATTGAAAATAAATAACAAAACAATAAACAAAAGTACTAAGCACTTTCACCCGTAAGTGTGCTGGGCATCATCAGAGTACTAAGAAATCCATTCACTAGCTTCCATTTAAATAGATTTGCTAATTAACAAATTAACAATTAGTTGCCAGTGGTTACTTATTGTGTAGAAAAAACTACTGGATTTTCTGTCTTTTTTTTTTTTTTTGCCAATATTGACTGTTTTGTGACAGACCACCTTTAGCGTTTAGGAGTTATTTATTCATTTACTTATATATTCTAACTCCGTGGTCGCACTAAACACACAAACACACAAAAAACACCACTGCACACTCTCACACACACTAAAATCCCTACTCAATATCCTCAAACACACAACACTTACCTGAAACCCCAGATAAATCCACAATCCGCACCACACATAATTAAAGCGACACCACAATAGCGGCAGATTCGACACTTCTGCATTCGGCATAGTGTAGTTTCGAGTAACTGCACTTTCCACTATTCGGTCTCGACGTACTGAAATTCGAGATTTCAGTACGTGGAGATTGTCTAGTGTATCCAAATATACATATTCATAATTTCAGATGTTGCTATACCCAAGAAACAGACTGCTTAGTATTAAATTCCTAATTACTTTCACATATTCGGTGAATGACCGTTCATTTAAACTGTAAGATGTACTTAGCTCTTAACTGGAAGAAAGCTTCTCTTATAGTCTAGGGACTGACTGCTAACAGACCTCTATCCTTCTTAAATGCATTATCTAACTCACTCCAAGATTTAGTACTGATAAGCCTCACTGGTTTTGAGCAGAAGTACATTTCATTGCCTATCATAGCTCTTAAGATTTCTGAATGCCTTAAAAGCATGACGTAATTTATTTTGTATGAGTCTATTACTGATACTGCGTTATTTAATTGACAAAAACAGTGACCGAGTCTTTGGAATGCATTCTAGCACCAATAATAGTTCTCAAGCCTTCATCGCTGAAGAACCTAGAGTGTTAGCTTCTAAAAGAGCAGTAAGGCAAGAGCTATGTCACTGAAATGAAGGTTTCTGTGTGGGATGTGTTGGGTAAGGCCTTGGAGAATGACTTTCAGGTAACGTCTAAGGAAATCTGACAAATCATGTCATGAAGGGTGGTGCCAGGACATAACAGCAAAGACAGAGAAATATTGATTTCAAAAGGGGGGGGCATTATCTATAGGTAGAATGAATGTTCTGAGTAAGATACTCCTAAATCTGATGGAGTGTTCTTCTTTGAAGAAGTATTCCAAGGAGCAACTTGAAATATTGGATCTATATCTGTAGGTTAGGTCATTACAGAGCTTAAATAAGTCTATTGTGGCATGGCTGTAGAAGTGGATGAGATCCATATGAAAATGCTGACAATTCTGGTTACTGTTGCAATTTCCTGGTTAATAAGCTCTTTCAATGTTGAATGGAAGATAGAGTGAATACGTGTGATTGAAAAGCAGTTTCTAAATAGAGTGACAGGGTGATATGCTCCAGTTAGAGAAGAATCCATAGTCTCTTTAGGAAAGCATACAACAGGGTGCTGTAAGACAGAACTCCACTGATAAATGAACTTATTCATTAGGAATTATTCAGATTCCATCTTGGCCAAGAAAAGATCAACTATTTTTTATACAGATAATGAAGTAACCATGGGCCTCTATCAGCACTGTCTACATGTACTGAAAGACCTGAAGCTGACATGTGACCACATACCCCAGAATGCTTTGTAGAAGAGGCTACAATAATACAGGGGGCTTCAAGTCTCCTGGTGAATGCCAGTCTGTCACTGCATTTCTGAAGTGCTGTATCTGCCATTTCAACATTAAGTCAAATGTTTACAAGGTGGCTGTAGGGCTACCCTAAACATATGTCTTATTTTCCTTTTTAGTTCTCAGTTTTCTTCCACAGGATATAAAGGTGCAGCTGAAGTTTGAAGCATATCTAATTTGGCAATGTAAATGTTGCATGTTTCTTGTTTGCATTTCTTTCCAGCATGCACTGGAGTGGTTATCTGCTGAATATGAGGTGGTTAATAAGAAAATTAACACTTAATAGACAGATGAGATAGATCTTTCTTCAGGAAAAAACAGTGGATTGCTCTCTGCATGATAATAATAAATATTTGCCTTACAAGAGGAGTTTATGTGTCTTGGAGCTTTTGTACTCAAAGGCCAAAGTGGATTAAGTGATGAGTCAACAGATGGATGTAGTGGTGTCAGTAATACGGGTGTTGAATCAAACTGTTGGGGTAAAATGAGAACTGAGTCATAAGATGAAGGTCTTGGTTTACTGGTTTATTTAATTTATATTTATTTCACTGAGGTAGTGCATTGATATGAATAAACCATTTGAAGGCACAGCTCGAGTGAATAGGACCACAAAAGAAGTTAATAAAACATATTTACAGATGCAAGAATATGCTACAACATTTAGCTCAAGAAGCAGCCGATAAAGTCAAAATGTGCATGGAAAAGTGGAATTATACTTAGCAGAGGTTGGATAAGATGTAGTAATAATGGATAAAATGACTTATTCTATATGGATAACAGAATATCATTAAATATAGAACTATGAAGACATTAGAAGTGAGAATAGTTGCAGGAAAGGATACCATGGAGAGAAGACAGAGAAAAATAGAGGGAGGAGGAGTAGAAAGGAGAGAAGTGTGACAGATGTAAAAGAGAAAATGGAGGCAGGAAGAATGAGAGGCAGCAGGTGAGGGGGTGACAAGATCAGATAAGGAAGTTAAAAAAGGGGAAAGGGATGTGAGAGAGGTGCGGGTTCATGCAATGGGACCTGTGTGAGCAGATGCACTTTGTTTGGGTGAGAGGGGCTCTTGAGCTGCTGTCTGAAATCCAAGTACTTTTGGATATCTCTGAGTGAGAGGGGAACAGAGTCCCATAGTTTAGGTTCCAGGATGGATAAAGTATAGTCAGTGCAATGAAGTTTAGTTTTTGGAGTTACCAGGGTGCATTGAGATTGAGAGATACCCCAGAGATTATATTGGTGGTGGAACTGGTGGGGTTGGTGAAATGTTTTTGAGTGAGAGGGGGGAAGATGTCGCAGGAGAAAGTGCTTTGTGAATTAATGATGCTAGCAGGAGGTTTCCTCTCAAATGTACTGGGAACCATTTAGCTTTGGAGAGATGCAGTGGTGTTATTAATGGGTGAGTTAATATTGAACCATCAGATTTTATTGGAGATGGTTTGAAAAGTGGTGACAATTTTCTTTGAAGCTGCCGCTATTATGGGTCGCCTATATTCTACTTGAGATTACAGTATCCCTTTGTCTTTGACAGTGTTGGCTACCTTGGTCAGAAGAGGTGATAACTTGCTCACCTAGAAAAGTAGTGTGTTGATCTTTTTTTGTGTATTTTGAATGTGTATTTGAACGTTAAGAGATTATTCTAGCCAAATACCATGGTATTTAAAGGATGTGGTAGTTTCTAAGGGAGTACGTTAACATTCTTAGTGGTTAGTCTATGTCTCCATCTCTGACTATGGCCTTTAGCTTTTTGGAGTGTCAGAAGCAATCAGATTGCAGATACATGAATGGAAAGGGGCTTCTGTCATAGTCTACATGTTTATCCCCACAAAGGAGTGTAGAGTTCATCTACCTGGGTAGACTTCAGAGTACAACCACTAAGCCTGTAATTTGAGAGGAGACTGTAGAGGGTGTTTGGGCATCTAGTGACAATGCCATCTGGACATTTCCCTCTGTGAGGAAGCTGAAGACACAGGATTTGCAAGACAGATTATATCTCTTAACTTTCATGTGAATTCCTAAGAATCCCATAGGATGGCACAGACTTTTTTGCTGAGGAAAGTAAAGTCTGCTCTAACCTGTTTAGATTGCTACCTTCGAAACTTGACCAGAATAAGCAGTTTGAAAAAAGGATGTCAAACATAACTGATATACTGAAATGTGTGTACATGAACCAGTTACATGCATACATACATACATACATACATTTCAAGCACTGGCATTAATGCCATTCTAGATTGCCAATATACCAGAACACTTGCTCCCATAATAAGTGTCCAGCCTGTTCTTAAAAAAATATCTAAATTAGTACTTGCTTTAATGTAATTTGGTAATCTGTTCCATGCATCAGCTACTCTGTCAGTGAACCAGTTAGTACACTTCTCATTCCTATAGAATATTCTACATAGGTTATCTAATGATTCTCTAGTAACTTTTGATAACCCCAAACATTCCCAGAGGTAGTTGTCTCTAAATGCACTATATACCTGAATAAGATCTCCTCTTAGATATCTGTAAGAAACACTGTACAAGGTCAGATAGTTTAGTCTTTCATAATAACTTAAATTTTCACATCCATGAATGCACCTGGTATATTTACGCTGTACTCTTTCCAGTTTACTCATGCTTGTTTGCTTATAAGGTTTCCATATTGTTATTCCATACTCAAGTTTGGGTGTAATGTCACTAACAAACAACAACTTCATTATTTTTGATTTCCTAGACTTTATAAATCTTTTTATACATCCTATACTTCTATCACTATCATTAACCAGTTGGTTGATATGATTAAAAAACTCATAGCTGAATCTACCCATATACCCTGGTCCTTAAATTAGTTTACAGTTCCAATCACTGTGTGCTGTATTAAATATTCACCTTTCAATTTGTATCCCAAATCTCATATGCTTAGTTTTTGATGTATTTATCAGCATAGTATTTTCCTGTGCCCAAATGTTAAATTTAGTCAAGTTATTTTGCAGACATGCCTTATTTCTAGCACATGTAATCAGTTTACCCAATCTCAGGTTGTCTGCACATAGACTGTAGGACACCTCAGATGAAAAGGTTCGGTCTGAAAGATACAATCTAAACATGTGAGGGCCTAGGACAGAGCCCTGTGGGGCACCTGGACTGTAACCAAGGATTTCACCTGTCCAGTTGCTGAATGATACTTGCCATGTCCTGTTTGTATGCCATGGAGCTATCCTTCTTATCAAGAGTACATAAATACCTAGTTTTACTAATTTATTGATCAGCGTTTTGTGTATGGCCATGTCAAATGCTAAAGTTAATTCTATATAAATTACATCACAGCACAATTTTTCATTCATAGCTGTTATTATATTGTTATAGAACCTCATGTTACAGATGGTGATAGATCTGTTTTCAACATGTGCATGCTGATATATGGTTTCAAGTCCCACCCTATCCAGTTCTGACAGTAACTTATCCAGTATTACCTTCTCCATTATTTTTCCACAACATGAAAGTAGACTTAAGGGTCTATATGACTTTGAGTTTGCCCTTTCCCTTAGAGACAGGTTTAATAAGCGCATGTCTCCAATCTTAAGGAATATCCCCATATTTATAAGACCTAGTGAATAATAGATATAATGGTACTGTGAGTTCTTGCTGAAGTGTTCTCAGGTCATTGTCACCAATTCCATCTCCCCCCTGTGCTTTGCTTGGATCCAGTTTGCACAGTTCTTTTTCAGTATAGTCTAATCTAATTTGATTCCAGTATCTTTGTTTACCTGGATGTCACTTGGACAACGTATCACCCCTTTTGTGGAACCAAACTGTTTTGCATAGGATTTTGTAAATATATCTATAATCTGTTGTGTCTGAGAATACATTTTAGAATCTGCACACAGTTTATCAATTTGTGTGTCTTTACTCCTTCCATGTCTTATGTATCTATAAAAAGGTTTCCTATTATGCTCAATATATACATTTTCTTCAAAATGTTCTTGATCTTGTCTCACTATGCTTAATCTGTTTGTCCAGTTTGTTTATTTCAGTTTTCAAAGTTGTAGTTCAACTCCTGTTCCATTTCTTATATTTTTTGTCTCTCACCTTAATCAGATATCTTGTTCTTATGGACATATATTCCCTGATGTTGCATGCCTAGATTCTGATGTTAACATGTTTTTGATGTTTTTGCACTCAAACAATTTCTCTTTCAAAACCTTCCACATTCTATCTGCAGTTTTTACAGTGAACACCTCACTCCAGTTAGTTTTACATAGTAACTGTTTTGCTTCAATATAATCTATAATTAACCTTCTGTGCATTGGCTTAGATTTCAGTTTGGCAGAATTATCTAGCAACAAATTAACCTTTATAACCCCATGATCACTGCACTTCAATGGTGGTAAAACTTGTATGAAGTTACAGTTATTTCTCTGGGAACACAAACAGTGCCTAGTATGTTCCGTCCCCTGGTAGTTTTTTTAACAATCTGAAGTAATTTTTCCTGAATATATGCTGTGAATAATTTCCTTACTAACATTGTTGAATTAATATTATTCCAGTCTGTTTCTGGTAAATTTAAGTCCCCAGCTAATATTATTCTTCCCTCCTGTGTTTCATGAATTCCTCTAGGTCATCTGCATTTGACTTTGGTGGTCTGTACACTCCAATTGTTATACGTTCCAGGGTTGTCTTTATTATCACACTTACACAGTCTATAGTATTGGTGTTATCACTGAACATGTACAGATGATTAGCTTTATGGGTGAAATGCTTCTTGCATAGACATTAGAGACCTCCCACTGAATGTCATGGGTCCCTATTAAATTATCGACCATTTCAAAGTTCAAATGTCATATGGTCGACACCATATGATCGAACTTTGAAAAGTTCAAAGGTGAAAGGCGATGGCACTGTACATGCAGAATGGGAAAAATTCTGTTTAATGCACTGAAGTACGGTCTCGGACTTGGTATATTTAAGTAGGGGGTGTGTGGGGGTACAGGGGGGCTTGCCCCCCTGCTCAGAGTGTCAAGGTGTTTTTTTTTTTTTACGTTTTTATTATATATTCAAAGATTCAAGTTTCGCTCATATGTTGTCGAACATATGAGGTTCGAAAATTTGAAGCTTCAAATATATAATATAGACCTGAATGTCACTTACCAAGTTTTTCTTCTTTTCTGTCTCAAGGAGTTTATATTCTCTGAAGAAAGAAAACTAACTCGTCAAAGTTTCAGCACAATAAATCCTATAAAAAATGCTTTACAGGTACCATGTGAAGATTTTCACAACCCCCTTACTTGTAGACCATGATTACACACCCATGGAGAAACACAAAAAGGCCACAGACACACACACTCACACACATGCACACACACACACACACACACACACACACACACACACACACACACACACACACACACACACACACACACACAAAATCAAATCACTGTCATTGAATGAACTGAGCCCACATTAGTGGTGATTTCCAACAAGAAAAGTGACTGAGGAGTTTAGCATCAAGGAGCTGAACGGGATGAGTTTAAACAGTATCCATTTTGTACTGATCGAATGTAGGGTAATGCCTATTGGCTATCACGATAGGAAGCAGAAAGAATAAGTATAATGCAGAGACGTACAACAGAATCATATAGCTGAGGTAAATCAATGCAAATAACAGATCATCATATAAGAAAACAACAGCGAAGTCAAAGTGTCAAAGCACATCAAAATGTTATAACTTCGCATATCACACAGTTCTGCAGCTTATGGTGTTGACAGGACAAAATGAAAGGGAGAAAACATTAGCTTACTGCAAAGTAGTAATTGGAAATAGTGGACTTACCACGACATAAAACTGAGCTCAGACTGAATTTATATTGAGTTTATATGTATGCAGAAAATAGTATATTAAGAGTTTCTTGCAAGTAGAGGTGACAATGAAGATAAGATCTGGTATTTGACTATAGGGTTACTTTAGGAAGGCATTGTCCTGCATTACTGCTTAGGCAATGAATGAAGCATTCACAAGGGATTATACTGTGTTATCAATCTCAATGTACACAAAACAGTAACAGTAACATTAGATAAAGTAAAAAGTGGTCCTTGTAGGTATTTAAGACATAATATTACTTAATTCATGTGAAGAAGTTCTACCTGTTGAGCCTCAGAGAAAACAAGCTGAATCACCTACCTTGAAGTCAGTTCTTGGGAAGCTGAGGTTGGCAGCACCATTATCTGGTGATGGTAGGTTAGCTGACAGAACCATTACCTGGTGATGGTAGGTTAGTTGACAACACCATTACCTGGTGATGGTACTTTATGGTGTCCAGGTTTAGTAATCAGTATAGTAGGTAAAAGTGGACAATACCTAACTGTAGCAATCTGGTTCTGTCCTTTATTTCATAGGGATATAGATACAGTGATGCTTGGATTGGATGAAAGGTGGAATATTCACAACTATTTTATGTTCGGAGGGTGGATGTGTTTCAGCCTTATGAGTAAACAAGGAAGGAATGGCTGTATTTCTTTCGTAGTGTGAGGATGCCCGTTCTACTGACCATCATCATTTCATTAGTGAGGAGATTAGAAAGTTTCACCTCAAAGAGAGCTGAGCATTGAACTTGTTCCTTAGACCCATGATGTGATGCTACAATGAAGCATTATGGTCCTATTACACTCTGAGATATTTGTGGTCCATGTTCTCCTGCTTGGAGGACACTATGCTCCAAATGTGAATCTTAATAAAACTAACCCGAACAAACTTTCCACGTTATGACAAAATTGCCAGGTTTGCAGCAAATGCCAAATCTCGCTCCCACCACTGCCACTCCCTAAACACATTATACCAGCTAGAACTCCCCAACTTATTACAATACCACCAACTTAACCTAGCTCACTAAATCCTTTACTATCCAGAGAAAACTCCTGCCCTGACCGGCCTCCTAAATTTCTACAATTCAAATAGACAACTACGCTCCAATAACAAAGCTCTGGTCAAAAATATTCCATGCAAAAATAGCTCTGGGGAATCTCTCTTCCCTAATGAAGTTGCAAAAACATGGAATACCCTGCCACCTGACCTCCGATTACAAAATTGTGCCTCAGTTTTTAAAAACCTCCTTAAATCACACCTACATACCATCCATTTATGCAACTGCAATGGACCCCCTTGAAGCTTACCCCTGCTGTAGGTTCTATCCCCCTCACCTCTGGGAAAACAAGTATTGTGCTTAACTGAAGCTCATTGTGCATATTGTATATATTGTATATATTGTAAACATTACCATCCTCTTCTGATGCTCAATGTACATATTGTATATAATGTAATCATGTTCTCACTATGCTATTGCCTGCACACATACTGTACCAATGCTGATCCACGAATGTGCTATGCTGAAAAACTTGTACTTCAATTCCTAAATTGATTACTCTCAAATGGCATGTTTACTATCTGCCATTACCATGTAAATCTTGTAACCTATTACTGTTATTGACACTTGTGGTTCAGTCGGACTATCCTGGTAAACAAATGTTAAATAAATAAATAAATAAAATAAAATAAAGCAGTTGGTCCACATAACACATCCCCAATAGGCACCACCTGCAGTCTGTGCTCCTGCTGCTCACTCTGTACACCTGAAGGATGCCAAAGAAATTGAAAAATAAATTGTACAAGCAGTGGTGTAACCTTTGTTTCTCTGTAGCACTGACACCTGGATAGCGAAAGAAGAGTAAATGTGGAAGCTAGAAGCAACAGAGATTAAGTATCTGAGATGGGGAATATAATGTGGGGCAGCTGATCAATTTAGGACATCAGACGAGAAGCCACATTATCCACAGTTACATAGATGTTCAAGGAGAAGAGATTGTGTTGGTTGAATCACATAAGCAGGAAAGCAGAAGATGATTTTGTAGAGAAGATTTGGAAAAGACATGAAAAAAGGCAAGAGAGAACAAGGACATCCAGCCAAGAGATTACGTGAGAGAAGAACTGAGACATGCAAGCATGCCTGAAGAATGAGAGAAGTAATGAGAGGTAAAACAACAGCCCAACTTCTTGTAAAACTGGGAAAAAAGGAGTTGAGGAGGAGGAGGACGGTGTTGATGATGATGATGATGATAGAAAATGGATAGATTGCTCAGTTACAGATAAGGAGTTAGCTATGCAAGGGCAACATGTTTTAAGAAAGCTGGGATATTGACTATCACACCACAAGAACCCAGAAACATGCAGAATGGTGAGATCAAGAACTGCTCTGCATGTAATTTCACTGAAATGAAATGTTCAAGTAAAGGAAATGGATGGAAAGAGAAGCCCCAAGAATACTAAAAAGTGCAGTCTAGGAGGGATGCAGACCTCATTACTGAATCCAGCAGCCATTCAGAAATTATAGTCCAGTTTACTCCCCTGAGATATTATAGAAGTTCTGTTGATATACTCATTGTGTCATACCTGTCAATTAACATCCATCTGCAATCTCCTCACATTTGACTACATGGAAATTTATTTTGCTTGGAGGCAAGACACTTTTGTGCTTCCAAATTGCCTTTCTGCTTAGATTGCATAAATTGCTAAATAAGATGTAGTTATCTCCATTCTTGATGGTTACAATTATGTAGCAGGAAAAAAAGGTTTTAAGTTCAATTGTCATCCAAGGGTGCTGTGCATATCAGAATTCCCATGGATATTGAAAAAACATTTGTCTTACACTCTGAAAAGAATCTTCATGAATTTTTTGATAGTATTCATAGTAAAGTCAGAGGGTATAAACATAACAGTGTTGTCTTTATGCCAGTTATAGCTAGGCCTTAACTCTTAACAGTGAAGTGGGAAGTTGGTATAATGGTTAAGGTGTTTACCCTACAGACAAAAGGTGCAGGGTTTGGTTCTTACATGGGATAATTGGCTAGGCTTAAAATGGCCCACAAGGACATTTAGGCTAGTACTAACCTATGAGAAGGATAACTGACAGCATAAGTCCTTTTATTAGAGAAAGAAATATAATGGCTAAACAGTCACAGTACTGACGGCTATGTCTGTAGGTTTAGAATCCCATGAAGTCTATAAATAGCATAAATGGCAAGAAGAGAGTGTTTACCTAGGTGCACCTTTAGTCTAGATGGTTCTTTAGCTATCCATGGAAGTTATACCCCAGCCATGCATCCTTAAATGGCATTACATGTGTTTTTGAAGGATAACTACTGGCTTGGACTTATTCTTAGACAGCAAGATATTTTTAGCAATCACAATTTTTTATTGTTATTGTTTCCTTTTGTTTACAATATAGTAAATTACATGGCTGTACATTCAAATGCAACAAACAGCAAATGCCTAAGCAAAATAAAATGCAAACTGCTCAAAAATAGTTGAAGCAATCTTTGCAAAATAACATATCAGTATCTCAATAAAGTGAAGATGTCTATATTATACACACAGAGATGATTTAAAGGATTATACTGAATAATGATCAATATAGTCATTTTGACTCCTTAGAAACCCCCCAGCAAAAGGAGCATATAGTTATAACACTCTGCAGTTAAGACTGGATGTATGTTAATGAAGATCAGTACAGGAAACAGCATCAAAGCGGTGAAACATACCGATTCTCAATATGAGATTCATTCTTTTAACAGAAAATACTCAGATTCGTTCAGATGTTACAGAACGCCTCAGGGTTTCTTAACAATTTTTGTGAAATTTTCCAGCTTGCTAGGGTATTATTTGTAAATAAACATGAAAGTCTCTAGCAAATTTATTTTCTTAGATAGTTACTGCAAAAGGCACAGAACAAAGATGTCATGTAGTTACTAGACATGCTGTCTAGAATCCATTGAGAAGTCAAGTCCAATTCTTTTCCTGTTTTCCTCAAAGTACTGTCTGGTTAAGTGACTTTCTCAAGGTCACATAGTAGGCAAATGGATGCTATGGAAATCAAACCTCAGACCACAGGAAGCAACTTGTTAACAGCTCATAGCACTAATCCTCTACACTATCTTCCTGACTATTAAGGATTTATATGTAGTTACGAGGCATGTGGTCCAAGATTTCCTGCTCACACCTGACTAGAAGGAATATTACTTTCTTTGGAGGCACAAATGGTTGTGTTTCCAAATTGTGTTTCTGTTAAGAGTATGAATTGAAAAATGAGATATAATTATTAAGACAATCTATTTTTTTTTCATTCTTACTGGTTAGAGTCATGCAGTAGAAATAGGGTTTTAAGTTCAGTTGTCATCAAAGAGTATTAACCACATCAGGGATGTCCCAAGCACACCAGAACATTCTTAACTTACTATTTGCTTGTATTTTTAATACGGTTGTCCGTATTGTGCTTTGTCTTCTCATCCAGTGTTTGTTAATAAAGAACTTAACAGTCACTGACATAATACATAGTAATTCACTTCTGAAGAATGACACTGCATTAGAACACCTATCAGACAATTATACAATGTATCACCTTTTTATGTCTAATAATAGACAGATTGGCCAAATTATTCAGCAAAAACATACGCTGAACTGAATCACATGACAGATGATATGCAAAAGGTCATCAATATAATACTATCACATAGAGATCAATTTGAGGCAAATACCTTCATTCCAAATCTGAGGAGTAAGGTAAGCACTATGGAAGAAGATACATTGTTACTGTATACATATGGAACATGGCAAACATGTAAAGCTGATATTGCAAATAAAGAGCAAATCCAGCTTTATATGGCTTTCGTTAAGATATAAGGACCAACATGTAGTAAATTATAGTTCTGAGTAGCATGTTGAATTCAGAATCAAATTATACAAAATGATGATATTTTTTTCATGTTACAGTAATTCAATCTACTTTTGTGAAGTAAAAGCCATTACCAAAGGTTCTGGCTAACAAAAATTGCAGAGGACTGTAAGCTAGGAACAGTCATTGATTCCCCAAATTACTTTGCCATCCATCAGGAATGTTTGTCCCAAATAAATCATGGACTGAAACTAAATGCTAAAAAATTCCATTATTGTATCATTTGGGAAGTCATCTGCCCCATGGAACTTCCACAATGAATATACACCCCTAAGAGCTAGCCCAGTTGTTTGGGAATTGGGAAGAAGTTATGTGGACAGTGACTTAAGTTTTGACCAACATGTGTCAATTGTTGTAAGAAGTTCTTCTATATTGCACAGCTTATAAACAAACGGATTGAAAAAGAATCTCAGTGCCCCCTTTACTCAGTTCTCATTAGGCCAGTCATTCAATATAATGCCCACTCTGGCATGTAACTATCTAGACAAATGAAATAACTGGAACGCCTAAAGAGGTACCTTACTATAAGGATATAAGGCCTAAACAACATGTCCAGCATGAACCAATTCAAAGCCCTGCCACTATACTTGGCATTCTACAGGCTACGTAGTGACCTATGTCTGGCATACAAGGTATCCACTGACCCATTACTGATGGATTTACTGTACAACAGCAAGTCAAATGGCATCAGACAGTCTGGGGATCTAAACCTCTTCTGCAACATGAACAGAACAGTTTGGAGGGACAGGTATGTCTCACAGGGGATACTGCTTCTCTGGAACATATTCCTTATCCATATAAAACAAAGTTCATCCCTGTTCATATTCAAGCCCAAATTAGACCTATGGATGGGAAACAGAAAATTCCACCAAGGACTGCTCCTTTTACTACTAAAGGACAGAGACAGCTCTTAAATACTTCATCCATGCATGGGTCCCTTCAAATTAGCTATGATAGGAACCCAGTTATTCTCATCAGGGATAATATATAATTGTTGACAATGAGGTGGATAAGGTTAATCTATAATCAAAAGGGATAGGTTATTTTGAGCACAAAAGGGAAATTGGCTAGGCTTAAAATGGCCTTGCTTCTCTCCCATCTCTCCTCCAAATGGGAATGTCCTTCACATGCTCCCACCTAAAACTCCCACACTACTGACTCCACACCTAAATCATCATTTCTTTGCCTACTTTAACTTATTTCAGAGATCTTGCTCAGAACACCTTCTCATAAATCTTTTGCATGCATGCCTCTGGCCTACCTTACTCATATTCTCAAACTTTCATTGTTTGTTTTTCTTATCCATTGTACCCATAATATTGTTTTCCTCTGTAATATTGTTAACTTGTCTCTATTCGTATGTATTTGTATGTCTGTTTGGGGCTTTTCCCCTCGGGTCTCCACTGAAAAATGGTAATTCTTACCCAGCTGGACCAACCCGGTTAACAAATGCAAATAAATAAATAAATAATTATTTAGGTGCAGCTATTGTAGTTAAACTGAAATATAAAATAGTTTCCATTGAGGTATGTCAGACCCCCAGGAGATAACTCAGAATTCCTGAACCATTTTCCACCAAATCACACATATGAAATAATATATTTTATTGGACCAATATAGCTTTTATAATTGTTCATGATTTTTGATAGGAGTCCATCATCGGGATTAAGTTAGACACAGTGCTTTAACATCTATTTCTGGTTCAATAAAGTATTACATCAACTTTGTGCTTCAACATTTTTGTGTTTTCTGTTAGAGGACAACCTTTTTTTATTTTTCTGCTATTTTCAAGTAGGTGATACAGGTAAAGATCATAAATCTCAAGTTTCAAAAAAAAAGGAAGATTTGAGAAGTAAGCCCAGACATTCAGAATGAACCCAACCACTCACTAAGAGGAGAAGCGAAAAGGGACTGTTTCTGTTTTGGCATAAAATGAGATTCAGATATATTTTAGCTGCAGTGAGGAAAGACCTCACTATCAGCTACTTTGCATGTCCCTGAATTGCCTGCAAATACCACAAGTGAATCAACACTTTCCGATGGTAATCACCATGGGCAGCCCACGCAGCATTATAACTGACCCATCATGCTCCTCATGTTCTCCAATCTGCTGTCACTCAACCCCACATTGAAGAGAAAAAATGTCTGTTCCCCTCTCTGGAAGTCCTCACCTAAGGAATAAGCAAGGCCAGTGTCCTTTCTTCACTCCAGAACTTTAAGAAGTTGAGAAGCAAGGAAACGTCCTTATCTGATACTGCAATGAGATTCAGGTAGTCTGTGAGTAGATAAACAGCTGAAGAGAAAGAAAAAAAAAACAAGTATGTTTTTCATTCACTTAGGAAGTGAAAATCCTACCAGAAGAAAAGGTCCGTGATTTCTGTTTAAACACATATGTTTTGTTTGTCAGCTTTGTCCAGCTAACATTTTTGATATCCAGTGTCCCTATCCTAAGTATGTCAGTTTTCTTGTAAAGCATAAAGGTGGAAAGTTAAAAGATCTCATTCAGTAAAGAATAACATTTGAGTTTCAGACTTTATATTCTTCAGAAAATGCATGCAGATCTAAAACCTGTTATTTAAAAATTAAGTACAACAGCAAGGTTTAAAATATATCCCTGATTTGGGCCCTTCCTCCTCCCCATTATTTTTTTGCATTGTCCGTGATTCTTACACTGTCAGTAAAGTGGCTGTGATTAATGACTATGGAGGCCATCTGTAGAAAAAAGTTACTTAACCCAGCTGTCATGTGATCTCTGTTAAACAGCAGTCTCTCGTCTGCCAAAGCAGGAGTAATGGTATAGAATGGTACTGTATTTTGAAGCACTGTGTTTAAGAGTAACACGTAAGTCATAATTTCATCCACTTTCCATCACAGTCAAACATCAGCACTCCACATATTAAGAGAGAGTGTGTGTGTGTGTGTGTGTGTGTGTGTGTGTGTGTGTGTGTGTGTGTGTGTGTGTGTGTGTGTGTGTGTATTGTGAGATCACACTTGGCATGTTGGGGCCTGCTCTTGACAGCAACAGAAAACAGGAAGTTGTTTTCTCTCAAAAATAAGGCATACACTGCATCACACAATAGACAGACCATCTGAGATTCTGTGAGCCTGGTAGCCTCCACACCCACAAGCTCTTAAAGTGGATTTTTGACATAGGCTTAGCTGTGGCCTGCACCATGAACCTCAGCTAGTCTGAATCTGGCCCTGCTTAGACGTATGCATGGAAGGTGACTATAACTTGTGTGAGGGACTGTGGATGATGTGCTTATATATAGATATAGATATAGATATAGATATAGATATAACTGCCATGGTGGTGCTGTGGTAGCGTTGTCGCCTCACAGTAAGACGTTGTCCTGTTCAATTCTCAGCTAGAGCGTCTTCTGTGTGGAAACATGCATGAATGGGCATACCTTCGTTGAAGGTTGTGCGTCAGAGCTGTCAACTCTGCACGTAAAAATCTACTGCCAATCATTAGCGGACCGG
>NC_056731.1:1877072410-1877100110 GCF_019279795.1 Protopterus annectens | reverse complement strand
TGTGGGATTGGAGCACATTGTGTCTACAGCAGTGTTGGATTGGGAGCATGTTGTGTCTACAGCAGTGTGGGATTGGAGCATGTTGTGTCTACAGCAGTGTTGGATTGGGAGCATGTTGTGTCTACAGCAGTGTGGGATTGGAGCACATTGTGTCTACAGCAGTGTGGGATTGGAGCATGTTGTGTCTACAGCAGTGTTGGATTGGGAGCATGTTGTGTCTACAGCAGTGTTGGATTGGAGCACATTGTGTCTACAGCAGTGTTGGATTGGGAGCATGTTATGTCTACAGCAGTGTTGGATTGGGAGCATGTTGTGTCTACAGCAGTGTGGGATTGGGAGCATGTTGTGTCTACAGCAGTGTGGGATTGGAGCATGTTGTGTCTACAGCAGTGTGGGATTGGAGCATGTTGTGTCTACAGCAGTGTTGGATTGGGAGCATGTTGTGTCTACAGCAGTGTTGGATTGGAGCACATTGTGTCTACAGCAGTGTTGGATTGGGAGCATGTTGTGTCTACAGCAGTGTTGGATTGGGAGCATGTTGTGTCTACAGCAGTGTGGGATTGGGAGCATGTTGTGTCTACAGCAGTGTGGGATTGGAGCACATTGTGTCTACAGCAGTGTGGGATTGGAGCATATTGTGTCTACAGCAGTGTGGGACTGGAGCACATTGTGTCTACAGCAGTGTGGGATAGGAAAACTTGTCTACAGCTGTGTTGGATTGGAAGCACATTGTGTCTACAGCAGTGTTGGATTGGGAGCATGTTGTGTCTACAGCAGTGTGGGATTGGAGCACATTGTGTCTACAGCAGTGTGGGATTGGAGCACATTGTGTCTACAGCAGTGTGGGATTGGAGCACATTGTGATAGATTCCTGTCCCAACGACTCCCCCTCACTCTGGAATAGAATCCCAATCCATATTCGACAGAGCTCCTCTCTGACCCTTTTCAAGAGAAATCTTGATGAGTGGATGGGTAATCGTAAGTTCTACCCTGGGACCCTGTTGACAGAGGCCCAGGTTACTAATCTAATGGGGAGGTGAAAGCCATTACTCTGTGGCTAGGCTTATAAATGCCCATGGGCAGATAGCCTAGTACTTACCTATGAACCTATGAACATCAGTGTTGGCTTGGGAGCATGTCATGTCTTCAGCGGCGTGGGATTAGATGAATGTCTTATCTAGAGCAGTTTAGGATTTGGAGCACTTTGTGTCATTGTGAGTAGTTTCTGGGAAAGCAAACCCAGTTAGTGTTGTTTGCCGAAATCACTTATGCCAAGAGTTGAATTTCCTGTTTTCTCCACTGTTATACAACCTCAGAGTTGGTATATAAGTCCAGGTGACGTGGTGGGTGTCCCCTCCCCCATTGGATGTGTAGGGGATTTGCAAAAACAAAATTGTTGAATTGTTTGTTTTGGCGAACGGTTTTAATTATTTTTCCCCAAAATTACCTTTGATGATTCAACACAAATCAACTCCCAGGGGTCATAGCTGCATGTCACTCAGTCCCTGTATTTGCATCTCAAATGTTATGTCTGCATTTTTAATATTAAGTATTTTACATTCAAGATAGCCATAGGACTCAAACAATGAACTAAGTATGTAATTGGAGAGTATGAAATTTGCATCTTTGCTACTTTCACACAACACAGATGTCGTTTTAGCTGCAAGTGATTGTGATTTCTACTGTGCACCATAGTAGTTGTAGGCAGAGTGTAAATCAGCCAGTATGAAAATCAACATATCAAAGTCAGAGGTTGTGATTGCTACACACAAAAGGGTGATCTCTCTCTGCAGGTGACAGGAGAACAGCTATAACAAGTGAAGATGTTTAGGTATGTGAGAGATGGAGTAATCTGGAAATTAGATAGGGGATAGGTGCAGTAATGGGAGATTAACTAGTAGGGATTAACTAGTGGATGGGTGCAGTGGTGGGAGATTAACTAGAAGAGATTAGCTAGTGGATGGGTACTGGTGGATTTTCTAGTAAAGATTAACTTGTGTATTGGTGCATGCTGGGGGACTAACTAGTACAGATTAACTTGTGGATGTATGTTGTTTTAAGAGATTAACTAGTACAGAATAACTTGTGAATGGGTGCTTTGATGGGAGTTTAACTAGTACAGATTAAATTGTAGATGAGTGTCATGGTGGGAAATTTACCAGTAGATATTAACTTGTGGATGGGTGCAGTGGTAGGAAATTAATTAACAGAGATTAACTCATGGATAGGTGTCATGGTGGAAGAGTAACTACTACAATTTATCTTGTGGATGGGTGCTGTGGCGGAAAAGTATCTAGTAAAGATTAAGTTGTTGATGGGTGCCATGGTGAGAGGTTAACTAATAGAGAATAACTTGTGTCTGGGTGCGATAGTGGGAGATTAACTAGTAAAGATTTAACTTGTGGCTGGTTGCTGTGGTAGAAAATTAACCTGTGGATGAGTGCTGTGGTGGGAGATTAACTAGTAAAAATAAACTAGTGGATGGGTGCAGTGGTGAGAGATTAACTAGTAGAGATTAACTTGTGCACGGTTGCCATGGTGGGAGATTAACTAGTAGAAATTAACTAGTTGATGGGTGCAGTGGTGAGAGATTATGTAGTAGACATTAACTAGTGGACCAATGCATTGGTAGGAGACTCACTAATAGAAATTAACTAGTGGATGGGTGCAGTGAAAGGAGACTAACTAGTAGAGATTAATATGTGGATAGGGGCTAGGAGGCTGTATCACAGACCTTGTACCAGAGTGTGGTGGTGAAAGGAGACCTGGTTTAGACAGTGATGCTTTTGGTTCACCATTCAGCATATGTTCTCATCTTTATGTTTCATAGAAACTCTGTCTAGGGACCAAGTGGATAAGATTGCATTTACAAGCCGCAGAAATTAAAGGAAGGTTCCTGTACAAGGTCACCTGGCTCATCTCTATGACAGAGTGAGACACTCATTCAATAAGCTATATCTTGCAGAAGAGGTAATTTTCTTCAGTGTTGATGGTAGACAGTTGAAGTGCATCCTGGGAAATATCCCATGGGAAGCACACCAAACATTGCTCACCTAGAGGAAGCCATGGGGGCAGATGCAGGCCATTCTGGAAAAGCTGAAGCCACCAGTTTTCCTTTGACTGAATGGTGATCCGACAGTATAAACTAGATAAAATTACTAGTTGTGATAACTTCTATGCTGGTGCTGGACTCCTTACCAGATCCCTATAGATAGCATCTTAAATTGTACCTAACCAGGCATATCCAACAATCGGAATGTCCACAAAGCTTTCTCACTAATAAAATACAGGTTGTAAGTAACATGTCCTATGCAGACTGCCTCAGGGCTCTATCCCTGTATCAGGCTGTTGAGGGGAGATTTATGCCTGGCATACAAGGCATTATCAGACCCCACTCTGATGGACCTCCTGCATATCCACAAAACAACCAGCAGCAGAATTACCAGTTCCAAAGATTTAAACCTTGTCTGTGATATAAATAGGACCTGCTGGAGAGACAGGTATGTATCGCAGACTACCCTGTTTCTGGAACAGGGTCCCCATCCATGTGAAGCAGAGTTCCTCCCTAACCCAATTCAAGTGTAACTTGCACAATCGGATGGGGTACAGAAAATTCATCCCTGATTTGGTACCTATGTCTCTGATGGACACAGGAAGCTTGTTAATGGTTCATCTTCCAGGCCCCTGCTTGTAAATGCTTCATCTCCCAACCACCTGCTTACACTGTCAAGGGTACCAGAACTTGTCAGATACATGGCTAGGCTTAAAAAAGGCATTGTGGTCTTTAGCCTAGTAAACATCTTTGAACCTATGAACCTATAAGATTTATAAAGTGTCAGAACCTTGTATATTGATTTTGGCCTAGATCTGGTATTTCAATCTGGTATTTCAGCATTTGGAGAAAAAACTTTGTTGTAGACCATCACTTTGCTTATAATAGCATTTGTGTAGCTTACATTTTGATGTGTGTTAGTTCTGACCAGTTTTATGTTGGAGGAAACAAAAAAAGTTATCACAATTAGTTTATGAGTGCACATTTTAATAAAAACTAGGAATACTACCAGTACTTTGTACAAACGTATGAAGGTGTAATATGTTTAAGAAGCTTGTACGTTCTGTTATTAATTGTGCTGAGCAGATAATTGGAGGGAGTGACAGATGTCTTTTGAAATGTCAAGAACTGAAGCAACAACTTCTGCTTGATCAGAACAAAAAGGCAGCTCCAGCAGATAAAATGAGCTAGCTAAACAAAACCAGTGTAAAACAAGATAAAATAACAATAGCCAACAACTTGATGCCAGTCTTATGGAGTTTAATGAGGAGATCTGTTTTAAAAGTATTTTCGAGTTAGGAAGATGACAGGACTATATGCACACAATTTATTTATATTTTTTAGGCTGTTGTTTTGAAATCAGGATTTAACTTACTGATAGTTGTAATGGCCTTTGCATTCATCTGCATAGATAGTTTCTGAGCTTGCAGCTCAGGAGACCATTGGGAAGCATAGTCCAAATTCCCAAGTTGACCCCAGGCACTGTCTTCTTAAGCAACTTGCTCAAAGTTACCCAGAAGGCAAATGAGGGTTGTGAGAATCAAACCCTGTACCAGAGGAATTACAGCTAACAGCCTTAACTTTCTGAGCCAACTGCCAAACTTAACCCTTTGCACCAACTACTGTGTTGAGGACATAGATAGTCCATGTCATTACTGAATTTTAGACATGGTCTTTTATGATTTTTTAATATTTTGAAGTTGCTGGGAACGTTATCCCCAGGATTCAGAAAGGTGTTCACCATGATCATGTTGAACCAGACGCTTTTTATCATCCATGCAAGACACATCTCTGAGCACATTGATGATTATCAAAGTGAAAATGCTGAGCCGGATCAATATCTAATTCAGAATCCCATTCATGGCCAGAGCAGGGGCTCTGCGTTTGTAGAGTTGGCCCCTGGGGTGACTGTGCAACATGAGAAGCAAAACAGGTGAATGCCACACGTGTCTGATCAGAACAATCATTTGTGCACAGAAAGGAACTGAAAGGGCTCACTGAAAATGTGAAATCTATTTTTGATCAGATTAAAGGGCAGAAATGGGAGTAAAAGATAGCAGGAAAAGTAGAAGGTGAGCAGAGAAGAATAGAGGAAAACAGGTAAGGAAAGAGTAAGATTAAAGGAGGGGAATGAAGGATAGTATTTGTTTTTGTGGGACAGGCATCAGGCATACATTTTCTTTATTTGAAGAAGGTAGGGTGGGAGGACATAAGGAAATCTAAAGGAATCTTTAGAGGGTGAAATTCATTAGCATCTGTAAACACAGGATCCGCCACATAACACATACACTCAGATCACTCCACAGCAAGTACAGATATGACTCAGTCATTGTCCATGTGGGTGTGAATGACCTGAGATGTACCTCCCTGGACTACATGAAAAGAGATGTGATGGAACTCTAGGATTATGTGGCCCAGGCAGGAATGACCCTAGCCCTGAGCAGTATTCTGCCATCACCCAGAATGATACCACAATACAAGCAGAAAATGATTGAATTCAACAATTGGCTAAGTTTTTGATGTCATTCTAAGGGGATGCAGTATCTGTCTGCCTGGGACAACATGATCTACAGACCTCGATGCTTTGCCAGAGATGCCCTACATTTGTCATGCCTGGGATTCTGGGTACTGGCTAAGGCTCTTGCCACCCCTATACTGCCTTTTTTAGGCAGTGTTTCAAAGTACAGAATTCCACTGTAACAGCTACAAACAAATGCAATCTGAGGGTCATGCTGCTCAATGCTAGAAGTCTAAATCTCAAGATGCACTCAGTCGAAGCGCTCCTCAAAAATGGAGAATGCTGACATCTGTGCTGTAATTGACACCTGGTTTAAAGAGGCAGAAAGCACCCCTGCACTCCCATGCTGCAACTCATTCCATACCTTTTGGCCCCAGAATATGTCCGGAAGATCCAAAGGTGGTGGTGTCTCCATATTCTTAAAGGATATGCACACCTCTAGACTGGTAGCCCAGCATAATGCATCTGAGATACTTCAGGTGCAACTAATCTGGGTAAGACAGCCATACAAGTCATAGCCTGCTACAGAACCCCAAACATGTCCCTAGACTCTCACTCCAAGTTCCGAAGCACTCTGGAATCTATCAAGGTCCAACCCAATACTCTCATACTGGATGAATTCAACTACCCTTACATCAACTGGGAAAATTATTTAAGTACCAATGTGTAGGCCCAACGCTTTCTGGAATTCATCACTTCCAATGCCCTGGACCAGCTCATTCTGACCCCGACTAGAGGAAGCAACATCCTCGACCTGGTTATCACCAACATAGGAGACTGTTGCTCCACACCTATAGTCAATTCCTCCCTGGTTAAATCTGACCACAAACTAATCAGTGTGGAAATCTCCATCTCACCTACACCCCCTGCTAAGGTGACCACCCTGAAAAACTTCTCTGAAGCCAACTTTGGGATCCTAAAAACAGAGGCGGCTAACTTCTTGGCACCCAGGCCAATGGAAAATAGCTGCATGACCCATAGGGCTTGGTTCTGGGCCCACTCCTGTTTGGCATCTAATTCTCAGAAGTCCAGGCCAACACAGAAGGACTCTCGCTGTCCAAGCTTGCTGATGACTGCAAGCTAGGAGTCATTATCAATTCCCCAAGTGATGCAGACATCCTACAAAAGGGCCTCTTTGAGACCAATGACTGGTGTTGGAACCATGGCCTGAAGCTTAATACCAAAAAATGTGTTATCATCCCCTTTGGAAAAAAAATCAGTTCCCATAAATTACCACGTTGATGGGAGCCCACTGAACACTGAAGGGGCCATAAGAGTTCTGGGCACCCTCGTCGACAGCCACTTGACATTTGACCATAACATTGCCACTGTGGTCAGAAAGTCCTTCTACATGGCATATCTTATAACCAAAGGTTTCAGATACATGAAGAAAGAGGTCATCATTCCTCTCTACTCATCTCTCATTAGTCCAATCATTGAATATAATGCCCCGTTTGTCATGTACCTGACCAGACACCTACAGCAGCTGAAGAGGCCACAAAGGTACCTCACAAAAAGGATCCTAGACCTTAAACACATGTCCTATATGGACAGACTCAGAAACTTCAGCTGCTTTCGGTTTCTTATAGTCTACTTAGAGGTGATCTCTGCTTGACTTACAAAGCCATATCTGACCCAGCCCTACTTGAAATGCTACACCTAAAGAAATCGCAATCCCCCCATACCACATACTCCAGAGATCACAACCTCATTACCACAATTAACAGAACATGCTGGAGGGACAGGTTCATCTCCCAAAGACTGGCCATACTCTGAAATAAGCTTCCCATTCATATCAAGCAGAGCACCTTGCTGGCACTCTTCAAGAGAAATCTTGATGAGTGTATGGGTAACAGAAAGTTCACTCCAGGGATCACTCCAGTTGCACTACTGGATAGTGGCACTGTGAACTAACATCGGGTATCAAAAAGAAAAGCTTGCACCAAAACAACGAATAAAAAAACTCCTTTAATGGTAGCTAGTACACCAAATAACAGCACTTTCACAGACTATAAATCTGATTCCTCAGGCTTCACAATACAGCCTTGAATCAATTCAGTATTTTTAATGAAGCATTAATCAAGCAGTTAATGTCTTAAAGGTCAAAAACATTCATTTAACACAATTATGCAAACATTTAAGCTCCGGTTTTAAAGAAAACACTTCATTTAAACCAGAAGCTGTATGAGCCCTAAAAAATAAAATCCATTTATTCTCACATCTTCCAGTTTTATTTAAAGTATCACCACCACTGTCACAGTCTTGAACTTGCTCTAAAATACAAAATTTAAAAGAATGCATGATACCCTTCTGTTGTACATGCTTATATAACGCGTTTGTCAGAACCCATCTTTTAATTTCTGACATATGGCTACTAATATGATTTTTAGCATTTGATTTGTATTTGTATAAATATAAATTTAATCTCTAAGTTGTTACATAGAGTTTTAGAGAATAGTGTGTTTATGTTCTTAGATAAATTTTATAAGCAGCAAGCAGGGGTTTTGATGGGTACCCCTGTAGCAAATACCTACGCTAATATTGTGTTGAATAATTGGGAGATGCAGGTAATATAATTGGGAGATGCAGGTAATATAATTGGGAGATGCAGGTAATATAACTGGGAGATGCAGGTAATATAATTGGGAGATGCAGGTAATATAATTGGGAGATGCAGGTAATATAATTGGGAGATGCTGGTAATATAATTGGGAGATGCAGGTAATATAATTGGGAGATGCAGGTAATATAATTGGGAGATGCAGGTAATATTCAATACCCAAGAAAATAGTTATAAGGACAATGTTGTTTTCTACAAGCGATTCGTGGACGACCTTTTTTTCATCTGGGATGGTCCATTAACTATATTGTATGATTTTATAGAATATCTACACACCACTACTGGATTTTTGAAATTTAAGAAGAATATCTCATATCGCAGAATTGATTTCTTAGACATTGCTTTTATAAAAACCCTAACAGGTAAACTAGATACTATGCTTTATAAGAAACTTGTTAAAAATGTAACTATCTTTCAAGAGATAGCATGCATCCTACGTACTTGTTTGATAACATTATGTTAAATCAAATGGCAAGGGTAAGTAGATTAAATACAAAGAATGACCAGTTATATCAGCAATTAGAATGTTTGACTAATGATTTTGAAAAAAAAAAGGCTGCCATAAAGAGAAGGGAATTATTTTCAAGCAACATATACTAGCAGATAGAGATTCTAAATATGCTCCAATATATTCATATAAGCATAGGAATAAACAGTCAAATACTTTAGTACCCACATAATACTCATCAGGAATGTAGTTATATTTTAACTTACGATCAGAACACATCAGCTATAAAGCAAATTGTTGAAAAACATTGATCTATACTTTCATACATCCCTAAAGTAAGAGAGATCAGCATGAAGAGACCATCTTACATCCACACGGGAAGTTTAAATTTAAAAAATAAATTATGTTATAGAGAACAACGTAAGTTGAATATGTCTAGCATTAATAGTAAGGGTACTAAAAAATGTAACCGGTGTTCCTTATGTAAATATATATAAACAGATGTAAGTTTCATTGACCCATTCGAAATACAATTTTTTATATACCAGCTGGTGGTAACTGTAAAACTAAAAATCATGTGTACATGGCAAAGTGTACCCAATGTACATCCTTCTATATAGGAAATACAAATCAAATGCTAAAAAATCATATTAGTAGCCATATGTCAGAAATTAAAAGACGGGTTCTGACAAACGCGTTATATAAGCATGTACAACAGAAGGGTATCATACATTCTTTTAAATTTTGTATTTTAGAGCAAGTTCAAGACTGTGACAGTGGTGGTGATACTTTAAATAAAACTGGAAGATGTGAGAATAAATGGATTTTATTTTTTAGGGCTCATACAGCTTCTGGTTTAAATGAAGTGTTTTCTTTAAAACCAGAGCTTAAATATTTGCATACTTGTGTTAAATGAATTTATTGACCTTTAAGACATTAACTGCTTGATTAATGCTTCATTAAAAATACTGAATTGATTCAAAGCTGTATTGTGAAGCCTGAGAAAGCAGATTTGTAGTCTGTGAAAGTGTTGTTATTTGGTGTACTAGCTACCATTAAAGGAGTTTTATTATTCGTGGTTTTGGTGCAAGCTTTTCTTTTTGATACTGGACTAGCTTTTGTTTAGCAGTGCCAATTCATTGCCAAGACATCTCTTTTTCTCTTTGTTTAACTAACATCAGGTGGCACAGTGCCTAGGCAAATTTTTTGGGCTAGGCTTGTAAAGGCTCCAGGGCCATTAGCCGAGTACACACCTATAAACCTATGAACAAGCACACAAGACAGGTACACAACACACAAGTACACAACATAGACAAGCACACAGCAGAGACAAGACTGTCAAGAGAGGTGATGACACACCTAGGGAGGGGAATAAAAATGGAGTTTTAGGTAGAATGCAAGCAAAGGGAAAAGAGATGTAGTTAGCTATTGTTTGTTCCCCTATTTGGTGCCCCCCTCAATTTTCATGGTAAAAAGCTCCTCTCCTTGGACTTGAGGAGCAAAATGACTGCAAATGCTATAGTAGCCTATCAATGCCAATAACACATTGAAGACATGGAGTGTTACGGCAGTTCCAGTAGTATCTCAATGCGAGTAATACACTGAAGACACGGACTGCTACTTCAGTTCATTTCTGACTGACATGCAGTGCTGATAACTGACTGAGATTTGCCAATAGCACCCCCTAACACTTTGCACCCGGGATGGCTGCCTCCTTTGTTCCACCTTTGCTATGTCTGTTACACCCTGGAAAGGGAAGACAGTGGTGATTGGGATTAGGATTTGGCCTAGTGGTGCATTGCTCTGATGCTAGTGCAAAGGGCCCTGGGTTCAATACTTGGCAGTATTGTCTTTTTTTTCTCTGTCTCATATTGCCTACTTATGGATGATCTCTGCTTGACTTACAAAGTCATGTCTGACCCAGCTCTGTTAGAAATGCTACATCTAAAGAAATCTCAATCCCTCTGCACCAGATGTTCCAAAGACTTCAACCTCATTACCATGATCAACAGAACATGCTGGAGGGACAGGTGCCTCACCCAGAGACTGCCCATGCTCTGGCATAGACTTCCCATACATGTCACGCTCAGCACCTCGCTGACCCTCTTCAAGAGAAATTTTGATGAATGGATGGGTAATAGAAAGTTCACCCTGGGGATCACTCCAGTGGCTCTACTTTATAGAGGCACTGGAAATTGACGTCAGGTGGCACAATGCCAGGGCACTTCTATGGGCTAGGCTTGTAAAGGTTCCACGGCCATTAGCCTCGTATACACCTAAGAACCTATGAACTATGGTTATGCATGCCCGGGCAGTAAAACAAATGCAAAGGCAATATCTGGTTGGGGAATAGGTTGTTTATGGTCCCTAGTACTGTCCTGCTCATATCATACTCAGTCTGCACGCTACCTTGTGTTCTTTTGCCACTTTTTCTGTTTATTGTTTCATTGAATATTGTGTTAAAAATAGTACTGTATTTATCTGCCTATTTATTTGTTTACTGAAAATTGGAAGCTCTCTCTCTTTCTCTCCCTGTCTGCAGTTAGTTTATTCATCTCACTTCATTGTTATTCGGTGTAGACATTTTAGCCTAGAGGGATTCTCTGTGCCTTAAAGTCTTAGTTCCTTATCTCTGAAATTATTTCTGCTGAATAGTTGCATACTGGAGCTGTTTGGTATACCCTATATCAACTTTATTACAAGCTGAGATAAGTACATACTTTCAGTGTTATAAGATAGTACCGAATTTTATTTTTTCTGTTTATTGTTTCATTGAATATTGTGTTAAAAATAGTGCTGCATTTATCTGCCTATTTATTTGTTTACTGAAAATTGGAAGCTCTCTCTCTTTCTCCCCCTGTCTGCAGTTAGTTTTCCCCACCCAGCCTCCCTGTTCTTGTGGTATTAATCTTGGTGGCTTTGGAATTGACCACCCCTCCTGTAAATTTGTGTTTGAACACTCCTCCTGGGCCCATCTCATTTGCTCACTCAACCGAGTACAGTGAGATCATATTTTGATTTCAGACACTCTACCATTCCCATCTGTTCAGCCCTATCCCACCTCTATCCTAGTCTAGTCTCATTAGCTTATCCTGCCTAATACAGAGAAAACATTTGAGTAGGCACACCCACTTAGGCCCTGAACTTGTCTGATTGAAGATTGCTGGAACAGGGCTCAGTTCTGTGTTTTTTTACCAGTTAATTGGGTAATTTGTTCAAATCAGTTTGCTTGTTTTCTATTGTTATATAAAAAAAAAACAGTTTGCACTTATCTGCTTTTACTGTATTTGTGTTTCTTCCTACTTTATTACCTTATTTTGCTTTTGCCTCTTCTTAAAAATACTCATTGTGCTTATTCTGCTGCATTTATTACTGCTTGGTAGTAGCCCAATTAAATTTTAACTGTTATTCTAAGTCTTTTGGTTATTGCACTTAGGCTTTAGACCAGTTGTTTTACATTAAGAAGGTTTGTGGTCTGCACTGTTGTGGCAGGATAGGTAGCTTACATCCTTCTAAGCTGGGAATTGCTGATTCAAGGCTCAGTATCGGTTATTCTAAAAGTGTATTAGTTCTGGTTTAAGCACTTGGGCTCCAGGCCAGTTATTTTACATTAAGAAGGTTTGTGGTCTGCACTCTTGTGGGAGGAGAGGCTAGATTCTACCCTTCTGAGCTGGGAATTTCTGGTTAAAGGCTTACTTTGCCTGCTCATCTGCACTGTTTTTTCTGATATTGGTGCACCTTGTCTGCTGTAGCATAGACTAGATTCAGGCCTGCTGAATCTAGCTTTGTTTGTATAACTTGAGCGCTAATCCAGGCCATCTTTTTTGGAGAAGGTTCCCCTGCACCCTCGTGGCAGGAGTGTTCGGTTAGAACTTGTCAGATTGAAGACTGTTGGAACAGGGCTCAGTTTTGAGTTTTTTTACTGGTTAATTCGGTAATTTGTTTAAATCAGTTTGCTCATTTTCTATTGTTATATATAAAAAATTGCACTTCATTCATCTGCTTTTACTGTAATTGTGTTTCTTCCCACTTTATTACCTTATTTTGCTTGTGCTTCTTCTTAAAAGTACTCAGTTCTATTATTCTGCTGCAGTTATTACTGCTTGTTAGTAGCCTGATTAAATTGTAACTGTTATTCTAAGCCTTTTGTTTTAAGCACTTGGGCTTCAAACCAGTTGTTTTACATTAAGAAGGTTTGTGGACTGCATTGTTGTGGCAGGACAGGTAGCTTACATCCTATTAAGTTGGGAATTGCTAATTGAAGGCTCAGTGTCTATTATTCTAAAAGCGCATTAGTTCTGGTTTAAGCACTTTGGCTTCAGGCCAGTTATTTTACATTAAGAAGGTTTGTAGTCTGCACTCTTGTGGGAGGAAAGGCTAGATTCTGCCCTTCTGAGCTGGGAATTTCTGGTAAAAGGCTTATTGTGCCTGCTTATCTGATATGTTTCTTTCTGAAATTTGTGTGCCTTGTTTGCTGTAGCCCAGAAGTTAGTAAGTTATTGTCCATTTTGGACTAATTTCTATCTCTTTCATTTCCCTGCTATAAAAACAACATTTGTGTGGTATTGCACGCCAGGCAGTGCTGGTTAGCTAGGGTTAAACTATTCCCGGCTCCATGAAGGCTGCTCTTCAAATTTTCCCTTGGAACTAGACAAACTTTCAACTTAAGCACTCAAATCATTCATTTTACAGCCTAGCACTTGCTCAAAACTCAAAGCAAGCACTAATTAACCCAAGCACTAGACCCTCTATACTGTCCAGAAGGACAAGGCTCTCTATTCGTCCCTACCAGCTAATCAGTAAAACAGCTCACTTTACCTATTCAGGCATGTCCAAAGGGCAGTTTCAGGTGTATTCTCCAGTCTAACTGGTGAATCTGGGCATTTTGAGGCAATGTTACAACTGCCTCATGTACACAGACAACCCTCTCCTCCTACCACCAAATACTAATATATGCGAGAGATGCAATTATACAGCGAAATTGGAGGCAAAGCTCTCTCAACCTAAGAGTGGAACTGACAGTCAAGAGGAGAAGGAAAATACTTGCAACACACCACCAGTCTCACATAGACCTACTAAACCAACACCGGCAAAGAACACACATAAATACACAAAAGCATACTCTGAGGCTCTAAATAAAAATCTGCAAAAACAACAGAGACCTCCAAAGCAGACACCCAAGCAACCTCCACACCCCATCACAAACCATGAAACACATACTTCACATAATCAGTGTGCCATGCAATCACAGCCCTTAAGGCAAAATAACATACCCAACACACTAGTAATAGGCGACTCTATAGTCAGGCACACTAATGTCCCACTAGCTAGGCTGGACAAGGAGAAGGTTACAGTTAGCTGCCTGTCGGGCACTGGGATCCACCACATAACACAAACACTCAGGTCACTCCAGAACAAGTACAAATATGACTCTGTCATTGTCCATGTTGGTGTGAATGACCTGAGACATACCTCCCTGGACTACATGAAAAGAGATATGGAAGAGCTCTCTGATCACGGAGCCCAGGCCGATATGACCCTGACCCTGAGTAGCATCCTGCCCTCACCAAGAATGATGCCACAGTATCAAGAAAAAATGATCAATTTCAACAATTGGCTAAGTTTCTGGTATCATTCAAAGGGGATTCAGTATCTGTCCACCTGGGATGACATGCTCGATAAGCCACGTTGCTTCACAAGAGATGGTTTGCACCTGTCACCCTTAGGCTTTCAAATACTGGCCAAAGCTTTTGCCATCCCCATAGTGCCTTTTTTAGGCAAGGCTCAATAGACAAACCAAATCCACCACCATAAATAGCACAAGTAACCAAAAAATGAGGGTAATGCTATTCAATGCCAGAAGTCTAAACCTTAAAATGCATGCACTCAAGGCACTCCTCAGTATGGAGAACTTCGATAGCTGTGCAGTAACAGAAACCTGGTTTAAGGCTCATGAGAGCACCCCAGCACTACCAGGCTATAACTCCTACCATACTTTTCGGCCACAGAACCCGGACTGAAACACAAAAGGTGGGGGTGTATCCATATTCATCAAGGATCCACACACCTCCAGGTTAGTGGCACAGCACAATGCCTCAAAGATCATCCATGTGCTACTAACAATGGGCAAAACTGCAATTCAAATTGTAGCTTGCTACAGATCACCCACCATGACCCAAGACCCCTATTCCGTGTTTCTGGAGAAACTGGAAAATATGAAGGTCCTACCAAATGCCCTAATATTGGGTGATTTCAATTACCCAAACATTAACTGGGAGAACTACTCAAGTACTAACTCCCGTGCCCAATGCTTCCTAGAATTTATATACTCGAACACCCTGGATCAAATAGTCAACACCCCCACCAGAGGTGACAACATATTGGACCTGGTCATCACCAACATGGGCGACCAGTGTTCTACACCGGAGGTCAAACCCTTGCTGGTTAGATCAGACCATAGACTAATCACTCTGGATATCCACATTCTGCCCCTACCCCCAATCAAGGAAACCACCATGAAAAACTTTTCAAAAGCAAACTTCACATTACTTAAGGCCAAGGTGGAAAGGTTCACAGCTCCCATGCTAAAGAATAATGCTGTCCAAGCTGCTGAATCCCTTACAAAGGCACTCTATGAGCACCTGCAAGAATGCATGGATCATGCTATCCCAAGCAAAAGCAAGACACACTCCTCCAAGAAAAGGAAACCAGTCTGGTGGACCCCTGCCATAAACAAGCTATACAATAGAAGGAGGAAACTAGTGCAGAAAAGAGTAAAATCCCAAGAAGGAAAGACATCCCTGATCAGTATCAGCAAGAAACTATGATCCCTTATAAAATCATCCAAGGCTAACTTCAAAACAAAAATTGCCAAGGACTCCAAAGATAACCACAAAGCATTCTTTAGCTATGTCAAGAACCTAAGTGGAAACTCTCATATCTGCTCTGAGTTAGTGCAGAATGGCACAAAATACACTGAACCGACTGATATTGCCAATATTCTCTCAGACAGGTTAAGTGAAAACTTCACCCCCTAAAGGGCCCATAACCATACCAGAAGAATGTAGTGCTCCAGAAATCACTGACACACAGATTAAAACAGCCCTATACAAAGCCAAAAATACAGCTTCAATGGGACCAGACAGTGTCCCAGGCTGTGTCTTACATGAGCTTCAAAATGAACTAACCCCTTACCTAAACACACTGTTCAAACTCAGCCTCTCTACAGGCTACATACCCACAGAGTGGCGCACAGCAACAGTTATCCACAAAGGTGGAGCCACAATGGACCCAGGAAAACTATCGCCTATAAGCCTGACCAGCCTGGTCTGCAAGGCTATGGAGCACATCATCATGGAATTCATTAACAGAGACATTGGAAACTTTCAAACATTGGACCCTACCCAGTTTGGCTTTGTTAAGGGCAGATCATGCCTCCTAAACCTGGTGGGACTTCTTTGAGACAGTTACCAAGGCTGTGGATGAGGGAAAGGAGGTCCACACAGCCTACCTAGACCTCACAAAGGTTTTTGACACCATTCCCAATTCTGGTATTATAGACAAGCTCACCAGCCTGAACATAAACCCCTACATCATGAGATGGGTTGCCGATTGGCTAACGGATAGAACCCACACGGTGAGAGCTGCAGGCTCAAGGTCTAACTCTAAACCAGTTACAAGTGGTGTCCCCCAGGGATCAGTCCTGGGACCCCTCCTGTTCGGTATATACTTCTCAGAGGTACAGGCAAGCACATGAGGACTATGGCTGACCAAGTTCACAGACGACTGCAAACTGGGGGCCATAATTGACTCTCCAGCTGATACAGACATCCTCCAGAAGGGTCTCCCTGAGATGGATACCTGGTGTCAAAATCATGGCCTCAAGCTAAATGCCAAAAAGTGCATAGTCATCCCCTCTGGAAAAAACAAAGTACCCGTGAACTACCACATACATGGTAGTCCCCTAAATGCAGAAAATGTAATAAGGGATCTGGGGACCCAAGTAGATAGTAATCTCTCATTTGATAATCATATTGCCAAGGTGGTTAGAAAATCCTTCTATGTGGCCCACCTAATCACAAAAAGGTTTGCATCTAGAACAAAAGAGGTTATTGTGCCCCTCTACTAATCACTCATCAGACCCATCATAGAGTACGACACCCCATTTGGGATGTATCTTACAAGACACCTGCAACAGCTGGAAAGACCACAGAAGTACCTCACCAAGAGGATTACTGGCCTAAAACATATGCCCTATGCAGCCCGACTGAAGAAACTCCAACTGTACTTGGTTGCATACCACTTACTCAGAGGTGATCTCTGCCTGACATACAAGGCCATGTCCGACCCAGAATTGATGGACATGCTCCATCTAAAAAAAAACAAATCCACAAGAGCCACATGCTCTAGGGATCTAAACCTCACCACAATGATAAATAGGACATGCTGGAGGGATAGATTCCTGTCCCAGAGACTCCCCATGCTTTGGAACAGGATTCCAATCTACATTAGGCAGAGCTCCTCACTAACACTCTTCAAGAGAAACCTTGACGAGTGGATGGGAAACAGAAAATTTACCCTGGGGATCACTGCAGTGGCTCTGCTGGACAGTGGCACAGGGAACTAATGGCTCTGCTAGACCAAGGCACAGGGAACTAATCTAAGGGGGCGACGAAAGCCAACACATTCTGCCTAGGCTTATAGATGCCCTCGGGCAGATAGCGTAGTACTTACCTATGAAACTATAAACCTATGAATCTATGAATCTATGAACCTATGTCCTGGCTCAGATGGAGCTCAGATAGAGCTGCCAATGAAGGTGGTGGTGGTTGGTGGGGATATAACTCTGTAAGCTGCAAGAGGAATCTTCCCAGATGGTTGGTGTGGGCATCAAGTTGCAAGTCAACCAGCTTCCCCAACACCTCAGCAAGCTGTGTGTAAGTGACATACTGATCATTCTTGGCTCTAGAGCTCCTAGCAAGTGATGCCCCAACTGGGGCAGGTAATTAGGGCATATCAGCCCCCCCTGAGTAAGGTAATGGTGAGATGGCCCCAGTGGGCACAGTTCCAGGTGTTTCAAGGGCTGTGAGTTATGAGGGTTGTTGGTCCACTATGGAGCCAAATGACCTGCTGTCATAGCTGCTGGATACAGATACGAAATATATGGAGAGAAACAACATAACAAACAAAATACATTTATTAATAAGAAAGGATGGCAACAAAGAGGGAAGGAAGAGAGATGCAGTCATCAAATAAAATGCAGTACTATTAGCAGATGATTATTTCACAGGTTCATAGGTAGGTACTAGGCTATTGGTCCTAGGGGCCTATATAAGCCTAGCCAAAAAGGTACCCTGGCTTTCGCCACCCAAGAAAGTTATTTTCCTGTGCCCCTGTCGAGCAGAGCCACAGAAGTGATCCCCAGGGTGAATTTCCTTTTCCCCATCCAATCATCAAGATTTTTCTTGAAGAGTGCTAATGAGGAGCTTTGTTTGACATAGATAGGTAGTCTGTTCCAGAGTATGGGAAGTCTCTGGGACAGGAATCTATCCCTCCAGCATGTTCTGTTTATTGTGGTGACAAGGTTTAGGTCCCTACAGCGTGTAGTTTGGAGGGATTGGGATTTCTTTAAGTGAAGCATGTCCAACAGCTCTGAGTTTGACATAGCTTTGTATGCTAGGCAGAGATCGCCTCTGAGTAGGCGATATGTGACAGAGTAAAGCTGGAGTTTTTTAAGACGGTCTGCATAGGGTATCTTTTTCAGGCCAGTAATCCTCTTTGTGTGGTATTTCTGTGGCCTCTCCAGTTGTTGTAGCTGTCTTGTGAGGTACATACCAAAAGGGGCGCTGTACTCTATAATGGGTCTAATGAGTGATGAGTAGAGGGGAACAATGACCTCTTTTTTTCTGGATGAGAAACCTTTTATGATGAGGTGTGCCACATAGAAGGATTTCCTGCCCACTGTGGTGATGTGATTATCAAAGGAGAGACTACTGTCCACCTGTGTCTCAAGGTCTCTAATCACACTTTCGGTGTTAAATAGACTACCACCTATGTGGTAGCTCATGGGTACAGAGTTTTTACCAAAGGGAATGACAATGCACTTTTTGTCATTGAGCTTCAGGTCATGGCTTTGACACCAGGCATCTGTCTCAGTGAGGCCCTTTTGTAGGATGCCCACATCGTTAGGAGTTTCGATTATGGCTCCCAGTTTGCAGTCATTTGCAAACTTCATTAGCCAAAGACCTTCTGTGTTAGCCTGTACTTCATAGAAGTAGATACCAAACAGGAGTGGACCCAGGACTGAACCCTGTGGTACTGCACTTGTCACTGGTCTGAAGTCAGATTTGGAGTCTGCTACTTTCACAGTGTGGGTTCTGTCCATGAGCCAGTTGGCAACCCATCTTGTGACATAGGGATTTATACCTAGTTTACTGGGTTTATCTATAATTCCAGAGTGGGGGATGGTATTGAAAGCCTTGGCGAGATCTGGATAGGCTGTGTGAACCACCTTACCCTCATCTATGGCTTTGTTGACTGCTTCAAAGAAGTCTATCAGGTTTAGGAGACATAATCTGCCTTTTACAAACCCGAACTGGATGGGGTCCAGAGTTTGGAGATTAAAAATGTCTTTGTTTATGGGTTCCATGATGATACATTCCATGGCCTTGCAGACCAGGTTCGTCAGGCTAATGGGGTGGTAGTTCCCAAGGTCATTCATGGCTCCCCCTTTGTGGAGTGGGATAACCGTCATGGTGCACCATTCAGTGGGCACAAAGCCTGAGGTGAGGCTATGACATGGTACTTAGGTTGGGTGCCAGTTTTTTCTGTAGTTCATGTAGAACGTAGCCTGGGATATTGTCAGGTCCCATGGATGCTGTGTTCTTGGCTTTGGAGAGTGTGTCTTTACCTGTGCAGCCGTGATTACAGGAACTTTGCATTCTTCTGGTATAGAGATGGGCCCTCTAGGGGGTGAGAGGGGGTTAAAGTTAGCACTGAACCTATCTGCCAGGACGTTGGCAATATCAGCTGGTTCTGTATATTTAGTGCCATTGTGCTGTAACTCAGAGCAGATTTGAGTGTTACCATTGAGATTCTTGACATATCTATAGAATACTTTGTGGTTGTCTTGAGTCAGTGGCAATTTTGTTTTTGTAATTAGCTTTGGAGGATTTTATGAGGCATCTCAGCTTTTTACTGAGGCTGACCATGGAGCTCCTCCAGTCATGGGATTTTACTCTTTTTTGCAACAATTTCTTTCTTCTGTTGTAGAGTTTGTTTATGGCAGAGGACCACCAGATTGGCTTCTTTTTTTGGAGGATAACATCTTGGTTCTGTTAGGGATAGCACAATCCATGCACTCGTGTAAGTGCTTATAAAATGCATTTGTGTAGGATTTAGCAGTCGTACCTCTATTGTCCATCTGCATGGTTGTCATGAAGTTCGCCCCTTCTGTCTTAAGAAGTGTGAAGTTGGCTTTGGAGAAGTTTTTTATGGTTGTTTCTCTAATGGGGGGTGGGGGCAGGATGTGGATGTCTAGGGTAATTAGCTTGTGGCCGGATCTTACCAACGAGGAATTGACCTCTGGTGTGGAACACCATTCGCCCATGTTGGTAATGACCAGGTCTAGGATATTGCTGCCTCTGGTGGGGGAGTGAATAAGTTGATCCAAGGTGTTGGAATTTGTGAATTCCAGAAAACGTTGAGCAAAAGAGTTGGTACATGAGTAGTTTTCCCAGTTAATGGTGGGGTAGTTGAAATCGCCCATTATTAGGGTGTTGGGTTTTACCCTAATATTTTCCAGTGTATCAAGAAATGAGGAGTGGGAGGGTCTGTAGCAAGCTACAATTTGGATTGCGGTCTTGCCCAGAGTTAGTTACAGTTGGATAATCTCAGATGCATTATGCTGTGCAACTAGCCTTGAGGTGTGGATCTCCTTAATGAATATGGACACGCCTCCACATTTAGTGCTTTGGTCCGGTTTATGTGGCTGAAAGGTGTGGTATGAATTATAGCCTGGTAATGCAGGGGTGCTCTCTGGAGCTTTGAACCAGGTCTCTGTCACTACACAGATGTCTATGTTCTCCATTTTAAGGAGTGCCTCGAGTGAATGCATTTTGAGGTTTAGACTTCTAGCATTGAGTAGCATTACCCTCAGATTTTACTTGCTTGTACCTGTTATGGTGGTGAATTTGTCATTTGAACCTTGCCTAAGAAAGGCACTATAGGGGGTGGCAAGAGCCTTAGCCAGTATCCAGAACCCCAAGGGTGACAGGTGCAGGCCATCTCTGGCAAAGCATCGTGGTCTGTTGATCATGTCAACCCAGGCAGTCAAATACTGGATCCCCTTAGAATGACACCAGAAGCTTAGCCAATTGTTGAAGTCAGTCATTTTGTCCTTGTACTACAGTATAATTTTGGGTGATGGTAGGATGCTACTGAGGGCTAGGGTCATACCTGCCTGGGATACAAGATTGAAGAGCTCCTCCATGTCTCTTTTCATGTAGTCCAGGGAGGTATGTCTCAGGTCATTCACACCAACATGGACAATGACAGAGTCATATTTGTACTTGTTTTGGAGTGACCTGAGTGCATGCGTTATGTGGTGGATCCTGGCACTTGACAGGCAGCTGACAGTAACTTTCTCCTTGTTTAGCCTGGTGAGTGGAACATCAGTGTGCCTGACTATAGAGTCACCTATGACTAGAGTGTTGGGTACAGTGTTATGCCTTATGGGCTGTGGTTGAGTGGCACACTGAGATTGTGAGCTATGTGTCATTTGGGTTGTGTTGGGGGGTGGAGTTTGCTTGCATTTCGGCTTTGGAGGTCCCTCTTGCTTGGGCAGGTTTTTATTGAGGGCCTCTGCGAATGTAGGTGTGTGTTTTGCATTTCTATGTGTGTGTTTTGATGCTGTAGATTTTGAGGGACTATGTGATGAGTGTGGTATGGTGCAAGTGTTTACCTTCTCCTCTTGACTGTCTATTCCAGTCTTGGGTGTAGAGAGCTTTTCTTCCAGTTTGGCTATATAAGTGCATCTCTCACAGTGTTGGGTGGTAGGAGAAGAGGGTTGCCTGTGTACATTAGGCAATTGCTGCATTGCCCAAGATGCCCAGATTCATCAGGTAGACAGGAGATAACACCGGGAGCTGACCCTTAGACATGCCTGGATAGGTGCTTATTTATTAAGTACTAAAAATTGCTTTCCTCTAGACAAGTGAGGAAAGTTGAGTATGGTAGTAATTTGTAGCTTATTTAGTGCTTACAATGAGTTCTGAACAAGTGCTGAGCTCAAAGAAACAGATTTTTTTTTCAAAACAGGTTTATTGTTTTAACATATAAGAGAAATATCATAACAATTTTATACAAGTAATTAAAAATAGGTATTATTATAATATTCAACAAAACAACTAAAGTATTCACAAAGACATCCACTACAATCAGATCAATTAATTAAACTAAAATACAGTGCTATTGAAATTAGAATTTTTTTAACAAATTTTGTAAATTATCCCATACAATATAATATGATGTTTTTCTAGTTGTTCTCATTCTAATTGTGCTTATTTCCATATGGCACATTATATTCATAACATTTTTAAATTCATTGAACGAAGGAGGTGTATCTGAAATCCAATTTCTAGTTATTATTTTCCTGGCCACTGCTAGGATAGACCATAACAAGGGAAGCTTAATCTTTTTAACACATTGAGGTACAGGTGTGTTGAATAATATAAGAGACTTAGAAATAATGAAATTATCTGTAAAAAGAGCCTGCAAAAAATCATTAATTGACTTCCAGTATTCTTTCAGCTTCATACAGTCATAAAACATATGACCCCAGTCAGCATTAATTTCTACATTACATCTCTTACATAGATTATCTTTATTATTTATTTTATTCATCATCAAAGGTGTATAAAAAGATCTATGTAAAAATTTCCATGTATAAAGTCTCCAGACAATGGAAGATGTAGTTCTATAAGCAGATTCCAATATATATTGTTTATCTTGTTGAGTTGGTGGGTCCCCATTAATAGAGGTGAAATAATTCCAGTATGAATCTACACTGTAAAAAGTTTCTTGTCTGATAATTTTATGTATATATGAAAGTTTACCTTTATCAGAAACTTTATGCTGTAAATTTAATATCAAGTAATCAATCAGTTTTGGAATAGATTCTTTAACTGTTATAGACATTAGATCTATTCTATCAATGAGATGTTGTCTAAAGATCTGAACCTCTAACCAGCAAGTTTCTCTTAGATCAAATTCTTGTTTTAAGAAATCTAGATTTTTAACTTTATTATCAGATATCAGCTGATACCAGTACTTTAGATCATTATCTATAGCTAAATGAGCTCCTTCAGAAGTAGATGACATAAGCATACCCTGAGTATACATTATAGGAATACAATAAAATTCCATTCCCTATACTTAGGGTGCATGAATATAAAGTTACGATAACTAATAATAATATTTAATGGGTAACAAACCATATGTTTAGGTGTAATAGGTGAAGTACAAAATTCCTTTAGCAACCACAACATGGAGTTATTTACAATCATATTTTTATGTGTTAAGGAGATTTTCATGAAGTGCATACTAATTAGCTCCCAATAATCTTTCCATTTTGATATATGACTGATCTATTAATAAAGTAATAACTTTTATAATAGAAGAGATAATATATAAATTAAAGTCTGGAAAAGAAATACCCCTTGAGACCAGCTATTAGTATGTTTCTTTAATGCAATCCTAGGTCTATTAGGTGCCCATAAGAAATTTAACATTAGTGTATTCAGTTTCTTGATAATTATTTTTGTAGGTGAAAGTATTATTGATTGTATTAAGTATAAAATCTTGGGGAATATTATCATTTTAATAATTGTAAGTCTCTCCTCCATAGTAAAAAATATATTATTCCAGGTATTAAAAATATTTTGTATATTAAGAAAACAGGTATTATAGTTATTATATATAATAGATTTAATATCGTTAGATAGTATTATACCTAAATAAGTTATCTGACCTGAATTGGGTACATATTTAGTAAAATCACTAATGAGAATATTTTTTCGTGTATATATAGGTAGTATTTTAGTTCTTCATTGAATATTAAACCAGAAATACTTTTAAAATTCATCATTTTATCAAATAAAGACTGCATAGAAGAATTAGATCCTGCTGATGTAATTAGAACATCATCTGCAAAAGTTGAATTTTGATGTTGTATTTTCGTCTATTTCAAAACCCTCTATGTCAGTACTGTTTCTAATCAAATTAGCCCAAGGCTCCATTACTAAAGTGAATAATAGTGGAGAAAGTGGACATCCTTGCTTTGTACCTTTAAGAATGGGTATTTTTGTGAAACATATGTTCCTACCTTAATATAAGCCAGCGTTCCTTTGTATAAATGCTCAATTAAATTTATAAATGCATCAGAGAAGTTTGTGCATTTCAGTAAGGTAAACAGATAGTCCCAACTTACTGAATCAAATGCTGAACCTATATCAAGACTAATAAGTGTTAAATCTTTCTTTTCCTATTTGCAAAATCAATTAATGTTAAAGTTCTTCTTATATTATCAAAAGTATTTCTATTTACAATGAAGCCCGTCTGATCTATATCTATAATTCCGGGGATGATTGTCTTCAATCTATCAGCAAAAATACTCATAAACATTTTATAATCAACATTAAGTAATGAGATGGGTCGATATGAAGAACATCTAGTTGGATCTTTATTAGGTTTTAAAATTGGTGAAATAAATGTATATTGCCAAGATGGGGGTTATTAACTCAGTTTGGGCCAAAATAACCTTATGTATTAATGAATATGTAGTTTTAGAAAGGATTTTATATATCTCTGGTATAATACCATCATTACCCGGTGCTTTGTTTGATTTAAGCTTATTTATTTGTGTAATAACTTCTGTATATGAAATACTCTTGTCCAATAGTTTAATCTGTTGTTTATTAAGCTTTTTATTCATGTTTGTGGTTATAAACTCCTTTATTTTATCTTTAGGTTCCATGTTAATGTTGTTATGGTTAATCTTGTGAAAGTGATTTCTAAATTCATCCAGTATTTCTGGTATACTAGAAACATTCTTCTTTTTCCTTAGAGAAAAGATTTCTTTGATATGGTTTTGTTTATTCAATCTTTTTGTTTTATTTTTTAAGTCTATGTAAGTATTTGGGGCTTATTGAATAAGACAAAAACTTGTATTTCTCTAAAGTTATTTTAACTTTATGAGTTAAAATTTCTTTGTATTTCTCATTTAGTTTGTTTATTTATTCAATAACTTTCTTGTCCATAATATTTTCTTTATTATTATGTTTATAAGAGTCTAATTTACTTTGAATATCTAACAATTCCTTATCCCAAGATTTCCTTTTATTATTATACCATCTGATACTTTGTCCATATAGATATGATTTTAAGGCATCCCAAACATAGACAATGGAGACTTCAGGAGTATTATTTATGTCTAGAAAATGTTGTACTTCTGAAAGTATATATTCTTTATAGTCTTTTAGCTGAGTTAAGTATGCTGGTATCCTTTTGATCTGAACATTATGAGTATTTTTATCATGAATTCAAAAACAATTGAGTTATGATCAGATATAGGACATGAAATGATTTTGGAATTAATTAAATCTGTTACCATCTGGTTAGAAATAAAGACCCTATCTATTTTTGAATAAGTTTTGTATCTGTTAGAAAAAAGGTGTATGGTAATGATTTTGAATCTATCTGATTATTAATATCATTCAAATTATAAGAATTAGCAAAATCATTTAAATGTTTTGCATTAGATGTAATTCTTCTTTTCCTTATAGTGGTAGTATCACTTTCATGTAGTATACAATTAAAATCACCAGCTAAAATAATATCCCTATAGAGAATGATATGATCTTATCAATATGATGTTTCACTGTATTAATACCAATTCCAGGTATCCAATATACATTAATTAAAGTGTAAGTCTTCCCATTAATTTGTATTGTAACCATACAAAACATTCCTTTGTCATCCTGAAAAGACTTAATGGTTTTAGGAATGGGCATACTTTTATTCCATAAAATAGCCACTCCTCTTTTTTTCTGAGTGTGCTCTGAACTAACCAATACTGTATACTTATTAGTGGCTAGTTTATCAATATCTTTTTCAAGAGATGGGTTTCTTGCAGGAAGACTAGATTGGCCTTGTGTAAATTAATGTATCTTATTAGGCTTGCCCTTTTACACGGATTATTCAATCCATTAATGTTTAAAGAAATTCCTTTTAAAGATGTCATTTGGCATTTTTAAAACTCAAGAATCTTATGATCGAAATAACAAATAACAAGATAAATAATGTTACATCTCCTCTTTTAGGTGTACCTTTAAATATAGTTGTATTTATTAAATCTCTTATGGGATTTTGTATAGGATTCAATTTTGTTTGTAGTGACAATGAGTATACAAAATATATTGTGGATGTCAAAACTATATACATATAACAATGAACAAGTGAAAATAATGTAAGGATTAAACCTTGCATCCAGCCTGGAGTTGAAAACTCCAACTTAGAGTAGTATAAAGAAAACAGATTTGAGTGCTGAAACTAAAAAAATGGCTAGTTCTAAGAAACAAAATTAAGCTAGAAGGCTTCTCTCCAACACAGAAAGGTTTGGGGGCTCAGAAGCGTACAAATAGTCCTGGATACAGCAAATATGTATGTGGACTAGAGTACTTACAGGAAAGGCAGGAAACAAACTTAGAATATTTTTTTTTCTTTCCCAGATGCTCTCTTTGTACACAGTAGGAGTGCCTGAAATCAGAATATGACCTCACTGCACTCAGTTGACTGAGCAAATGAGATGGGCCTAGAAGGAGTATCTAATTACAAATTTACAAGAGGGGTGTGCAGTTTCAAAGCCACCAAGATTAACACCAAAAGAAGAACAGGGAAGGGGGGTGGGAACTAACTGTAGAGACAGAGATCCACAATTTTCAGTTCAATTAATAGTCAGTAATAACAAAACACATAAAATGCAGTTCTATATGAAAAAATTGCAGATAAATGTGTACTTAAATTCATTTATACATCCATTTGATTGCAGGCAGATCTTAGCTGGCCAAAGCTGAAGTATTTAGCAGAACAAAAACAAAATGTACCATTTATATAAGGCAGGACGGACCCTCAGCTGAAGCACAGACTATCAAAGTGAAACTACCCCCCCCCCCACACTTCTATCAATGGCTACACTTCCAACAAGATAATATGCTACTGATATTATCTCAGCAATAGTATTACAGGTAAGATACACAGATGAGTACTGGCAGCCCATGGATATGTGTTGTTAAGTACTACCTATGTACGCTGAGCAGATAATATGAATATGTCTATACCGACTACACTGCCTATGATTGTAGTGTGTACTCTATATATTATACTTAGGATGAACTACAAGGAGTGACTGTGTGAATGTTTTCCAAAACGTTATACCGTGCGTGGTGACCTGCACAGAGTGACTGTGTGCGAATGCCTTCCAAAACCTTATACTGTGCATGGTGAACTACACAGAGTGACTATGTGCGAATGCCTTCCAAAACCTTATACCGTGCGTGAACTACACAGAGTGACTATGTGCGAATGTCTTCCAAAACCTTATACCGTTCATGGTGAACTACACAGAGTGACTATGTGTGAATGCCTTCCAAAACCTTATACCGTGCGTGGTGAACTACAGAGAGTGACTATGTGCAAATGCCTTCCAAAACCTTATACTGTGCATGGTGAACTACACAGATTGACTATGTGCGAATGCCTTCCAAAACCTTATACCGGCGTGAACTACACAGAGTGACTATGTGCGAATGTCTTCCAAAACCTTATACCGTGCATGGTGAACTACACAGAGTGACTATGTGCAAATGTCTTCCAAAACCTTATACCGTGCATGGTGAACGACACAGAGTGACTATGTGCGAATGCCTTCCAAAACCTTATACCATGCGTGGTGAACTACAGAGTGACTGTGCAAATGCCTTCCAAAACCTTATACTGTGCATGGTG